>NC_053425.1:23675079-24016852 GCF_007990345.1 Gossypium hirsutum
ACTTTAAGAAAAACAGTGATGGTTCTTTTGTGTATCTACTTCTTTATGTTGATGACATGTTGATAGCAGCAAAAGATAAAGGAGAGATAAGAAAGGTTAAAGCCCAACTAAGTGAAGGATTTGAGACGAAATATTTAGGACCAGCAAAGAAGATACTTGGTACGGAGATTCTCAGAGATAGAAAAGCAAGTAAATTGTACCTAAGTCAGAAGGGGTACATTGAGAAAGTTCTTTGCAGGTTCAATATGCAGAGTGCTAAGCCTGTTAGTACTCCTTTAGCAGCCTATTTCAGACTTTCATCGGCCTTGTCTCCTCAATCAGATGATGAGATTCAGTACATGTCACATGTTCCATACTCTAGTGCAGTGGGATCTCTCATGTATGCTATGGTTTGTTCACGTCCAGATTTATCATATGCAGTCAGTGCAGTTAGCAGATATATGGCAAATCCCGGTAAAGAACATTGGAAAGCAGTTCAGTGGATTTTAAGATACTTACGAGGCACTACTGATGTTTGTTTACAGTTTGGAAGAACTAAAGATGGAGTTATAGGGTATGTTGATGCTAATTTTGCTGGAGACCTTGATAGAAGAAGATCTCTCACAGGTTACGTCTTTACAATCGGAGGTTGTGCAATTAGTTGGAAAGCCACTTTGCAAACTACAGTCGCTTTGTCTACCACTGAAGTTGAGTACATGGCGATTACTGAGGCTTGTAAAGAAGCTATTTGGTTGAAGGGACTATTTAGTGAACTCAATGAAGACCTTCAAATCAGCACAGTATTTTGTGACAGTCAGAGTGCCATCTTTCTTACAAAAGATCAAATGTTTCATGAGAGAACAAAACACATTGATATTTGGTATCATTTTGTTCGTGATATTATTGCTCGTGGTGATATTGTTGTGAGCAAAATTAGTACTCATGAAAATCCTGTAGATATGATGACTAAGTCACTTCCTATAACCAAGTTTGAGCATTGCTTAGACTTGGTTGGTGTTCATTGTTGAAGTTAAACCCTTAAGGGGTTTTATGGAAGAGGTGGAGAACTTGTTTATTGAAAGTTCGCGATGAAGAACTTGTTCATTGAGAATTTGTGTCAAGGTGGAGATTGTTAGAATTAGGTGACCCAAATTCTTATTTAAATAATAAAATACGATGGAAAATAAAATAAAAGTAAAATCCATATAGAACTAGACTTCTTTTATTTTATTTTAAAATAAGGTTTTTAAACCTTATTAAACTCCATCTATTTTATATTGATTAGGATAAGGTGTTTCAATCCTACTAGAATATGGCTTTGCAAGCCTATAAATAGACATAGTCTATTCCTCTTGTATTTGATTCAAATTTTTCGACATAGTGAATTTTCTTCTCCTCTGCCCGTTGTTTTTTCCCGAAAGGGTTTCCACGTAAAATTTGTGTGTTCTTTATTTTATTTATTTTATTTTATTTTATTTTATTTTTCACAGTTATTGAACGCCAAAGATGTGCTTGTCATCCAATCGAATAAGTTGATTTTTCATTTTACAAATTATAAGAAATAAAATAAAATCGAAGAGAATATGATTCAGAGAAAGATTTAAAACGAAATTATTGAGATAATTAAGAATTTAGAGATTTGTGATTTGAGAGAATAAATTTGTATTGAAAATAATGAAGTTTAGAGAGGTTTATATAGAAAAATATATAATTATTTGGGTGTTGCTATTAAAATTGTGCCTGTTGGAGCGAAAGTTACTGGTGCCTTGAAAATGCATCCTATAAGAGTATTTCCCTCCTAAAAACTATATATCCTAATAAATTTCGTCCACTTAATTTTAAAATAAAAACCGCATATATGTTTAATTCACCCGGTCAATTGATATTTTAATAGTGTTGATGTATTCTTTTGTTGATTTTCGATTCTTGCTTCTCTATCTCTTTTTTTTCGATTTTTTGCAGGGCTTTTTATAGTGTTGTTAAAAATTTTCCTTTTTAATGCTTAATTCAATTTGGAGGCCAAGGTTTTTCATAGTTAGTCAAAAATACGAGATTTCACTTTTTTGTTCTTGATCCCAAGTTTCTTCAAGTTTTCACTTTTTTTAAAAAAAATTCTGAATTTTTTTTCCAATTTTTTATTTTTTGGATTTTCTGTATTTTCCATTTTTGTATTTTTCTGCTTCTTTTAATGTATTTCGAAAATAAAATTATATATGATAAATATAATGTAATATGTAATAAAAAAGTAACAAGTGGTGGTTAATACCACTTAAATGCTGTTTGACCTTCTATTTCCCCATGTGCGGGTTAAATCTTATCCTGACACTTCATAAACATGTGGGTTTTGTGGCCTTGAACCAATTTGAACTCTTGAACTTTACTCAATTTTGACTTGGTTTGGATTTGATTTTGGGCTTAACCCGATTTGAACCTCAAGCAAACTTGGATTCAAAACAGATTCAGATTTGATCCGATTTAGACTAGTTTAATGAAAACCAAAAAAAATATCTATTAAAGAAAACCCAAAACATTTTTACTCAAAATTATTTAAAAATTCTATTTCCCAAAAACCCAAATATCCGCCGGAGTTTTTTAAAATTTAATTGATTTGGATTTCAACTTTAAAATTAACCTCAAAATAATTTAAAACTTAATTTAAATTTAATCTCATGAAATTCTCTTGCAAAATTAATTCAAGCCCAAAACTTGTAAAATCAATTTAATTTTAATGTTGAAGTTAAATTTACTTAATCTTAAAATTAAAAAAATCATATTGTAATTCTCATCCAACGATTTCAAAGTTCAATAAACTCATAATCGTAAATCCAGACAAAATTAGATGTTTAAAATAGTGAAACATCTCTAGATAATGTAACGTATAATTGTCTATCAGAATAAATATGTTGTAGAAATACATTCAACTATCTATTATTCTTAAGTTTTATTAAAAACATATAGTTGTCTATGAGTGGAAACATATTGTGTAATTATTGTCTTTTAATTTTGTTAACAGTCATAGCGAAAGAAAAATGTAGTGGAATTGAAAACGTTTAAACTAACCAAATGATATTATAATCATTAAAAGAAATTAAACATTAACACTATTTGATCTCTTATTTTTAATGATTTATATATTACATATTTATTAGATTTATTGTTCGGTACTATTCATAGTGTATATGAATATGAATAGAAAATATACACATGGGTGTTAATTCAAATACTTTAGATATTGTAATTCGAATAATTTTGGGCATTCCATTTATATATTTAAAAATATTATTTTTAATCTAAAATTTTAGTTTTCAAACAAAATTATAATATTTTTAGGAATTTAATTAATGAAGTATTTTATTTGTAGTTGTATATAAAATTATGAAACATTATTAAATACAATATGTATTTTTATCTATATATAGATTGTAAATATATATATTTGACAACAAGAACAAAATTAAATGAATGGAATTTATTAAATCATTTAAAGCTATAATGATTTTTTAAAAAATGAATTTTTAATAAAATTAGGGTTATATTATTTTGAAAAAAATAAAAAATATATATAAAAACATAAATTATAAATTTCGAGAGATAAAAAAGAGTATTGAGATCCTGTACAATTTATATGTTTTTTAAATAGATAATAATTATTATTATTATTATTTATAAAAACTAAACTGTAATAAAAAGTATTGAATGTGATCAAATTTTATATTTTTGCAAAAATTGCAAAATGGCGTTTATATGGCAAACAGTGCTGCAATTGGCAGCAATGAGATGGCGGCAATAGTTGAATAAAAATGCACCAACAAAAAACAAAAACAAATATTGAAATAAATAGCTACTTATAAGCGACTATTGAAGCTCAAGCTGCTACAAACCAATTGGCAAGGAAGCAGCTAAAAGAGAACTCTCTGGCTATTCTCTTCTACTTGTTCCCTTCTTTATTTTTTTACCCATGATTTGCTTAAATGCTACTGGATGAAAATATCTAACAGTCCAATATTACTTAATAGAGCTAACTTGATATATAATTCTAACACTTAAATGATAATTAATATAAATAAATTGTAATTTATTAATGTAAAATAATAATAAAAAGATGTATCTTAAAAATATAATACCAAATAAAACTATGAATTAATTAAATAATACTAGATGAGGTTAATTGTGATTTGATGTTTTATCATAAAATAATATAAATTTATCAAAGTAATAAAATCAATAAAAACTCATCACTAAGGAAAAATATTACCAACTACCATAGACTTCTTCCTTACATACCCTTTCACTATATATTTTATGTAAACACTTCTATATAATTATGAAGAAAACTTATGTCTAGACTTCTTTTATTATATAACTCTATTTTATGTAAAAAATTTATCACTACCGTAGACTTGTTTTCAATATACCATTTATGTAAAAAATTATTATAATTATTTTAAAATATCAATTTAATAATATAATGAAAAATAAATTATATTTTTATCAATTCAAAAGTTTCTCTTAATTTTTAGTTAGTTTTAATAATATAATTTTAGTTTTTACAATCATTGATAATCATAATTTCTCTTAGTTTTTAAATGATATATAAATTTAGTTTTTAAATAATATATAAATTTGGTCTACATAAGAGAGTAAACTCTAATACTAATTTGAAAAAATAAAAATAAAAATAGGTAAAGTAACATGCACCAATAATAATAATAATTCAAGATAAATATAAAAGATATTTACACTAAATTAATAAACACTTTTAATAATAGTGAATAAATAATCATTGTTAAATTTTGAATTTTTTTTTCAAAACAAACCCATAAAATATTTTTCATCTGCAACCAAACAAATAATGGATAAAAAATAGTTTTAAGAATGTTTGCTTAACACATTATAAACAACTTATATAAAATAATGCTCCACTTTTTTTCATATAATTTTAACTTGTTACCACTAACAATCTACATTTTTTTACGGGTAATTTTTCTTAAAGGCAAATTGATTAAATATGCCTAACTACTCAACTTTATTTATAAAGTTAAACTTAAAGTTTAATTAATATATAACTCTAATATTAGTTAAGTAATAATTAAGATGCTTAAAATTCTATTAAAGTAATAACTCTCCTTTATATCAATAAAATTAACATAAATTTTAAAAATAAAATAAAATAAACTTACTATTTTTTTTAATATTTTATACTTAGAGTTTTATTCAATTAATAATTCTAATTTAAAATTAACACAATTTATTTTAACAAAGAACTATAAATTAAATTAAAATCATTTTTTAAAATTAATTTAGTAATAAGATGAAGAATAAATGGTATTTTTGTGAGTAAAATTTTCTCCAAATTCGTATTCGTGCTTCTTATATAGATTATAGTTAGTTTATTTCATATTTCAACTTTCATACACATTTCTAATTAAATTAGTGTCCATGAAACTCAATCCAGCACTTAAATAATAAATAAATTATTAGTATTTCACAAATTAATTAAATTGAGTAAAAGCACTTTAAAATTTTCAAGTTATAGACTCACTCCAAAAATTGTGTTAAAAAGGCCCAAAACTGAACCAATCGAATTGAATTCCTAATAAATAAACAACGAATCCAATTTAATAGAAACGTAGTATGCTGCATAAATACCAAAAATAGAATTTTTGTAAAACAAAAATAATACTAAAATGGATTATACTCTTCTAAATGACGATAAGAGAGATACATGGATCACAATTTCAAAGCAGCAATAGCTTCAGGTTTGAAATCAACCCTTAAACTCAGAACTCTCCGAATCTCAGCAGGTGTCAGTCTCCAGGTCATAGGCCCTGAGTTTTCGCCCCAGAAATCCAGAATCTCCGACACCTTTTCCAAGTTGAGTATGGTTGCCATCTGTGTAAGACGAGCAAATTTGTCTCTCACAGTCCTCTGCGTCATCCCAGAAAAATGGCTTACCAACGCTCGGGTATCTCTGTCAAGCTGAAGGCCACCGAGTTGACTAAACCGTTTCTGCATCATAATCACTTCCAACCTCTTCACAATGAAGTCGATTACCAAATGTACAAATGAATCGTAGTTGTTAGTAGTCATCAGGGGTTGGAGCCAAGCCACATTGATTTCAACAGCATGAAGAAGTCTCTGTACCCAAGGATCATTCACCTCGTTCTCGGCATATTCAGACTCTGATAGTTCATAGCTGATGGTTGCTACACTGTCTAGTACTGGACGGATTTGAGGTGTCACAGTTGCTGCTAGTTGCTCCATACAAGCATTCTGGGCTTGCTTGAAAGTGTTGCTCAAGTCAGCCAACTCGGACAAACAAGATTTTACCTTTTCCCTTTCAGTTGGCGCAGGAAAGACCTAAAGAGAAAGAAAACAGCACATTCGATGCAGTACTTGGATAACACGATAAATATGAAAAAAAGAAAAAAAAAAAAAGAGAGGCACCAGCAATAGAAGCCACTACTGGTAGAAGTAAATAACTAAATACTTTACACGAAGTTATACACTACCAGGCATGCAACCAAAGCCAAGCAAATTATTTAAAGAAGCGTTTAGTTTTATAAAAGGAAAATGACCAAAGGAAACAGGCATTATAAAGTAAATTCTTTTCCGGACAAACATAAAAAAAGGACAAAGAACAACTACTAGCAGTGTAGTAGTATTTACTAAAAATACAAAATACTTAAGGTAAAATAGAGCCAATTTCTTTTATCACGAACCCTGAGTTAATCATGAGAAAATACAATAGTGACACCATAAAAGTCTATCATATTATGTACCGAAACTCTAGCTTAGCTCCACATACCTCTATTCCAAAATTAAACATAAGGGCTGCAGGATATCAAGCAATAACCGGCACCAAGTTTTATCATTTTATGTGTAGAAATTACAGCTTATCTAGAAATACGGCCAATCCGCATACCTCTATTCCAACATTAAACATAAGGACTGCAAGATAGCAAACTTGAACCACCATGAATTCCTACTCTGAATTGTTTCTCATTTTAAGTGCATGAGCCAATCAGTCTTATGCTCAGCAAGAAGCAATAATTGGCACCAAAGCTAGCTCAAGGGAAACAGTCTAAGAAAATTATAAAATTCTTACTTGCCTAATATTCAACAATATGACATACTCCAGTATTAAATCTACAGGTACTCTTGGATGCATTAATGCCAACCGTTTTACTTCTTCAGCAACGCCCAGCAGTAAAATTGATTATAGCTTGAAATATTGGGAAAATAATAAGTTCAGTATTGAAGCCATTGTTGTCGGACATGAAAGGTGCACACTAGGCACTAGAACACTTATCTTGCCAGAAGTGCAAGGTACAAAAAGAGTGCTCTCCTGTTAAAGTAAGATGCAATATGTATGCGCTTATATGTGTCCGTGTATGCAAATGAACTTAAGATATATGATTATGACAATGAACTCTAAAGAATGGTCTAGTTTCTCTACAAAACAAGAAAAAATTCCTTTTTCTTTTGCTAGTCAATCTGCATGGTTTCCTTTTGAACCCGTGTTTGCTGTTAAATACTCAAAATTTGAGTAGGGAGTTCTATATTATCCGCTTACTAGTAAAACCACAACTAACAGAAAAAAAAATAAATTAAAGACCAAAACAATCAAGTGGGTTTTTCTTTGCATCTATTGCCTTACAAAAAAGCATGCCAAGATTTCTTTATATCATTCTATAAGTAATATCAAATCGAACCTAGGACTTGGTCCTAATGGTTCACCCACCCCCTTTAGGTGGACTTCCTCTAATGCTCAGTTTCCAGCTCCTCCTACATATCCAAAGAAGTCAGCCTAACATTTGCATGTAAACTCCCAAAGCATTAAGTTAAAGTTATCAAAACATTAGCCAGTTGATACAATCATAACATCAATATCCAACCCACCATTTGTGGCTAAATAATATAAATTTTAATCCAAAGGGAAAGGAGATAATAATGGTCCTTTATGAATTTTATTTTAATAGTTCATTTCCTATTTTCCTTTCCCTTTCTGAGCCTCTAAGAACCTTGCCTCTAAATCTGAACCTTCTTAAACTGTAATGCTACTATGCATTATGGAGAACCAGCAATGTTTCACAAATCCTAACACTAGAAAGAATAAGTCATTTCCTTCAAATAAGTAAACAACAATCTTGAAAGATCAATAATATGCATGCAGCAGCTGATTGGAACATAAGCAAATTAGAACAAAAAGAAACTATACAAGTATACAACTGACCTCCGCACACTGCTCTTCAATTTCGTGTTTTAGTTTCAGGACATACTCACTGCTCAGATCTATATTATTCAGGGCTGTAGCTATCTCCGTCCCAGTCTTTTGAACACCAACACCACCCAAGAACAACTTTGGCCCAAGATTCGGTTCTCTTACTTTCAGTTGCAAGGCTTCATAGTATTCATTATTCAGCAAACTACTGGCACCACTCAGTACTGCAACTACAGAGCAAATATTCGAAGTAGAAATAGCCCTTCTCAAGCAACTTTGCAAAACATAAAACACATCGTCCACCATTGAAGTAGTAAGGCTATCAGGTACAAGCTCATCGATCCCTATGGCTTTCCTCACATTTTCCACCATAAAGAACCCCTCTAAAATCACATAAAAGCCAGTAATATCTTGAGCAACTTTGCTAAAACTTCCTGTCCTAAAAGCTTTTGTAGCCCGTGGGACTAAATCCGGATCAACTGTTGTCATCCCCTTGATCTTTGAAACCATGTATTGGATGTAATCTACACCAAGTTGCATCAATGACAATATTTCTTCTAAATACAACTCAATCTCTCTTGGGTTTGGTCCTTCAGGTGCTCCAACAGTTAACAAATTCTTATTTTGAGAATTGATTTCAGAAGACAATTTAGCCAATTTCCTAAATTCCATATATTTTTTCAAGATTAAAGAACCCCTTGAATCACATTCCTCTTGTAGCTCAAAAATGGCATACACCACTCCGTCTTCTCCGCAAAGAGTCCGTAAAATCTCATCATTTTCCTCAACAGCTAAAACTATATCTTTAAACAAATTAGTCAAACACCCAACAAAATTTACCTGGTTATTCTGATTTTGCCCATTACTTTGTTCCATCAACTCAACCAAATTCTCATACTCTAACCTTGATCTCATCCCGATCACTTTCTTCAAATACCCAACATAAACTTGCAACCCTTCTTCCTCAAGACCCAAAGGAGAATACAGCTTAATGAATCTCAGGATTGTAGCATGATCCCTCTGATCCACGGCTGCCATTAATTTTTTCTTTACAATCCCTTCCAGTTGCTTCTTTGAGGCTAACAACTGTTCCCTTTGGTCTGATCCGGAATCCTTAAACTTATTATCGATCTCCAAAAATGTCCTTACGTAGTTCGTGGCTGACTCGTAGTCCTCAGCGTCGAGAGCGCTTTTGACGCCGTCGATGCAATTCCCTCTCTCCACAATGGCATCGATGCGGAGGAGCGTGGAGTTGACGCGTGACTGAGCGAGGTCGAGCTCGCGGACCTTGCGGCTGACTTGGTCAGCGAGATGGCAGGTGGAGGTAATATTAGAGAGCATGTGGTCAGATTCAGCCTTGACAATGTCGAGAACGTCGGCAGATCTTTGGAGGTTGTTTAGGCTCTTGTCGAGGTCGGTGCGCTGGGAGAGGAGGGTGTCTAGGTCCACATCGAGGGCGCGTTGGTAGGCGATGCACTCGTGAAGGAGGCGCGTCATGGCTCCCACGTCGGTGAGGGATCGGACGTAGTCGACTGCCTCGGGAGTCCCGAATTTCATGGTTGATGCGGAGGTA
Organism: Gossypium hirsutum; assembly: GCF_007990345.1. Classification (NCBI taxonomy): domain Eukaryota; kingdom Viridiplantae; phylum Streptophyta; class Magnoliopsida; order Malvales; family Malvaceae; genus Gossypium; species Gossypium hirsutum. The sequence continues at coordinate 23,684,856 of NC_053425.1, forward strand.
TCGTCGTGCTGCTCCGTCGCTTCGGACCCGTACGGTGTCGACAACATTTCTCTCCCCTAACTTTCAAGAAACAAATTATTTACAAGCTAATTTAGATTTAGTTTTAGTTTTGGTATTTCAGTTTTAACTTTAAAGTTTTTAAAGATTTTTTATGGCGAAGAGGGAGCGATGCGGTAGTTCTACAGCTTCGGCTAAGGTTTAACCAGCAGCTAGTCACTTATCATACATAAGGTTAAAATAGATTGCGTAGAGCATGGTTTAGTATTTGATCTAGTATGCAACCCTTAGGAATAGTTTTTTTTTTCCTTCTATTATTTAAATTTTAAATTTTAAAATTTTTTGACAATTAGTATCTAAATTTGAATTAAATATAATTTTTTTTAAAATATCTAAATTAGTAAAAAAATAAATTTAATATTTGTATGCCACATATTCAAATTCGTAAAATTTAATTTGAATCCTTGAAATAATAAAAAATGAAATAATAAATTTAGTTTAAATAAAATTTATTTATAATTAATAATACATAAATGCAAATTAACAAAAATTAGTTAAATAAAAAAATTAAATTTAATATTTTCAATCATATGTTTAATATTTAACGGAATAATGTAAAATAAAATAATTAGTTTTCAATTGTTATGAATATCTTATTAAGTGGATATCCATCCTGATTAAGATAAATTTTTTTATTTAATATTTCATATCTGATTATTATTTTTCATTCTTCTTTCATTATACGTTATCATTCTTTTGATTAACTTTTTTTTTATTCTTAAGGATGGTGAAAGATTTGATATCGTTATTTATGTGAAATCGGGAAGTAAGATTCACCCTCAAAGTTTGCTTTTTGATATTTGCAGGGGATGATCTCTTTTTCTTCATCATAAATGATGTTTATAATCACTACTTCTCATCCATGGTAACATAAATCAATCTAATAACTCCTTTTGAAATTTGATTTGATTTCTATTAAAAAGTTCAATTTATAAAATTCACTATTCGTATCTCTATAAATTTATAAAACCCTTTACGCATTTAGTTATTGAAATTTTTATGTGGAGATAATTATTTTTTTAATAGATTTGATTGGTTTAATTTTGATTTTGATTAATATATATGATTATTGTGGAATGTGAGTAAAAATACTTACTTGTCATGAACTTTGAGATATTCATTCTATCTGTGATAATTTCATATCATTATAAGATTTGAGATGAAATCATGTCATAAGAGGTGGAGGTTAGAAAATGTTTATGTTTAAACTTTTATAGCTGTAAAGTTATTTTAATTTGACATTATAATATTTTATATTTTGTTGTGGTATGATATACAAAGTATATATTATCTACCTATTCATTTTATTTTTATATGAATAAATAAAATTTTATTTAAAATAAATTAAGCATTCATTAAGGTTATACAATAAAATGATTATATGCTCTTGAAGAGCTAATATTGCATCAAACTATAAAAAACCCTTTAAGGGCTTATATTTTAGCTCCTTATGATGCAAAATTTTGTAAAATATAATATTAATTTTCAGATCAAAAATATATATGTTGAATAAAACCTTCATGTGTTTTACATTAAAACCATATATATAAATAACATGAGATACTCATGTATTTGCATTATATTCCCCGAAGGAATACATTACACTATATGATTGAAATATCTACTGTAGTAGCAATACTGTGAAAATGACTTTAACAATATTTTCGAACGATCTCATACCTTCTAGTGACTAAGAAAAATAATAAGTTACTAATGAAAAACTATGAAATTCTTCCACTAGTTTTGTTTCATTTCCTGAAGTGAATGTAGCAGTATATAAAAATTATGAAAAATCAAAATATAGAGACCATGATTGTTGTTGTAATTTAGGATATGATTGGAGACTAATCATGACAACATGAATAAGTAGATTTTGATTTGAAATCCACGCATGTTTTGCGATAGTGGTTATGAAATAAAGAATCAATTGAGGCGTTTAAAACTCTATCTTACTAGATTTATTGTATTCCCTTAAGTGAATGCAAATATAAAGAAAATAAAATATATAATCATGGACCACTAAAAGTGGGAACATAATAATAAATAAGATAACAATGAGAGTTCTCAAGATAACTCTTCAAAGGGTAAAGATAACTTATGTTATCAATGTGATATGAAAGATTATTGGCCACATGTAGCATATGCCCAAATATTTTGTTTCTGTTAATATTCTTTGAGGAAGGATATGGGAATGTAGTAATAAATTATATCATTATAGATAGAAAATATTTATCTTATTTGATACTAAATCAAACAAATAAAATATTTGATAGTACCAAATGAGTCGTAAGCTCTAGAAGAGCTAATATATTAACATCTTGTGATGGTTAATCCATTGGTTTTAAAAGATATTTATGATGGATCTTATATTGAGATTCCGAATAAGGAAAATATTATATTTCATATGAATTACTATTACTATAAATATCTATTTTGAAAGGATGAAAAAGTGAGGATTGGGTTATTAATTTATATTTATTTTATAATTTTTATGATCTTCTTTTGTCATCATCCCCATTAAGGAGTTAGAAGAAAAATATTTGACTGTGAAATACCTATATATGAGCAATAAAATATGATAATTCTATCTAAAGCTCGTTGTAACACCCCTAACCCGTATCTGTCGTCGGAATAGGGTTTCGAAGCATTACTGAAACTTTTAGAACATTTTACAAGTAATTTAGGTAAATTACTATTAATTAACCGAGATCATTCAAAACATCCCTTAATTGGACCCTTAAGGCCCAATGTGAGCATTAGAATCGAGTCGAGACATAATCGAGAGTTCTAAAATTTTTTTTGTGAAATTACAAAAATTTTCCAAAGTGCAAGGCTCACACGCTTGTATGGTCCAAAGGACACGCCCGTGTGACCTTCTGACACGCTCGTGCTAGAGGTGGTGTTCGACCCTATGTAACTCTCTGACTTGTGCACATGCCATGCCACATGCCCATGTGCTAGGCCGTGTGGTTAATTAATTTAATTTGAAATTAGGTGCAGGTTTTACACGGCCAAGACACACGCCCGTGTTCTAGGCCGTGTAGCACATACGGCTGAGACACACGCCTGTGTCTCTGCCCGTATGCTCAATTCTGAGCATTCTGTTTCTCAAAATTAAGGTGCAGGGGACACACGGCCTAACCACATGCCCATGTTACCAGGCCGTGTGTCACACATGGTCTAGACACATGCCCATGTGTCTGCCCGTGTGGACAAAATAAAGCCATTTCCTAGCCTCATTTGTCACCCAAGTTTACCATTTTCTTGCACTAAAACATACCAAGTATATTCCAACCAATTCAAGCATTCAAATAAGCAATTTCCATCATTCAGCATGGCATACCATTACATGCATACATGCTCACAATCTTACCTTGATTCAATCCATATATTAGGCATAAATTGATCAACTACTTAACATATATTTAGCTACCATAGCATGACATTACAAGTATATCAAAACAACCATTACTAGCCATTCCAATGGCTAGATTACAAGCATCATTATCAAGCCACTAATGGTCAAGTTGTCCTATACATGCCATTATACCAAAATGATTTTACTAAGTATACCCAAAATAACTAGTTGATAGTGTGACAATGCTCCAATGATCTTTAACCTTCTCGAGCTTTCGAGCACTATAAAAGAGGGGAAAAATAAAACGGAGTAAGCATTACATGCTTATTAAGTTCGTATAACAGAAACTAAACTTACCAATCCCGTTTACTAAATCTAAGCATACAATATCATGTTTTCCATCCATTTGGCTAAATTGCCTAAACACATACATTCAATCAAACATGTTAGTCACCAAAATCTTCTTATTAATAAAGTAAACATAAATGAGCTCATCATGCAATATTCTTTCAAGTCATTATCATTTCATCTCATAATTCTCATGCCATGTCAAAAGTTTTATATCCGTTGAATCATTGAAATTTCGATGGATGCTCAAGTAGTATACTCGAGGTGTACGATTCAATAATCCGTCAATTTCTTATTCAAGGGTACCCATTAGGGCACTTAATCAAGGAACACACTCTCGAGCCACATATCATATAATAGGATTACCAGTCCAGGCTAAATCCTTTATATAACGTATGCTCAAAAGAGTTCAATTAGGATTACCAATCCAGGTTAAACCCTAATCGTAATGTATACTCGAGAGGTATTATATATGGATTACCCATCCGGGCTAAATCCTTTCTATATCAAGGTCAATAGGATTACTCGTCCGAGCTAAATCCCGTCTGCAACAAATGCAAGACCTTTTTCGTTTCAAGAAAGCACTTATATTTATCAGAATTCAATATTTAATTAGGACTTAACACTTTTTCACCATATCAAGCATGTATTAAATTTCTCATTATAGCATTCATGTAATGTACATCAATATAAGTCACATTCCATACAACACAACATTCAATTAAACATATTTACATGCCCGATTAAGTTACACGAACTTACCTCGACACTTGTTTGCGTATAAAATCTACTAATCTGAAACCTTTTCTTTTCCTCGGTCTAACCTCGAATTTGTGTTGTCCAGATCTATATAAATAGCTTGAATCATCAATTTCACATATTTCATATTTATTTGGACTCAATTTACATCCTAGGAAAAATTACTATTTTACCCCTAATTGGTCTATAAGTTACAATTTCGTCCCTAGGCTCGAAAAATGAAACTTGTGCAATTTACTCCCTATTCCAAGCCTAACCAAAATCCCATTACAAAATTTACAGCACATATATTCATAAAAATTCAGAATTTTTCTTCAATTTCACAAGTTTACATTTTAGTCTTTAAATCATGTTTTCATCAAAAATCACTTTGTAAAAGTTGTTTATCTATCAACAACCTTTCATTTTCTATCATAAATTTCTAATTTTCAGCATATACATCCATGACCCATTTTTCAACTTTGATAACTTTTTAAATTAATCCCCTAAATAGATAGATTAAGCTATCCAGTTTCAAAAATATCGAAATTACTAAAAACGGGACAAGGAAACTTACCAAATTAAGCCTTGAAAGTTTCTTCTCTCTCTCTTAGGGTTTCCATATAATTTTGGGGTTGAAGATGACAAAATAAGATGATATTTCTTTTTTATCATCTTTTAATTAATTATTTATTTCAATTTCTAATTTAGTCCCTACTCTTTTTTAATTTTTCCATGGATGAGTCACCGAAAATCTACATACTTTTCTTTAATGGTCTAATTACCATATAAGGACCTCTAGATTTGAATTCCATAGCTATTTAATCCTTATAGATACTAGAATTCAATTTTAGAATTTTATGCGATTTAGTCCTTCTCGTAATTAAGCGCTTAATCGATAAAATTTTCATATCAAAATTTTCACACTACATGTCTATCATAATACGGACCATATAATAAAATAAAAATAAACTTTCTTTTGGATCGAATTTATGGTCCTGAAACCACTATTCCAATTTCACTGAAAAATGGGCTGTTTCACTCGTTATGGTTGGATGCACCTGAAGTTGCAATTTTTTTTAAGATATTTGAAGATTTTGGCATATTTCTTGAAGCGAATATTGCATATAATTGTTTGGAAATTATATTTATTTTGTTGACTTAGCGATATTATAATAGTGATATTATAATATTCATATTGATTTAGACATTTCCAGTAGTAAATGTCACAATATCACTTATATGTGGATACAAAGTAAAATGAATGATAGTAAACTTATTAATTTGTTACAATTTAGTACAATTGAAACACATATTAACGTAAACCAGAAGTTTACTAATACAAATGCATTTGCTACTTCGCATGACCAGCTAGACCATCCTGGATCATATATGATGCAAAAATTAATTGAGAATTTATATGGACATTCATTAAAGAACCAGAAGATTTTTTAATTTAAAGAATTTTCATTTGTTGTTTGTTCTCAATGAAAATTTATTGTTAGAAACTTACTAGATAAAGTTGAGATTTAATGTCTTACATTTTTTTGATCCACCGTGTGGATGGTTTTGATATTATATGATTTTGGTAAATACATGTAATAGCCCGATTTTGGGCCTAGTAGAAACAGTGATTTTGGAACCACTAAACTGAGGTCGGAGAAATTATTTTTAATATTATTTTATGTGTGATAGCATGTTTTTAAAGGTGCATGAGAGATTTGGTGATTTAATTTTAGTGTTTGTGAGCTTAATTACGAAAAAAGACTAAATCGCATAAAGTGCAAAAGTCTTATTTTGATAGCTAAGGGTGTTAAATTGCCATGAATCATAAATTGGGGGTCTTTAAAGGGCAAATAGACCTTTAGATAAATGATAGCCTGTAACACCCCTTACCCGAGACCATCGCCAGAGTCAAGCACGAAGCGTTACTAGACTTAGCTTACTAATTCGGGGCATAAAAATTTGCTTTTAAAATTAATTTAGTTTCAATCATTCAATATGACCCTAAAAAGGGTCCTCGAGACCTTAAAACATGAAATTGAAATGGTTCGAGAACAAACCATAATCAATAAAAATTTTCCGATCACTTAAACAAATCAAAACAATTTATTTCATCTTTCATAAATAAATTGTCCATCTGCGTCATAGTCACTAAATAAATCATAACTCGAGTTACGAAACTCAAAATTCAAATCTGTAAATTTTATATAAAACTAGACTCATATATCTTATTACTAAATTTGTTTCAAAATTTTTGGTCTAGCCAATTAGTACAATTTATTAGTTAAAATTTCTCCTATTTTAATGTTTGGCTGCTCTGACCTCTGTTAACTACGAATTAATTTTCTCTCTGCATAGAATTCAAATAACCATTCTGTTTATTTCTATTAAAATTAGACTCAATAAGGAATCTATAAATATAAATTATAACTCCTAATTATTTTTGTACAATATTTAGTGAATTTCTAAATTCAAAATGGGGGATTCAAAAATCACTCTGACCCTGTCTCGCTAAATTTAAATTCTCATAAAATAAAACTCCTTTATTTACTCTGTTTCTTTCATATGAAAATAGACTCAATAATATTTAATTCTATATCTCATTCACTATCTAAATTCATTTCTACTAGTTTTAGTGATTTTTCAAATTTACATCATTACGACTGTCCGATACTATTTTAAAGCTAATTTCACCTTTTTCATGATTTCCATGGAATAACTAGCATTTAGGCATACATAACACCAAACATGTCCTTGATTAGCCATTCCAATGGATAATCATTATCAAGTATTTACATACCATTCATTAGCCATATCATAAGACCATACACACAAAATGGCTACGCTACTATACATGCCATACTCAAAGTGAAACGTCTAGCTATACCAAAATAATCCCTGTGATAGTGTGCCCGGACCTCCGACGTACTTTACGATCCTCGAGTTAGCTTGGAAAAACTATAAAAAGAAAAACAATAAAGGGGGTAAGCACTAAGCTTAGTAAATTTGCAGGCAAATAAATAACAACATTCATAAGAATTATCTTACTACTTGGCGTGATACTACTTAATGCAACTTCGTTAATTGTCATAGACATATTTTAAACTTCTTCACTTACTCAGTTACTTAAATACTTACTTACTTAATCAAATTTATTAATACATTTTACTTACCTTTTTCCTTATCAAGCATACATGAACATTATATACTTACCTTTTCTATTCTAGGATGAACTTGTCTTACCTTTTTAGTATAATTCGTCTTACCTTACCTTACCTTGATATTCTCTTTAAATTTTCCTGTTGAACCACTTGGAATACTAAGGATACATGGGTACCTTACCATTGCCATGAATTTTCATGGTCTTACGTGATATCCTTTTGAAACTTACCATTGCCATGTCTCGACATGGTTTTACATGGTATCCTTGCCTTATGAACTCACCAATGCCATGTCTTGGCATGGTCTTACATGGGACCTTTGCCTTATAGCAACTTATCAATGCCATGTCTTGACATGGACTTACATGAATTTCTTGCCTTGTAAAAATTACCAATGCCATGCCTTGGCATGGTCTTACTTGGTATCCTTAAACCCTAATGTCATGACATTTGTATCCTACACATTCTTAAGGTTCAACCGGGACTTTTAAGTATCATTTCTCTGTCAATTCTTGCTTGAATCATTAAGGAATACATTTACAAAATAAATATGTAGATGCTGAAAAATAACATCATTAATTATAAATAATAAAACATTGCATTTATTTACCGCAAACTTACCTCGAAACAAAATACGATCAACTATATCGATTTACTCCAATATTTTTTTTGTTTCCCCGGTCTAACTCCAGATTTTGTTCTTCTTGATTATGGAGCTTGGAAGCTTGAAACAAACCCTTCATTAAAATTTTTAGTTATTTCTACCTATGTATAGCCATTTTTGTCCATGAAAATATAATGGTCTAATTACCATTTAAGGACCTTTACTTCAATTATGCACTTCAATTTAATCCCTTAACATTTAGAACTCATATTTATCAACTTTTGCAATTAAGCCCTAATATGCAAATCGGACATGCAATCACTGAAGTTTCTTATCGGTATTCTAACACATGCATCTAATCACTCGGTAAATCATAAAATTAATTGCAATAAACTTTTCTATCTCAGATTCGTGGTTTCACAACCACTGTTCTGTTTACGCCTTATTTCGAGATGTTACATAACTAGCTATAGGGGACAAAAGAAAGAGAAATGGTCAAAAATTAGGTGAGTTGGTGACCTATTTTGACTAGAATAAAAATAAAATAAGGAGAAAAAGATATCATCTTTTTCTCACCTTTTTCACCACCAAAAATACCAGCAAAAATAGGGGTTTTGAAAGCTTGAAATTTGCAGCTACTTAGTTCCCTCACAAGTAAGTGACTTTGAAGATTTTTCTTGGTGTTTTTTACATTTTTGGGACTCTTGTAACATGAGCTTTCAAATGAGGGGACTATTTTGCAAAATGATTGAAAGTCTAAGGTTTTACCATGACTGTGTTCATGTTTTTTTCTAAAATTTTATGGAAGAATATGAGTTATGGTAGTGTAATGAACAACTTTTGTGAAGAGATTTCTCATGAAAACCCTAAAAGGACCATTTTGCATAAGTTGTAAAATAGTTGATAAATGTGTGAAATAATGAGAATTGTGGGCTGCTCCTAGTATGAAAAGTATTCGGCTAGGCTTGATTAATGAGAAAATGTGATAAAAAATTAATTTTCGGACCTAGGGGTAAAATGGTCATTTTGTGAAAGTCTAGGGACAAAATGGTCAATTTGCCCAATTATGGATTTTCGAGTGTTTAGATTAATATGCTAATGAAATAAATGAATTTCTATCATTTTAGATCAAGAACTACAAAATCTGGGCCTAGACCGGGGAAAAGCGAAGCAAGTGGACTAAGCCGAGCTAGACGTCTACATTTTGTAATTCGAGGTAAGTTGTATGTAAATAATACAACTACATTGTTATTTTATGTGTTTGAATTGATATAGCATAAATTTCTTGTTTATGGAAATGATTATGTATGATGAATATTGAGATAGTAGAACTCCCGTTTGAACCTTAGGAAATAAATCGGATATCCATGCCATAATATTCGGGTTATTTATGTGCTAGTTTAAGACCATGTCAGGGATATGGCATCGGTATTGAGACGAGAGCTAGTGTAAGACATGTCTGGGACATGCATCGGCCTCGTGATATAAGCTAGTGTAAGACATGTCTGGGACATGTATCGGCTAAGAGATGTGTCAGTGTAAGACCATGTCTGGGACATGGCATAGGCACAGATATATGATAGCTAGTGTAAGACCATGTCTGGGACATGGCATTGGCCTCAATTTCGATAGTCAGTGTAACACCATGTCTAGGACATGACATCGACTTGATGGATGAGCCAGTGTAAGACCATGTTTGGGACATGGTGTTGGCATTATACTTGATGTTTGAGGCTTAGTGAATATCCCATAGCATTTCGAATGGTTCAACAGAGAGAGTTACAGTTTAAGTTAAACAAGGAAAGTATAACCATATTGTGAGTGGTATAGGTACCTATTTGAAATGTATGAGATATGAGCTCAATGTATGCTATGAGAATTGTATTGGATAGTGATGAGTAAGTTGTTATCGTATTTATTTGCATGCGACTTTCTAAGCTTTATGCTTACTCCCTCTCCTTTCCATTTTCTTATAGTGCTGCCTAATTAGCTTGATGATCATTGATAAGCCTCAAAAGTAACATATTTTAATCCCATGCTTGGTATACTTTCGGATGATTTATCATAGAATTTAGTGAATTTGATGCTCCTAATCCTTTAATTTCATGTTTTATATCCAGATGAGCATAGGAAAGCAAAAAGTACAAGAAAAAAGCCAAAAATGGACAAAATAGGTTTATTTTAGTACTGCACACGGCCCAAACACTTACACACAGGTAGATCACACGCCCGTGTGTAATGGCCGTGTCAACTTAAAACCATATTAGAATTCCACACGACTTGAGCACCATCACACGGGCATGCCACACGGCTGTGTCCCTGTCGAGACCTATTTTAATTCTACTCAAAAAAGGCTAATTTTGGGCATTCCAAAGTCTATTTAAACACACGAGAAGAGGATCAAGGGGGAAACAAAGAGTAGAAGGCAGAAAATACTTGAAGACAGCCATTGGAATCAGCTCGAAAGCAGGAATTACTTAAAGACTGAAGATTTCCATTCAATTTCTACCAAAGTTTTTGGGTTTCTTTTGTTTTTTTATTTTCCCAATTTTTAGATGTTTTCTCTTATCGTTATGAACTAAACTCTCTAAAAACCTAAGGGAGATAAAACCTAAGATAGATCTTATTATTATTTGAATTATATGATAAATACTTGTCTTATTCTTAATTATAAGTTTTAATCCTTGCTTTAATATTCCAAGATATTAATTTAGGTTTTGATGTGCTTATTCAGTGGAGCAAAAGTCCCTGTTTAAGGGTAGATCTTTCATAATTAAGCGGAGTTGCATGCAATCCTAGAGATAGGACGACGTAAATCTATCGGATTAGAGTCAAATCTAATAAGAGAGTCCATAGATCGAGTTAATGTGATAATAGGGGTTTTAATTAGAAAGAGATTTTGATTAATCAACCTAGAGTCAGTTGTTTTTAGTCTCGAGAGAGATATTAACATAAGCTAGGGATTCCTACGGATTAAGAAAGGAGCGAAAAATCTTACAGCAGATCATCTATCCAGATTAGAAAACCCATATCTTAAGGAGCTTGATGAACATGAGATAAATGACTCGTTCCCTGAAGAACAACTCTTTGTTATATCTGACTCTGAGAAACCTTGGTTTGCAGACATTACGAATTATTTAGCTGCTAATGTCACACCAAAAGGGTTGATACATCAGCAAAAGAAACGATTCTTTACTGATGTTAAAAACTACGTTTGGGAAAATCCTTTTCTTTTCTGTATATGTGCATATCAAGTCATTAGAAGATGCGTTACAAAGTCAGAAGCAATTAAAATCTTGGAGCATTGCCACTCAGGACCGACTGGAGAACATTACAGTGGGACTAGGACCGCACATAAAGCGCTCGAATCAGGTTTTTATTGGCTACACTATTCAAAGACGCCAACAGGTATGTTACTTCTTGTGATAAATGCCAACGAACAGGTAATATCTCCAAACATGATGAAATGCCGCAAACGTATATACTTTCATGTGAAATATTTGATGTATGGGGTATTGATTTTATGGGTCCATTCCTTAGTTCATTTGGGAATAAATACATCTTAGTAGTCGTTGATTATATGTCCAAATGGGTGGAAGCCTAAGCTTTACCTACTAATGATGCTAGAGTGGTGGTGAGGATCCTTAAGAAACTCTTCTCTCGATTTGGAACACCAAGAGAAATTATAAGTGATAGGGATACTCATTTCTGTAATGCTCAATTTGATAAAACCCTTAAGAAATATGGAATTTACCACAGAATAGCTACCCTTTACCATCCTCAAACTAGTGGACAAGTCGAAGTCGCAAATCGAGAGCTTAAACGTATCCTAGAAAAGACTGTAGAGTCAGATAGGAAGGATTGGGCAATGAAAGTGGATGATGCTTCATGGGCCTATAGAAATGCTTTTAAGACCCCCATAGGATCATCTCCTTATAGACTTGTTTATAGGAAAAGTTGTCATCTACCATTCGAATTAGAGCAAAAAGCATTTTGGGATATAAAATTTCTAAACTTTGATCCCAAACTCGTAGGTGAGAAGAGATTGATACGACTGAACGAGTTAGATGAATGGCGAGCTAATGCATATGAGAACTCACGATTATACAAGGAAGCAACGAAGTGCTGTCACGATACTCGTTTAAAGCAACTTAAGCAATTTGTAGCTGGAGATCTTGTCTTGCTATACAACTTAAGGCTCAGATTATTTCCTGGGAAGTTAAAAATCACGATGGTTAGGTCCATTCGTAGTCCAAACCATTTTTCCATATGGCACAGTAGAGGTTCGTCATCCAACCCCTGACACCTTCAAGGTAAACGAACATCATCTTAAACTTTATAACGGTAAAGATTTTAAAGATTATAGAGAGGAGCTACAGCTTCGCGAACCCGCCTAAATATGCCCACAAGGTAAAGTCGAGCTTAGACTTTAAATAAGTGCTCCTTGGGAGGCAACCCGAGCACTAACCCCACTAAATATGTTTATTTTTCATAGTTTTAATGCAGGTATTTCTGACACACACGACTTGAGACACGGGCGTGTCCAAAGCCGTGTGCTCACCACGGGTTGGAGACATGGGCATGCCTTGAGCCGTATAAACTCTTAAAGCCTTAGTGTTGACATTCGACAGTGATGAACACGGCCTGGACACACGGGCGTGTCCATGGCCATGTTAAAATAGGACACGCATTTTCCCAAGTTAGAGTACCACATGGGCTGCAATAACTAGCCATGGCTGTGCGATACGGTAATGCGGAGCACACGACTAAGGGACACAGGCATGTCTTAGACCGAAGTGAAACTGCACTCCGATTTTCCAATAATCGGCATGGGCACGGAATGCGTTAAATTACCACGGCCGTGCATACAACCGTGTAACCCACACGGTCATTAAACACGAGCGTGCCTGAGGCCGTGTGGGAACCTGAATACACACTAAAATTTTCAACAAGTCAGAATGGAAAACGGGCACATCCCACGGCCGTGCTCAAAAGTAGTGGCCAATCCTGACTACAGAACACGGGCGTGTTGGAACTTACACGGGCATGGGAGAAGCGAACGAACAAGCACACGGTCGTGTAAACACATGGCTTGGGTACATGGGCGTGTCTAAGAGACCATGTGTGATACTGACTTAAAATTTCACGAAAAACATGGGCTAGGAGCGAGACACACGGGCGTAGGCCATGGCCGTATGGTCCAAAACGAGGCTTGCACGACCGTGGCTCCCTTTCTAATTGAAACCCTAACCTTAAATATCCCTCATCCCTATTTAAACCTACTATTCACACCCTTTTTTCACTATTCACCCCCTAGACACCAGTCAACAACTTCCCTATTTCGGCCACCATTCTCCGACTAGCCACCACATCCCTCTTCTTTGTATTTCTCTTCCCCCCTTTTTCCTTTTCTTTTCCTTTTCCTCTCTCCTTTTCCCCTCTCTTCTTTCCCTTCGACCACCGCCCATCTGCACCCTCCAGCATCACCACCTCACGATCCAGCTGCCGATGAGGACTTTTGAGTCCATTTATTTTCACTTTGATTTGCTTTCCCTTTTGTTTTTGTTTTTGTTTTTGTTTTTATTTTTATTTTCATTTTTCATGTTCTAAAAGACTTTTATTAGTATATTTTGAACCCCTTAATTTTAGGGCTGTTCCTTTATGAGTAACCATAACAACCCCATCGATATAACTTCCTAAAACATTACTGGTGATATCGTAGTTTCAAAAGGTTCAGTCGATTGGTGCTACTTAGGAATATACAAACAATCCTATGGGGAAAGATAATCCATGACTGCCATGTCCTGTTCGACCACGACCATAGCTACCACGACATCGACCACTATGATAACCTCTTCGCTTGGCGCTATGATTGTGGAATCCAACCTCTACCACCACTTTCACCTCTGCCTAGTTCCACATGCACATCATTTCCAATGTTTATAAACCCGCTTTCGCTATTCCAAGGACTACATCCAAATTCAGGGCAGTTTCACTTCTCCCCCTCTTACATGATATTATGCTTATATTGTTATTATATATCTTTGTACATTGAGGACAATGTACATCTTAAGTTTGTGGAGGTTATAATATTATGATTATCAGAAAATCCCTAAATTATATCTTTTTCTCAAATAATTTTCTCATATTACTATTAGAATGAATTTTGATTGATTTATAATTTTTATTGATATGTTTTGGATTACAACATAGGTAATTATGCATTGATTATTTAAACTTGAGGACAATAGAGAATCAAACATGATAAGTTGCAGTTTTGAGAATTAAAATTGCTAGATTGTTTCCCTGAATTAAGGTAATATCTTAAAGTTTTTAATTAGCAGGATTGACATCAAAAACCCATAATTTTTGTTAGATTTTGAGCCCTTTAGAGCATAAATCTTTCTTGCTCACTTTTATTGATGGTTATGAGTGAGTCAATGCTGATTTGTTATTCTAGAACTTGCATCGATTATACATGTCGAGACCACACCTTTGATTTGATATACTAAGATGATGAAGGCAGTTAGGTTTTAACCCACTTACTCCATAAAAAGCCTACCCACATAATTAACTTTTAGTGAACCCCTTTGAGCCTTAAACATCATTTCTTGATTTCCTTTTAATGATAACCCACAACTTAACCCTTTTTGATTCGCTAAGAATTTCTCCCTTTTTATTGACTCCCTTTTTATCGAGATTTGATTTGATTAATTACCTAACTATGTTCGTTCATTTCAGCTACTGAATTATTCCTTATTATGTACTTTTCATTATTGTCTTATTCTTAAAAAAAATCATATATTTATATTCATATAATTACATATTGTTATAAAGAGCTTTGATAAGTTAAAGTTATTATATGGAGAAAAAAACTCACTTCATTAGTTTTGGATATAATTTTGGCACTTGTTTGTAATTTGTTAATTAGCTTATTTTTCTAAGTTTGGTAATTGTTTAAATTAATCTCAATTCTAATCCTCTTTTTCAACCTTTATCCACACTTTTAACCCAAGCCCCATTACAACCCTATTAAAGACTTTTGGATTTGTGTATCATCTCATTTATAGTGATGGAGATTTGATTTTCATGCAAGCCTATGGTAATAACTTGTCATGTTTGACTATTGAGTTCTTAATTATTGAACCTTAAAACACTTTGAGTGATTTGAGTGAATATTTAGTGAGGATATCAACCCTTGTCGATTTGGAATTAAAGGTAATTACTTAGATAAAGAGGGGTACCTATAATTTTATTAGATTGTTTGAAATTTTTAATGTTCTTTTAGTTGAATTCTCAGTGTTTAATTATCTGTGGATTATTTCGAACACATTTTTTATAAGAATTATAAGTTGAGAAGAATGCATTTTAATTGTGAGTTGAGGATTGTTTGAGGACAAGCAAACGCTTAAGTGTGGGAATATTTGATAAACCTCAAAAGCAACATATTTTAATCCCACGCTTGACATATTTTTAGATGATTTATCATAAGATTTAGTGAATTTGATGCTCATAATCCTTTAATTTCATTTTTATATCCAGATGGGCATAAGAAAGTGAAAAGTGCAAGAAAAAGGCCAAAAATGAACAAAATAGGTTTATTTCAGTGCTGCACACGGCCCAGACACTTCCACATGGGTAGACCACATGCCCGTGTGTAATGGCTGTGTCAACTTAAAACCATATCAGAATTGCACACGGCTTCAGCACCACCACACAGGCGTGCCACACGGCCGTGTCCCTGTCGAGACCTATTTTAATTCTACTCTGAAAAGACTAATTTTGGGCTATTTTTGGCATTCCAAAGTCTATTTAAACACACGAGAAGAGGATCAAGAGGGACACAGAGAGTAGAAGGCATAAAATACTCGAAGACAGTCATTGGAATCAGCTCGGAAGTAGGAGTTACTTCAAGACTGAAGATTTCCATTCAATTTCTACCGAAGTTTTTGTGTTTCTTATGTTTTGTTATTTTCCCAATTTTGAGATGTTTTCCCCTATCATTATGAACTAAACTCCCTAAATACCTAAGGGAGATGAAACCTAAGATAAATCTTATTATTATTTGAATTATATGATAAATACTTGTCTTATTCTTAATTATGAGTTTTAATCCTTGCTTTAATATTTCAGGTTATTAATTCAAGTTTTGATGTGCTTATTCAGTGGAGCAAAAGTCACTGTTTAAGAGTAGATCTTCCATAATTAAGTGGAGTTGCATGTAATCCTAGAGATAGGACGACATAAATCTACCGGATTAGAGTCAAATCTAATAAGGGAGTCCATACATCGAGTTAATGCAACAATAGGGGTTTTATTAGAAAGAGATTTCGATTAATCAACCCAGAGTCAGTTGTTTCTAGTCTCGAGAGAGATATTAACACAAGCTAGGGATTCCTAAGGATTAAGTGAATAAATCGGCTAATTCAGAAGTAATAAGTGAAGTCTAGGTGGATTCTTCATTGAGTATTGTCTTCTCCATCAGTTTTCAAAAAGTATTTTCCAACTTTAATCTTTGTCGTGTTCTTAGTTAATTAGACAGTTAATCTTAGTTTAAAAACATCCCTTTAATTCTTAGGCTAGATAATAAAAAGATAGTAATTACTAGTACTTTTATTCCTTGTGGATACGATATTTTTGGTCTCACCATAACTATACTACTGTTTGATAGGTGCGCTTGCCTTAGTAGAATTTTTAGTTAGTTTAGCGATCATCAATCATCGGACGTCGGAGGTATCGATCACACTATCAACTGAAGCACTTAGTATAGTTGGTTTTATTATTTTGAATATGACATGTATAGGGCATAAACTTTTGAAGTTTATGTCATGTTAATTTGGCCAAATGTGTTGGTTTGGGACAAATCCCTCTATTTTGTATTAAGCCTTGGAATAATGGCTAATGTTCATTTTTGATATACGCAAATGATGATATTTTCATGAATGATATAATGCCTTATGTGGCTGATTATACCTTGAATTTTTGGAATGGATGTTGCTGTATTGTGTTTCAGGGTGGCAAAGGGCTCGGTAGATAGCCCTAATTGTCCACACGGGTAGACACATGGGCATGTGTCTAGGCCGTGTGTGACACACGGTCATCCCCATGGCCGTGTTGTTAGGCCGTGTGTCCCCTGCACGTAAAATTTGCAAGTCAGAATGTATGGTAGTAAACACATGGGCAGAGACACGGCCGTGTGTCTTAGCCGTGTGGAGGATGTAGCCTTTGGACACGGGTGTATGCCTTGTCCGTGTGCCCTAAATTGGATACTGACGTCAGAAATAGAATGTCAAGGTTATTAGACACGAGCTAGGACACGGGCGTGTCATAGCCATGTGAAGGACATGGGCCACAAATATGGGCATGTGTCAGGCCATGTACAAACCCCTTTACGTTCGGATTTGGAATTTAATTCACATAGGTATGGGACACGGGCGTGTCCCTAGATGCTTAGGTCGTGTGTGTCACACGGGCCATCAGCACAACCATGTTATAAGGACCACATGGGCGTGTTGCCCTTCCATACGGGCATGTACCCTGTTTCAAGAGTCATTTTTATTCAATCGATTTAAGGACCTGAGTTAGTTCCGAATGGTTTCCAATGAAGGTTTGAGGCCTCGTAGGTCCACATTAAGGAGTTTAAACAAAGTTCAAAAAAGTTTTAAATTTGATCAAGTCTTGGTGATTCGAAAATGTTTGATTGCAGATGTTTAAGTTGAGTAGTGCCTTATATTCTGTCCCGGCATAGGGTACGAGTGTGGGTTGTTACAATACATCTACAAAATAATCGCATATGTCTTATCAATTTGTAGTCTGTTGTTTGCAAGATTGCTTGTTTAAATAATTAATTTCAAATCATGCAATTACGACAATTCATCTTGCTAATACTAATGAGTTTATATCTCAATCTTTTATTGATTGAGCTTGAAAACTTTTGTAAAAGTTTGTTATTTATGCGCATAATAGTTTAGAGAAATTATTGATTGAACACCTTTATTTAATGTCTAAACCATTACTTATGAGAACTAAACTTTCTGTTTCAACATGAGATTATGTTGATTTATATGTTGTAGGCATCAAGCCAATAAGTTATAAATACTCCCATTACAATTGATTTTTGATTAAAAGCTAAATATTTCTCATCTTTGAATTTTAGTATACACGTATATGTTTCAATTGCTCCACCACAATGCACAAAGATAAGTGAATCCTCAAAGAAAGTTGGGAATATATATTAATTATAAGTTTCTTTATATTATTAGATGTTTTGAATGTATTTGAGATTCAATTATGACATGGTTTGTTATTACAATTTTGATTCGATAGTTTTCCTGACATTAAGGGGAGACAAATATTAATTTGTAATGAGTTAAGGGGAGAGTAATTTGAACTGGAATTTTAATAAAGATAACTCATTACAAGTTAACTGTGAGATGTATTTACAAACTTAATGAGATTAACCATGTAATAGCCCAAAATTGGGTCTAGTTGGAACAGAGGTTTCGGGACCACAAAATTCGAGATAGAAATAATTATTTTATGATTATTTTGAGGTCTATGATATGATTGCATGATTGTGTGAACATTTCGTGAAGAAATTCTATGCATAAAGTGCTCAATTTGAAGTTAGGGACTAAATTGAATAAGTTGCAAAACTTGCATTCTAGAAGTTTCTAGTATGAAATTGCTTTGAAATATTAATTAGGAGGTCTTAAATAGAAATTTGACTAATTTATAAGTGATGGACAAAAATTGGACGCAGATGGAATTTTTGAAAGTTTAGTAAGGAAGGGCATTTTGTCATTTGGTAATTAAAAGAAATAAAAAGGGAAAATAAAGCCAAAATTGACTCATCTTTTTCATGGAGGCCGAAATTAGCATGGGGGAAGCCATGGCTAGGGTTTTCAAGATTTCCAAGCTCAATAGTAAGTCCATTCTAACCCCGTTTTTCAAGTTCTTTACATTTTTGGAATCTCGGTAATTTGATTAAGCTTATTCTAGCAATAATTTAAACTAGGGTTCATATTTGGAAAAATACCCATAGGTGAAATGTGTTTATTTTGGTGTTTTATAATAGAATATGAGGTTTTAAATTATGTTAGACAACTTGTGCTACTCGGTTTTGAGTGAAAACGAGTAAAATGGCTTAATCGGTAAAAATACCTAATAGTCATAAGTATATGTTAGAGTGAGAATTTGATGTTGCCATAGAAGGGAAAAGTGATCACCATGTCATAAAACATAAGAATAAGGGATGAAGTTTAATTCCCGAGGCTAGGGGCAAAAGTGTAAATATGCAAAAGTTTATGGGCAAAATTGTAATTTTCCGAAGTTTGAGTTAATGACTGTTTTGAATAGTAAATTAATTAGATAAGTAAAATATGATGTTTTAGATCTCGAAAAACGAGATTTGAACCTAGAATGAGAGAAAAATCGAAAATTGGGAAAGTTGGTAAAATGGTCGTTTTAGTATCGAGGTAAGTTCATATGTATAATAAGCATTACTTTATGCATGTTTCGTTGTAAAATTGATATATTTACTATGATTACCGAGGTGTTGAAAGTATGTAAGTTGGTGTGATAATAATATAGCAATAATGTTGTAATTTATATTTGAAAGTTAAATTTAGTGAATTAATTGAATTATATTAAATTAAATGATTATGGTGCCAAGTTTATGAATTGATTTAAAAATATGTCTATGGTACATGAAGTGCATTGAATTATCATACATAAATGTCATTTCTATGATTATGGATATTATGGGAAATTGTAAGTTCATATGATTTTTAATAAGGCAATGTGTAATTTAATGTTATTGCCTTGATATTAAATGAGATGTAAGTTTATATGTAAGTAATACATCAATATTACTTGTATTATGATATTTTATAATAATATTGGAAATATGTTTGTTGATATTTTACATTAATTTTGGAAACAAGAGAGAGAAATCCTGGTTGAACCTTCGGAAAGATTGGATGATACAGATGGTATGTAGCTAGGTCACATGTATGGTGCTGAGTGCACATCATGTGTACAAGAGAGCTACAAGACATTATGATGTAGCTAGGTCGCATGGGTGATACTATGTGTACACCATGTAGACAAGAGAGCTACGAGATATATGTAGCTAGGTCGCATGCGTGGTTCCAGGTGAAGGACACCATGTAGACAAGAGAGCTACGAGATAAATTGGCTAGGTCACATGGGTGGTACTGAGTGTTCACCATGTGTACAAGAAAGCCAAACTATATGATGGGTGGAGCTATGTGCTGAAACCATCAAGTATCGAGGATTGATCCGAAGTGTTCAACGGGAGACTCTCTATGTATTGCTTTGTGAGTTTTGTGATGAATAAGTGCAGGAACTTGGTTATGTGAATGATGTGTACATTACGTGACCGGATGTGGTAAGGTTATAAACAAGTAAGTTATACATGAGGATGATTTTATGGTGACCTTGTGATCATGGGCCTATACTTGTGATGTATGAAATGTGGTGAAAATGATTTGTGATATGTATGTTAAAATGAGGTTAATACAAAGAAAGTGTGAAAGAGTGTAACACCTCTATCCCGTAACCGTCGCCGGAATAGGACGAGGCGTTACCAGAAAATTCGGAAGCAGATCAAACAGTAAAATTTTGAACATTTTTTTTCCTTTTTCGTGAATAAAGATTGTTCATTTAATTAAATTCTAAACACCAACAAAGATCAAACTTATAACTTATAAAAGTAGACTTCCAAAGGATGCCATATTCGCATGGCTTACAAACAATAGTTATGATATCATTTTACTATAATCTATCCTATACATGCCATAAACTAAATCCAAATCACAAGGTTTCCATAATAGTAGATAGTGTGATGAAGTGCTGACGATCCCCAAGCTGGTAATCAGAGTCCACAATCTATGAAACAAAGACAAAAGACAAACGGAGTAAGCTTACATAAGCTTAGTAAGTCTTAAGTAAAACGATAATTTTGCAGAATCAAATTCAATTATCATTTATCACTCGATTCTTCTAATCAATGAAGTCAATCTAGAGCTCCATAACGAACTATAATTTCAATAACCACATCATTTAGTTACCACAAATTATTTCATGATAATGACCAAAATGGTCAAATATTTGTATGCTCACAAGGCACATTTAGCTCATAATTATACTCCAATCTAAATGCCTTTATTATAGTTTAATCGAATACATTCTTATGGCATAACACATTGGCTAAATGTATCATAATCACATGGACTGTGGTCACATTTACATTCATACACTTATTCACATATGCATCGCTTTGTATACTTTTGATCAATCCGAATTGAAAATCACATACAAGCACCTGATACATACTTGGCCAACTTAATGTACTGAACATCTTTAACTGTCGTTTCATTACTAAGCCTCATCATCTTAGACCTTGCAGAAACCCCGTTTAACAATATCAAGAGATCTCACCATCCCGTCAAATAGTTCAAACCTCATGCACGCATATATAGTTTATCTATTTCTTCCAAATTTGATTCACATAGTCTTTCGCATCTAGAAACCTCATATCTACTTCTAATTCAATCAATCAAACTAAAACATAATACTTTTACCATGTTTAGTTTCCATATTTAGAAGCACATAGTAATATCATAATCTATCATGAATAGATTCATAGAGTCACTACTCATTTAGCATAACATATACTCTTTCAATAATCATAATCACTTGCTCAAACGTACTCGTTTCATGCACATACATGAATATATATATATATAAAAACTTAATTCCTTATTTCAACGTGGCATGTATTGAATTACAGTATGGGTACGCAAAGAACCAAACATAAACCTTATCACATATACGTAAGTTGACAAAATACAATCCTTCCCTTGCGTTTGTACATCTAGCCGAATACAATTTATTCTCAATTTATAAGGCCTTTTTGGCCGAATATGCACAATTACATATATAAATCTCAGCACATACTTTTGTTTACTTAAAGCTCATACTGTAACACCCCGTACCCGAGACCGTTGCCGGAGTCGAACACGAGGTGCTAACGGACTTAATTCCTTACTTAAACAGCTCATACAATTCATTTTTAAAATTTCCAGACGAGCTGGCTAACTGCATCACAGTCACTCTAAAAATCATATCTCGAGTTCCAAAAACTCAAAATCCAATTCTGTAAATTTTTCCTGAAACTAGACTCATACATATATTTACTAATTTTTTTCTAGAATTTTTGGTCGGGCCAATTAGTACAGTTTATTAGTTAAAGTCTCCCCTATTTCAGGGTTTGACTACTCTGACCTTTATGCATTACGACTTAGATATCTCCCTGTACAGGGCTTCAATACTTATTCCATTTGTTTCTAATGAAACTAGACTCAAAAAGGAATCTGTACATATAAAGCATGACTTCTAATTATCTCTGGCTAATTTATGGTGAATTTCCAAATTCAGAACAGGGGATCCAGAAATTGCTCTGGCCCTATTTCACGAAAACTTAAACATCTCATAAAATATGGCTCATATGGTCTTTTCGTTTCTTTCATATGAAAATAAACTCATCAAGATTCGATTACATAATTTATTCATTATTTAATTCCATTTCTACTATTTTTAGTGATTTTTTCAAATTCACATCACTACTGCTGTCAGCATCTATTTTAAGGTAAATTTTACCTATTTCATAGTTTTCCATTAATCAAAACTCAAAATAGGTTAATTACTTAGAGACTTACCTCGTATCTTTCTGAGTAGTTACAGGTCAGCTATTTCGTCACTTTAGCTTTCACCTTATCCGAAGTTGTCCCTATGTGCTCTTAAGCTTAATTGAGTAAATTAAGTATATCAACTTCATATACTTCACTTAATCAAAGCAAGAAATACAATTATCCTCACTATCTCACACATATACGTTCAGTCAATCATTACTATGTTACAAGTCAAGCCTAGCTTAGGCTAGATCGAACATATATAATCTTTTAACTCAATTTACGAATCAAGACATATTAGTTATCAAAGGTTGACCATGATACACATAGTGATCTCCATTTTTTTAACTCACATTCGGCACGTAAAAACATACACAAAATTTTCCACACAAGCTGGTATTTTAGCAATTAATATCACACAAGTTAAACCAAAAGTTTACAATAAAATTACAAGGTACATACATAGGGTCCATATACATGTTTATTTTAAAACACCACCCTTTAAACCCTCTAGCTCTACTTACAAAAGACTCTCATAACTAAAATCCATAAGTAAGACATCCAATTCCACCATTTCAATAAGTATTTTATACCAAATCTAATAACTAAATGTTATTAATGAGATTCATACCAAGACCGAATATTCATTAACAACCAAAGCATATATTCAACAATTTAACAATGTGTTTAACCTCCATGGCCGAATAGATCCTTTCTATTCCATTTAACTACCATAAATTTAAAATATTTAAATCAAGTTCATGAGTTTCTAATTTCATGAGTTTCTAATTTCATTACTTCAACCATTCAAAGCCTATCTAATTTCTCAAATAGATTTCTAATACAAGAATTAAGCCAACCTACTAACCTTAACACCCACATTCGGCAAGTGACCACACACACACTCTCATAACCGAATTTCCATACTACTAAAACCTCTATACACATATTCCCCTTATTCATCTTCAATTTAAGCTCCCAACTCATAAAACATAAGGAATAGAAATCATCTTCTAAGTTTCCTACCTTAACCGTGTAATGCCCCCACGCCCGAGACCATCGCCGGAGTCGAGCTTGAGGGGTTACCGAACAATATTTATCAAATTAAGAACTTCAAATCATTTATTTCTACATTCACAGCTTTCTAACTACCCGCATCACAGTTACAAGAAAAATCATATCTCGAGTTACGAAACCCGAAATCTAGATCCGTAAATTTTCCCTAAATCTAGACTCATATATCTATTTAATAATTTTTTTCTAGAATTTTTGGTTGGGCCAATTAGTACAGTTTATTAGTTAAAGTCTCCCCTGTTTCAGGGTTCGACTGCTCTGACCTCTGTGTATTATGAATCAGATATTTCTCTATACAGAAATTAAATGACTATGAGGTTTGTTTCTCTTAAAACTATACTCAACAAAAAACCTTTACATATAAATAAAAACTTCTAATTATTTTTGTAAAATTTGTTATGAATTTTTAAAGTCATAACAGGGGATCCAGAAATCACTCTGGCCCTATTTCACAAAAGTTTAAATATCTCAGAAAATATAATTTATATGCCTGTTTTGTTCAATCCACATGAAAATAGACTCATTAAGCTTCAATTTCATAACCTACTCATCATTTAGTTCCATTTATACTATTTTTAGTGATTTTTCAAATTCATGTTATTGCTACAGCAATATTCTGTTTTAAGGCAAGTTTCATCTTTCCATGAATTTTTATGAACTAGATAACCTATTAAACTTCCATAATATCAAACATGATCTAAATTAGCCATCACCATGACTTATCAATATCAAACATTTTCTCAACCAAACATGGCCATATCATAAAATTATTTGCACAAAATAAGTATATTGCTATACATGCCATACTTAAGTTTTACAAGCCATTTACCCAGATGAAAGTCCTTTGGATAGTGTGATCGAACCTTCGACCCGTCCCGATTCCCGAGCTGGCTTGTTCAAAACTACAGTAAATAAAGAGGAGGGAGTAAGCATAAATGCTTAGTAAGTTCATATGTAAATAATAAGTAACATAACAATACAAATATACCAAACAACTTTAGCATGGTATCACCAAAACATATATCATATTTCTAAACATCATTCATCATCTTACTACCTTATCGTTGTTGTATCTATTATCAACCCGAGGGTTAAGAACATACCTGTCCAAAGTGTCCATTTCACAACACTTACCAAAACGTCACTTGCATCTTAAGTGTTCTTTCATTTCACTAGAAATTTCACCCGTTGAACACATCGGAATACAACTCGGATACACAGATAATTTGCACATAAGTGCCTCATATGTAATCAAGAAATCATGAAACCCGCCCCTAAGTGAACTCGGAATCAACTCAACGAGCTCGGGCGTTCGCATCCATAAGTGAACTCGGACTCAACTCAACGAGTTCGGATGCCTAGTTACATCTCACGAACTCGGACTCAACTCAACGAGCTCGGGCGTTCGCATCCATAAGTGAACTCGGACTCAACTCAACGAGTTCGGATGCTCAACCATCCTAGTGACATGTCACCTGTATCCTAATCTATTCCTAAGGTTCAAACGGGCGTTTTCCTCGATCACACATCTTTGCCGTCATCCACGGAATATCGAAATCGGTACTTCGGTGATAGTTCATACTCATCAAGTAATTCACATAATTACATATTTTTCAACAATAACCACAAAACATAATATTTCATGATAATAATCAGCATCATATCATATAAACAACATTAAATTGCTTAAAATGACAATTATGTTACTACATTTACACATGAACTTACCCTGGTAGCAAAGTATAAAGATTTTGCAATTTAGTCCACAATCTTTTCTTTTCCTCGATCGCAACTTGAATCTCGTTTTTCTTGATCTATAATACCAAATTAATCTTATTTAATACATACATTCATCAAAACAGCATTTAATACGAACTTTAGAAAAAATTACACTTTTGCCCCTAAACTTTTGCATAATTACACTTTTGCCCCTAGGCTCGGGATTTAAACTTTATTCCTTATTATTATGTTTTATAACATGCTGGTCACTTTTCCCTTCTATGGCAACATCAAATTCTCTCTCTAACATATACTTGTGACTATTAGGTATTTTTGCCGATTAAGCCCTTTTACTCGTTTTCACTCAAAACTGAGTAGCACAAGTTGTCTAACATAATTTAAAACCTCATATTCTATCATAAAACATCAAAATACAAAAATTTCACCTATGGGTATTTTTCTAAATATAAATCCTAGGTTGAATTATTGCTAACATAAGCTTAATCGAGCTACCGGGATTCCAAAACGTAAAGAACATTAAAAACGGGACTTGGAATCACTTACTATGGAGCTTGGAAGCTTGAAACAAACCCTAACTATGGAGAACCCTTGAAATTTCGGCCTAATGAAGAAGATGGACAAAAATTGGCTTTTAATTTTGTTTTTAATTCATTTTAATAACTAAATGACCAAAATACCCTTACTACTAAACTTTCCAAAAATTCCATCCATGTCCTAATTTTGTCCATGAACTTAAAATTGGTCAAATTGCTATTTAAGAGCTCATTAATATTCCAAAACAATTTCATACTAAAAACTTCTAGAATGCAAGTTTTGCAACTTATTCGATTTAGTCCCTACTTTCAATTTAAGCACTTTAGGCATAGAATTTCATCACGAAATTTTCACACAATCATGCAATCATATCATAATCATCAAAATAATTATAAAATAATTATTTCTATCTCAGATTTGTGGTCACAAAACCACTATTCCGGTTAAGCCCTAATTCAGGATATTACAACTCTCCCCCCCTTTTAAGGATTTTCGTCCTCGAAAATCTTACCGGTAAACAGGTGTGGATTTGGTTTCTCATAGTTTCTTCAGGTTCCCGTGTCGTCTCTTCTACCCCATGCTTTTGCCACAACACTTTTATCAAGTGCAACACTTTTATTTCTTAGTTGTTTGACTTCTCGAGCTAAAATCTTAATCGGTTCTTCTTCATAAGTCATATCCGGTCGTAGTTTAACTTCTGTCGGTGAAATTATATGTGAAGGATCCGAACGATACCGGCGTAACATAGATACGTGAAACACATCATGAATCTTCTCTAATTCGAGTGGTAACGCTAGCCGATATGCTATCGGTCCAACTTTTTCAATTATTTCATACGGTCCAATAAAACGCGGACTTAACTTGCCCTTTCGTCCAAATCTAAGGACTTTCTTCCATGGAGACACTTTCAAAAATACCTTATCACCAACTTGAAACTCCATTTCTTTTCGTTTCAAATCCGCATAAGATTTCTGTCTATCTGAAGCAGCTTTCAAACAATCTCGAATCACTTTCACCTTTTCTTCAGTTTCTTTTATTAAATCAACTCCATAAATCTGATTTTCCTTGAGTTCAGTCCAATACAATGGCGTCCGACATTTACGACCATATAATGCTTCATAAGGTGCCATCTTCAAACTCGTCTAATAACTATTATTATAAGCAAATTCTACCAATGGTAAGTACCTTTCCCAACTATCTTGAAATTCCAATACGCAACATCTGAGCATGTCTTTAAGAATCTGAATTACTCTCTCTGATTGTCCATCAGTTTGTGGATGAAAGGCAGTGCTGAAATTTAACTTTGTACCTAATGCCTCTTGCAACTTTTGCCAAAACCGTGAGGTAAACCTCGGATCTCTATCCGAAATGATTGACAAAGGTATCCCATGAAGTCTAACAATCTCTCGGATATACAATTCAGCCAACTTATTAAGAGAATAATCTGTACGTACCGGAATAAAATGAGCCGATTTAGTCAGTCTGTCAACTATTGCCCAGATGGCATTTTTCTTCCCTGGAGTTAACGGCAACCCTGATATAAAATCCATAGTAATCCTATCCCATTTCCATTCAGGAACCATAATAGGCTGGAGTAATCCCGAAGGTACCTGGTGTTCAGCTTTCACTTGTTGACAAACTAAGCACTTTGATACAAACTCGGAAATATCTCTTTTCATTCCACTCCACCAGTACACTTTCTTTAAGTCATTATACATCTTCGTACTGCCCGGATGAACCGCCAAACAACAATTATGTGCTTCATGCAAAATCTTTTGAATCAACTCATCATTTTTCGGTACACAAATCTGATTTTTAAACATCAAACAACCATTAGAACCGATTCTGAAATCTGATCCCGTTTCAGCTTCACACTATTTTCTTTTGGCTAGCAAATCTTGATCATTTTTTTGAGCTTCAAAAATCTCTTGTAAAAACATCGGTCTTGCTCTTAACTCTGCTAGAATCGAACCGTCATCTGACATTTTCAACTGAGTGTTCATAACTCTCAAAGCAAACAACAACTTTCTGCTTAAAGCATCGGCAACCACATTCGCTTTTCCCGGATGATAATCAATAACAAGCTCGTAATCTTTCAATAACTCTAACCATCTTCGCTGTCTCAGATTCAAGTCTCTTTGTGACATCAAGTATTTAAGACTTTTGTGATCGGTATATACTCGGCACTTTTCACCATACAAATAATGTTGCCAAATCTTCAAAGCAAACACCACTGCAGCCAATTCCAAATCGTGAGTAGGATAATTCCTCTCATGAGGTTTTAACTGTCTCGAAGCATAAGCCACCACTTTTCCTTCTTGCATGAGGACACACTCCAAACCATTTAGAGAAGCATCACTATACACCACAAATTCTTTACCTGATTCGGGTTGTATCAACACTGGTGCTTCAGTTAATAACTTTTTCAATTCTTCGAAACTCTGTTGGCATTCTTCCGTCCATTCAAATTTAACATCCTTTCGGAGTAGTCTAGTCATAGGAGCAGCAATTATAGAAAATTCATTTACGAACCGCCAATAATACCCAGCTAGCCCCAAGAAACTCCTAACTTCAGTTACATTTTTCGGTGGTTTCCAATCAACAATGGCTGAAATTTTACTAGGATAAACCCGTATACCATCACCTGAAACAATATGACCCGAAAATCCAACTTCTCGGAGCCAAAATTCACTTTTACTAAACTTAGCATACAGCTGCTTATCTCTCAAAGTTTGCAAAACTATCCTCAAATGCTCAGCATGCTCTGTCTCATCTTTTGAATAAATTAAAATATCATCTATAAACACCACAACAAATTTGTCCAGGTATAGCCGAAATATGCGATTCATTAAGTCCATAAACACAGCAGGAGCATTTGTCAACTCGAACGGCATAACTAAAAATTCATAATGACCGTACCTTGTTCTAAAAGCAGTTTTAGGCACATCTGACTCTTTTACTCGCAGCTGCTAATACCCAGATCTCAAGTCAATCTTTGAAAACCATGTCGCTCCTTTTAGCTGATCAAACAAATCATCAATTCTCGGCAATGGATACTTGTTTTTGATTGTCACCTTGTTTAACTGCCGATAATCAACACATAATCTCATAGAACCATCCTTTTTTTTCACAAATAAGACGGGAGCACCCCAAGGTGAAAAACTCGGTCTCATAAAGCCTTTATCAGTCAACTCTTGCAACTGCGACTTTAATTCTTTCAACTCTGTTGGTGCCATTCTATATGGAGCAATCGAGATCGGAGCTGTTCCCGGTATCAAATCTATACCAAATTCTACTTCCCTGACTGGAGGCAAACCCGGTAATTCTTCTGGAAATACGTCCGCAAATTCACACACAACCGGCACTGATTCAACTTTCTTTTCAACTTCTTTTGTATTAATTACATACGCCAAATAAGCTTCATAACCCTTTCTCAAATATCTCTGAGCCGACATCGAAGAAATCATACTAGATAATGCCTCTGATTTGTCTGGCTCAACCCGCAGAATTTCACCACTTTCACACTTTAATTCTATAACCTTTTCTTTGCAATTTATTATAGCATCATGCAATGTCAACCAATCAATATCCAAAATAACATCAAATTCATCAAACGGCAACAACATCAAGTCGGCCGGAAAGTAATGACCCCGAATCATTAAAGGGCATTTCTTGCATACTTTATCAACTATCATGCATTTGCCTAACGGGTTCAACACTCTAATCATAAATTTTGTGTTCGCTACAGGTATATTCATACTAGACACCAGTTTCATGCATACATATGAATGAGTAGAACCGAGATCAATCAAAGCAATAACATTAGTATCATAAAGAGAAAATATACCAGTAATCACATCGGGTGAGGAAGCATCTTCACACGCTTTAATAGCATAAGTTCTAGCCGGAGCTTTTCCCTCAGATCTAACTGCTGCATCTCTGGCTACATTCTTACTGCTTGTTTCACTTCCAGCTTTTCTCGGATACCTTCCCCTCGAGTTTGCACCACTAGCTTTTACACTCTGAAATTTTTCTTTCTCAGCTCTCTCTGGGCAGTCTCTAATAAAATGATCCGGAGAACCACATCGAAAACATTCATTTGGTCTAAATTCTTCAGCCCCTTGTTTACGAATTCTATCAACGGGGGTTCTATGAAATTTTATCATATCCACTCCTTGAGGCATCGGAGGCATAGGTTGAGGAATTGGGGGAGGTGGGGGAGGTCGTACATTTGGGTTCGTACGAACGAACTCAGTGTACCATGCACTCATCATTTGCAGAAAGGCTTCCCGATCCCTTTCTCATCCTCCCTGACCAACAGTAGGAGGTGGGTTTTCAGTCGGCGCTGCCCCTTCAGCTGGAGCTGGCGCATTACTCTCTACTTCATCTGCCACAGCTGGATCGGGATCCATTTACTATATAAAAATCATTTAAAAAGGTCAGAAGTCGTCACACTATCACAATTCATACATATGGCATGTATAGCAAAATCCGTACATACAACACGTAGACCGAGAACCGACTAAACCTACTCTGATACCACCAAATGTAACGTCCCCACGCCCGAAGCCATCACCGGAGTCGAGCTTGAGGGGTTACCGAACAATATTTATCAAATTAAGAACTTCAAATCATTTATTTCTACATTCACAGCTTTCTAACTACCTGCGTCACAGTTATAAGAAAAATCATATCTCGAGTTATGAAACTCGAACTCTAGATCCGTAAATTTTCCCTAAATATAGACTCATATATCTATTTACTAATTTTTTTCTAGAATTTTTTGTTGGGCCAATTAGTACAGTTTATTAGTTAAAGTCTCCCCTGTTTTAGGGTTCAACTGCTCTGACCTCTGTGTATTACGAATCAGATATTTCTCTATACAGAAATTAAATGACTATGAGGTTTGTTTCTATTAAAACTAGACTCAACAAAGAACCTTTACAATAAATAACAACTTATAATTATTTTTTAAAAATTTATTATGAATTTTTAAAGTCAGAACAGGGGATCCAGAAATCACTCTAGCCCTGTTTCACAAAAGTTTAAATATCTCATAAAATATAATTTATATGCCTGTTTTGTTCAATCCATATGAAAATAGACTCATTAAGATTCAATTTCATAACTTAGTCATCATTTAGTTGCATTTATACTATTTTTAGTGATTTTTCAAATTCATGTCATTGCTGCAGCAATATTCTGTTTTAAGGCAAGTTTCATCTTTCCATGAATTTTTATGAACTAGATAACCTATTAAACTTCCATAATATCAAACATGATCTAAATTAGCCATCACCATGACTTATCAATATCAAACATTTTCTCAACCAAACATGGTCATATCATAAAATTATTTACACAAAATAAGTATATTGCTATACATGCCATACTTAAGTTTTACAAGCCATTTACCCAGATGAAAGTCCTTTGGATAGTGTGATCGAACCTTCGACCCGTCCCGATTCCCGAGCTGGCTTGTTCAAAACTACAGTAAATAAAGAGGAGGGAGTAAGTATAAATGCTTAGTAAGTTCATATGTAAATAACAAGTAACATAACAATACAAATATACCAAACAACTTTAGCATGGTATCACCAAAACATATATCATATTTCTAAACATCATTCATCATCTTACTACCTTATCGTTGTTGTATCTATTATCAACCCGAGGGTTAAGAACATACCTGTCCAAAGTGTCCATTTCACAAAACTTACCAAAACGTCACTTGCATCTTAAGTGTTCTTTCATTTCACTAGAAATTTCACCCGTTGAACACATCGGAATACAACTCGGATACACAGATAATTTGCACATAAGTGCCTCATATGTAATCAAGAAATCATGTAACCCGTCCCTAAGTGAACTCGGACTCAACTCAATGAGCTCGGGCGTTCGCATCCATAAGTGAACTCGGACTCAACTCAACGAGTTCGGATGCCTAGTTACATCTCACGAACTCGGACTCAACTCAACGAGTTCGGACATTTGCATCCATAAGTGAACTCGGACTCAACTCAACGAGTTCGGACGCTCAACCATCCTAGTGACATGTCACTTGTATCCTAATCTATTCCTAAGGTTCAAACGGGCGTTTTCCTCGATCACACATCTTTGCCGTCTTCCACGGAATATCAAAATTGGTACTTCGGTGATAGTTCATACTCATCAAGTAATTCACATAATTACATATTTTTCAACAATAACCACAAAGCATAATATTTCATGATAATAATCAGCATCATATCATATAAACAACATTAAATTGCTTAAAATGACAATTATGTTACTACATTTACACATGAACTTACCCTGGTACCAAAATATAAAGATGTTGCAATTTAGTCCACAATCTTTTCTTTTCCTCGATCGCGACTTGAATCCCGTTTTTCTTGATCTATAATACCAAATTAATCTTATTTAATACATACATTCATCAAAACAGCATTTAATACCACTTTGGAAAAATTACACTTTTGCCCCTAAACTTTTGCATAATTACACTTTTGCCCCTAGGCTCGGGATTTAAACTTTATTCCTTATTCTTATGTTTTATAACATGCTGGTCACTTTTCCCTTCTATGGCAACATCAAATTCTCTCTCTAACATATACTTGTGACTATTAGGTATTTTTACCGATTAAGCCCTTTTACTCGTTTTCACTCAAAACCGAGTAGCACAAGTTGTCTAACATAATTTAAAACCTCATATTCTATCATAAAACATCAAAATATACAAATTTCACCTATGGGCATTTTTCTAAATATAAACCCTAGGTTGAATTATTGCTAACATAAGCTTAATCGAGCTACCGGGATTCTAAAAACGTAAAGAACATTAAAAACGGGACTTGGAATTACTTACTATGGAGCTTGGAAGCTTGAAACAAACCCTAGCTATGGAGAACCCTTGAAATTTCGGCCTAATGAAGAAGATGGACAAAAATTGGCTTTTACTTTTGTTTTTAATTCATTTTAATAACTAAATGACCAAAATACCCTTACTACTAAACTTTCCAAAAATTCCATCCATGTCCTAATTTTGTCCATGAACTTAAAATTGGTCAAATTTCTATTTAAGACCTCCTCATTAATATTCCAAAACAATTTCATACTAAAAACTTCTAGAATGCAAGTTTTGCAACTTATTCGATTTAGTCCCTACTTTCAATTTAAGCACTTTAGGCATAGAATTTCATCACGAAATTTTCACACAATCATGCAATCATATCATAATCATCAAAATAATTATAAAATAATTATTTCTATCTCGAATTTGTGGTTACGAAACCACTATTCCGATTAATCCCTAATTCGGGATATTACAAACCGAATGCCCAAATCACCACAAGGATCAAAATTCACACATGGGCTCAATCAAAGACCTATCCATCAACTAAAATTTCATAAAATCTCAACGAATTTACCTAAAACTGACCTTAATTAAGCAAGTAGAAGACCGAATGCCTAGCTTCTTCCCCCCCTTTTTTTTTTCCTCCTTAGTTACGGCAATAAGAGAAAAACAAAGAGAAAAGTTTCTTTGTTTTTTTATCACCATTCTCTTTTTTTTTTCATTCATGTTTTCAAATTATAAACTATTAAATATTATTTACTAAATATAATATACACATAATGCCAAAATCATAACATCATTACCATCCACTAATGTTAAAAGTGGGCCATTTGACATGCAAGTCCACAACTTTAGTAATTTAACATTTTAATCACTTGGACATTTGCCTATCATATTTTTAAAGCTTCTCAAATATGTCCTTTTTAGCTAATTTCACATCCAAATGACAAAATTAAAACATGAAATTTTTACACATACTTATTCACAAATAATAAGCATAGAATATAACAATTAATTATTTTTGTGACTCGATTTTGTGGTCCCGAAACCACTTTTCGACTAGGGTCAAATTAGGGGTGTCACAAAGAGTGAATTAGCAATAAAACTGTTTTGGACAGTAGCAGTGATGTGATTTTGAAAAATCCCCAAAAATACTATAAATTGAATCAGAGACTGAATGAGATATAAAATTAAATCTTAATGAGTCTATTTTTATATAAAAGAAACATAGAAAGAAAAGGAGTTTTATATTTTGAGATATTTCTATTTTTGTGAGACTGGTTCAGAATGATTACGTGATCCCCTATTCTGACTTTGGAAAATCAAAAAATTTTGGATAAAAATAATTATAGGCTTAAACTTATATTTTTAAAATCCTTAATGAGTCTATTTTTAAGATAAATCAACAAGAACATTATCCGAGTTTTTTTCTGTGAGATAATTAATTTTTAGTGAAGAGAGGTCAGAACAGTCAGAAAGTGAAACAGGGGAAACTTTAATGAATAAACTGTACTAATTGGCTAAACTAAAAATCATGAAAATTTTATAGTTGAAAGATATGTAAGTCTAGTTTTAGAAGAAATTTACGGATCTTAATTTGGAGCTCTGTAGCTCAAATTATAAATAAGTAAGTGACTATGACTCGTGTCGGCAGTTTGATGTGAGCATTTATTAGTAAATTGTGAAATCGTACTTACAAGAATGCTATATACATTAAGGATGTGGAATGGAGAGGAGGAGGAGGAAAATAAATATATGTGGAATACATGGAAACTATGGTATATGAAATATTGATATAATGAAATAAATGATATGTGTTTATATGAAAACAGAAAGAGAATGATATGTATCATGACATGTATATATATATGACTAGTCTCAATGTAATGCTTGTTGGGTATGGAGTTGAATTGAAATGTTTCAGGCAAACATGTTATTTTGCGTATCTGAATTGTGGTATTTTATAAAGATATGATCTAGTTTAAATATGAATGCTTGATGATTAAGCTGAAGATATTTTGTAAGATGATAATCTTGGTATAAATGTATAAGTGGTACTATAATAAACAAGGTAAAATGAGTATGAGAGACATATGTATGATGACATACAAATGCTATGTTTGTGGTTTAATTGAGGATGTTTAATCATTAAATGAATACCATGTTATATGCTTTTGATTTTGTATAAGTGTGTAAGAGATTAAGGTTGACCAAAGCTTGGAAAATAGCCTAGGTATATTCCACACTGGCAGAGACACGACCATGTGTCTCAGCCGTGTATGGAACACGATTTTGGGACACGAGCGTGTGGAGCCTTAAAGCATGAAATTTACAAGATTTTCGTAAGTTTTCGGTTTAGTCCTGAACCCATTCTAAAGTATGTTTTGGGCTTCGTAAACTCAAATAAGGGACTATGTGTAAGTGAATGAACGTTTTGAAATCTGAATGAAATTTTATGGCCCGTATTTTAGTTTAATGTTTGTATGTTTGTCTGGTAACGCCTCGTACCTTATCCCGGCCTCGGGTACGGGTAAGGGGTGTTACAAACTAAGTGTTATATACCATCTAATATTTTAATTTGAATCAAAGTCCCAGTAGGATAATTAGCTAGAATAAATAACAGATTGATCGATTCTTAACACCCCAAACCCGGCCCGGACGTTATGGTTGAATCTGGTGCATCACATTGAAGTGTTCTAGCAAAAACCTTGTTTTCATTGAAAACCCTTCCTTGAAATGAGAACCTTAATTAACTTATAAAAGCTCTCTTTCAATCGCGACAGCTTGTTTAAAACATATGATTTATGAGAACCTGTCGTTTCAAAATTAAGTTGCGGAAACGTAGAAATACAAGCTATGATTTAGGAAACCCATGTCCAACTTCTCATATTTGCAACGCATAAAAACAATAATCCAAATAATATTAAAAGGGAGGGCCTTATTACATTCCAGTCTTAAATTACTTAATAAACTATATGCTCTTTTTTTTAAAAAAAAAAAACAAGTCCAAGTCATCTTGCTAGCTGGCCACCTCCGAGTCCCTCTAAACATCGAACCTTCTACTAAGCATCACCTAAGAAAAATAAAAAGAAGAGGGAGTGAGATTTTGAAAACTCAGTGTGTACGACCCTCGACGAGTAATAAGCATTCATCAATCCATAAAATCATACATGCAATGTAATGCAGTGCAACCCACCCCAATAATCCAACCGGTACACATTAACTCTGTCCCCCGATACACATCATGTGGGGATATAAATATCGACCCACCCATCCGATACACATCAAGGGTAGCCCGATTGCGGAACTACCTTCATGGCAACAAGCTGCCAACCACATATTGGGCTTAAAAGCCGTCGGTGGACCCACGGCTGTCAAGCAACCATGCGATCCTCATATACTTCCTCCGTTCCATAATTCCCAACCCATATGCAACCTAAACAGAATATTATATATATGCAGCAGATATACATGAACATCCATAAGTCTTACATTCCACACATAGGGGTATTTTAGTCATTTTTGCCCTTAGGGGCATTTTAGTAATTTCTCTTGTTATGGGTTTGTTACTTACCTTGGCCCGTTAATAAGTCCCCGTTGGCTAAAGTGAATAGATACTATGCACCTAGTAGGATTCCAGAAAAGAGGAGGTGAGTCATTAAGACCGCTTAAGTACCAAGCTCTCCCTAGATTCAATCCTAGACATGCATATACCCATTACCACACCTTAACCTTATGACTCATCCACGGTCGCAATTAATTAATTAAGTTTTATGTCAATTAATCAGTTATCAGATACTAAGCCCAAAACCCCTTACAGAGCCCAAACAAGTCTACATACATGCATATGGCCCACTGGGCCCAATCTCATTCATATGGCCCATTAGGCCCAAATCATATTCGTATGGCCCGTTAGGCCCAAATCACATTCATACGGCTCATTAGGCTCAAATCACATTCATATACTTGCTTTCATATAATTTCCATCACTTAACATCAAGTTGCCAATTTTGCCTATTATGGCCCAACAGCCTATCAGCCCACTTAGCCTATCCTGGCCCGGTTGGCCAAAACATGGCCCAAGTTCATGGAATAGCCCATGGGGCCTCAGATAACCTATCGATTTTCCCCTTACGAGTGTTCACGCACTCGCAAGACTACCGTAGCCAAACTTTCAGCTTTTCGGCATTTCGGCTTTTGCCGATCTACTGTGTATGTGTAGTGTATGTACACACCTAGTAATAAAGCGTGCTGCGATCCCTCTTACCATGAACCTACAATCGATATCACTCAATGATGACTCACATATACTTATCGAATACTTTACCAAAATCTGAAGTCTCACCTTAACCTTACCTGAAACGCCAAGTCTTAATAGCTTTTCCTTGATCACTAATCACGAGTGCTAACCAGATCTGCATTAACCTTTATCGTTAAAAACATATTGGGTGACTTGTATCCAGAATATGTCACCCTTTTCTACTAAAGCCTATTCGGCCAACCTTTACCGATGTGAAGAACACTTACCAAAGTTTCGACACCTAGGGAGCAAATCCGTAGAGATCCAAAAGACTGGGATTTGATACTAATCCTACCAAAATCGATTAGAAGAAGTGAGGGACAGAGTGATCTATACTAGAAAAACCGATTGAGAGAGCAAAACATTTACACTAGAATTGGTCGAAGTAGAAAGAGTAGTGGCAGCACAGAGAATATTCGGCTCTTGAGACTTGTATGGTGAAAAAGGTTATTCGGCACAAAGAAAAGTAGAAACCGTTTAAAACCAGAGGTGAATCAAAAAGAAAACTTTGAGTAAGGAAGAATGGAGAATCGACACAAAGAAAATGAAGGAAGAACAAGGGATTTTCGACTTTTAGATCTTTGGAGAAAAAATGTGTTTTCTGGAAACAAGGTGAGGGAGAATTCGACATTAGCCTGGCAACCTCACATTCGGCATCTATATATACCTCTAGCCAAATTTCCTATCCCCTAATCCCTAATTCGGCTCCACCTCTTTACACTCCTCATCTCTTAATTTTCTCCCTGATAACCCCTTAATCCCCTCCTCAAATTTCTCCTCTTAAAACTCCTCACATTCAGCGCCACCACTGTCCATCCCTTAAGCAAAAATAAATCCTTCCTTTGAGCAAGGAGGGATTCAAACCCCTTACCTCATTGCCTTGCATGTGATGCCACTTGCCACTCCACCACAAGGCTTTCTTGTGTCCAATTCTTCCTTCATTTATTTAAAAGCCAACCTAGTTGCCAACATGGCTCTTTTAATAATTAAACCATAATTTCCTTCACCCTTAATTTTGAACTCAAACCTTAACCAGGACCTACTATCACATAATTAACACTTGACTAGGAATGTTAAACACAATTTTTTATCGAACTGAAAAAAAAATGAAAGCTCGGGATTTCGGGATTTTTGGGGCGTTACAGGTTCCAAAGATAAAAATTCTTCTAGATGGTCATATAGTAGAGGCAGGTGCTCCAAAAGAGATCCAACACATAACTAATAAGTAAAACTTCAGAAGAGATTCAAGTACCTAAAATTGAATTTTAAAATAATAAAAATAAGAGGTCTCGATAAGTTATGTCAATTAGAGAAAATGTGGAGTTGAATAATAAAAGTGGTCGACAATGATTTTGCATACAATATTATTATTGAAATAATGAAATAAAAAGAAGATCTTGAATAAATCCATTGATAAATATAGATATGGAATAAATTGATCAAAATAGAAAGACGCAACTTAAGTAAAATTAGATTCGTGAAGTTTTTGGACCAATTGTCCAAATATCTAAAGGTATAAAGCCAGTGAGGGTACAAATGAAGTAGTTTTGTAAAGTGGAATAAAAATATTAAGTTTTTTGCTAAGTCTTGACATTGATTATAAAAAAGGTATAATATTCTTTTGTGGTGGATGCAATAACCTTTAGATATATTATTAAATTGACAATTCATAAAATATTTAACTTGCGTCTAATGGTTATTGTTACAACCTTTTATGAATCACTATACAGTAAAGTTTATATTAAAATCTTTGAAGGATTTAGGATGCTAGAAGCATATTGAAATTCTCAAGAAATTGTTCATTTATATGAATTGAAATAATTTGAACATATGTGGTAAATTTGAATAGTGAATAGTAGTTGAAAGAGGATTATAAAATGATCCAAAATACCTATTTGCGTTTTTATAAAAAGAATCATGATTAAAGTTTGTTATGATTATTGTTGAATCTCCTGAAGAGGTCAAAATATATTTCCTCCAAATTTCTCTCACTCGTGACTTTTAAAAGAATGTAATGTAAATGCTTATCAAATACATTAAAATAGTCATTTGAAAAACAATTATTCAAGATTGAATACGTAGAATATGAGAAAATATGTGATGTTTTCATAAGGGGGAGTAAATACGCGTTGCATTCTTTTTCCCTTAACCGAGGTTTTGTCCCATTAGGTTTTGCTAGTAAGGTTTTTAATGAGGCAACATATTATGTGTATTATAGATTGTGTACTCTTTTTCGTTCATTAGGTTTTTATCCTATAGAGTTTTTCCTAATAAGATTTTAACAAGACATATTATCTACCAATGGACATCCAATGGAGAGTGTTATGAATATCTTATTAATTGGATATCCATCATGATCAAGATAAAGTTTTAATATACTTTAAATTCTAATAGTTATTAGAATTAGATCTCTACTTCTTTTATACTTGTTATGCCTATAAATAGAGACTTTGATGAATCATTGTAATCATCCCTTTTTCATCAATAAACTACATCCTCTATTGTTTTCATAGTTTCTTTATTCTTTATTCTCTTCATCTCTCTCTATTTTATAACAT
This sequence comes from Gossypium hirsutum, assembly GCF_007990345.1. Taxonomy (NCBI): domain Eukaryota; kingdom Viridiplantae; phylum Streptophyta; class Magnoliopsida; order Malvales; family Malvaceae; genus Gossypium; species Gossypium hirsutum. Next base: position 23,724,904 of record NC_053425.1, read on the forward strand.
AAATAAATTTATTCATAATTAACAATAAATAAAAATTAGTTAAATAAAAATTTAAACAAATTAAATACAAAAATTTAAATATACTTAACAACTTAAACATAAGAATTTCAAACAAATTAAATTTTTCATAAGAATCTGAAATAACTTAATTAGTTAACCATGCTAATTATATATATATGTTATACTATGAAGTAGTATATATTATATTCTACTATAAAATTAATTACACGTTCACGATTTAAGGTTATGTATGATTATTATAAAAATGTACATTATAATATCATAATTATACATTGAGATACATATAATTAATAATCTAATCTTAATTGAATAATTCTAATTATATATATTATAATCTACCAAAAAGTTTATTACATGTTTAGTGTTTAATCTTACATATCATTAATATAAAAATCTACATTATGAAAACATAGTTGTATATAAAGATTCATATCATCAATAGTAAACTTTAATTATAAAACGTTAATTGTATATATTATAATCTACTATAAAATTAATTTCATATTTAAGGTTTAGGTTGCATATCATTAATAAAACAATGCATATTATAACATTATAATTGTATAATTATTATTATACATTCGTAATTTACATATATATAACAATTGATATAATATATGTAATTAAACATGTATGTATATTGTTTTTCTAATACAATATGTGTGACACCCTACACTCGACCCAGTCATCGAGTTTGAATGTGAGACGCCACATTCATTGCCGAAGCAACTCGAATTGACTTCTACTTCAAATCCAAAATAAATTCTTGTATAAACCATCCCAAGAAATTCATTCACATTGATCCAAAATCATTATTAGGGTATTTCAAACAATTTAGAAACATTTAAAAATGAGTTCTAGGTGTTTGGAGGTGACCTGGACCAAGTATGGGGCCTCGGGTTCGAAAGAACTCAAAACAAAAGAGAAACACTGTTTTGACCTAGATGTATCGATACATCCTTACACTTGTATCGACACAAGTCACAAGTACTGTACATTTTTGCTTACCGCTTTATATTGATACAACTAGCCACTAGTATCAAAACAACTTTGCCTTGACCCAAAAATCACCCCAAAGTCACCGACTTTGACCCTAAGCAATACCAAATCTTTTCCAAGGCTTATAGTACTTAAAATCTATGTTTTAAACACCATTTAAAATTACATAAACATATTCAATCAATATGACACCAACTTGATCACAAGTTACCAACTCAAACATTAACATTAACTTACTTGGCAAGCAACACATGTACATAGAATAAACATTATATAATGACCATAGCATACCATCATAACCATATATCCACACCATTACACACATATATACATACTTAGATTACAATTTAATAACATTGCATATTCAAGTAATCAAAATGGACACTAACTACTACCATTTACATTAGGTACATGCGAACTCAAACTTCGCATTCAAAAGATTATACAAATATTGCTAAGCTCAGAAGTGAGTCTTAGATGCTACTAGTTTGGACCAAAAACGCCGCAAAAGGTTAGAGCCATAGCGGCATTTTTATTATAAACACCGCAAAAGAAAGCAATAGCGGTGTTTGTACCAAAAATGCCGCGAATATGTACTAAAATTTTGCAAAACGCACAGTTTTTAGCGGTGTTTTTCATAAACGTTGCAAATTTTAATTAAAGTTGACTTAAATGACGTTGTCTTGTTAGCCCTAAAATTCCTTTAGCTTTTCCCCAAATCAAATTTCCTCGAAATCCTTAAGTAATTTTCCCAAATCCCTTTCTGATCGAAATCCTTAAATTATTCTTCCCCAATTTTTTTTCCCCAATTTCCCAACTTCCTGAAACCTTTCTGATAGAAATCCCCAATTTCCCAAATCCCTTTATTTCTTCCCCAATCCCTCCAAATTATCAAAATCATTTCACTTTTTGTTTGAGCCTAATTTTTGGTTGGAAATTCTTCGCCTCTTTCTCCCCGCCGTTGGTTCAAAAGGTAAAATATTCTTTTCTTTCCTTTAATCATTTCACTTTATTTTTGTTCATTAAAACTTTTTCCTTTCGGTTACATGTCACTTTCCCCCTTGTCTCTTCTATATTTCTCAAATTAGGGTTTATGAAATTTGTATGATTTTCAATTTTTTTTTTGTTGTTATATGGATAGTTTTGTTGTTTGTTAGTATTCCAGTTAATTAGTGACTAATCTTAAATTTTTTTAATATAAACTGTATTGTAACAGCCCAATTTGTTGAGGTCAGAACAGTGGTTTCGAGACCACAAATTTAAGTTTAAAATATTTTATTTTATTTTATGGTTGGCATCATGATAGGAAGGCCACATGAAAATTTTGATACGAAAATTTTATCGATTGTGTGGTTAATTAGGTAAAGGACTAAATTGCATAAAATACAAAAGTTGGATTCTAGTAGCTATAGGTATCAAATAGCTATGGAATTCAAAACTTAAGGTCCTTATATGGTAATTAGACCATTGAAGGGAAGTTAGTAGATATTTTAATGACTCATCCATGGAAAAATTAGAAAAGGAAAGGGACTAAATTGGAAATCACTAAAATTAAAAGATGGAAATTAAATAAAAAGAAATATTCATCTAATTTCATATCATCTTCCCCCAAAATTTCTATGGAAACCCTACGAGAGAGGAAGACAACTTACCAAACTTAAAAAGGTATGAAATCAAGTCCCGTTTTTAATGATTTTTATATTTTTGAAACTAGGATAGTCTAATCTCTTTATTTAGGGGATTAATTTGAAAAGTTATCAAGGTATGAAATTTGGGTCATGGATGAATATGCTGAAAATTAGAAATTTATGTAGAAAATGAAAAGTTACTAATAGATAAACAACTTTTACAAAGCAATTTTTGATGAAAACCTGATTTAGGGACTAAAATGAAAAATGGTAAAAACCCATGGAAAATTCTAAAATTTGTGAAAAATGTGTGTTTTAAATGTTGTTCATAAATTTTAGATAAGCTTGGAAAGAGGGTTAAATTTCATGAATTTCATTTTCCGAGCCTAGGGACGAAATTAGAATTTTTGAAAAGGATAGGGGCAAGATGGTAATTTTACCTAGGATACAATAAAATGCAAATGTATATGAAATGTGATAGATTAATAGTTAAATTTATCCATATAGATCCGAAAAGACTAACTACGGAACTAGATCGAGGAAAGAAAAAGGTTTCGGATTAGTTGAAATTCAAAAACGAATCATTTTCAAGGTAAGTTCGTGTAACTTAAAAATGTATGTTAATATGCTTGAATTGAATTGTATGATTGTGTTGTTATGTGTGAGATAATATATATACATAATGAAATAGTTTTAAGTTATGAAATATGGACAAATTATCGTGTTTCGGTTGAATGTTGAATTTTGATGGGTTTAAAATAATAGTGCATATGTTGCAAATAGAATTTAGCCCGGACGGGTGATTCTAATGTATGCCCTTTTGAATTAGGTTATAAATTGGATTTAGCCCGGACAGGTAATCCATATTAAGCTCTTTAGAGCATATACTATGGATAGGATTTAGCTTGGACTAGTAATCCTATGGTAAAATGTACGACTCAAGGGTGTGCCTTTTAATGTACCCAATGGGTACTTTTGCACATGTGTATATTACTCTAACATCCATCAAGATTTCAATAGTTTGACGGAAATGACTCTTGAAGAGTGGACAGGTGAAATTAATGGAAGCTTATAATGTGATGAGCTCATCTATGCTTACTTGATATTCATATGAGATTATGTGACTAACTTGTTTGAATAAGTGTATGTGTTTAGGTAACTTACCCAAAATTGATGGATTATGTATTTATGTGTGCTTGTGTTAATAAATAAGACCAGTAAGTTTATTTCCGTTATACGAATTTACTAGGCATAAAATGCTTACTCCATTTATTTTTCCCTGTTTTATAGTGCCCAAAGCTCGCGAAGGTTTGAAGTCGGTCGGAGCAGTCATCACACTATCCACTATTTTATTTTGGTATAATGGTATGTATAAGCTTAGTTGGCCAATGATGGCTTGTGATGGTTGTCTTGTATCCAAGCCATTGGAGTGGCTAATGATGGTCAAAGTTTGGCTATTTTGACGTGATGTTTGATAATCACATAAGTGCTTATTATGAGTCGGTTTGATGATATTGTGTTAGCACATGAGTTTATGACATGAGTAAGTTTATATCTATTGATGCATGAGATAATACTATATGATTGATGTAACACCCCTTACCCGTACCCAAGGCCGGGATAGGATACGAGGCATTACCGAACACATACACATTCATTCATGCAAAAATTGGGCTATAAAATTTTTCTTTAAAACAACTTCATTCATACATACACAATTAGTCCCTGATATGGGCTTGCGAGACCCAAAACGTAGCCATCGAAAAAGGATCGAGAACTTAGAGAAAGGTTTGGGAAATTTTCCCTAATACAGAGCCACACGCCCGTGTGAGACAAGGGACATGCTCGTGTGCTCTTGACACGCCCGTGTCCTCCAGTCGTGTAACTCTCTCACTATGACATCAACACCAATTTAAGGTCACATGGTCGTATCACACCCCCGTGTGGCCAAACCGTGTGGTCAATTAAAATTAAATGAATTTTTCATAAAAAGGTGTAGACTTCACACGGCCAGAGTACACACCCATGTGGGTAGGCTGTGTCTCTCAAGCGACCAAGACACACGCCCCTGTCTTAGCCTATGTGTTTACTACTGAGCATACTGACTTACAAAATTAGGGTGCAGGGGACACACGGCCATTCCAGACGCCTGTGGGATAGACCGTGTGTCACACACGGCCTAGACACATGCCTGTGTGCCTACCCGTGCGGACAATTTGAATGCTATTTTCCAAGCCAATTGCCACCCTTAATCACTCATGCACTTAATAAAAATTCTTAGCATGCAATTTGACATACTTAGACACTCAATATTCAACACCATAGCACTTTCACATCTTATTAATATCATCCTATTGCACCTTCCCTTAATCACACCATTTGGAAGCATTTTATAGAAACTTAATGCAAATCAACTTAATTATCAAAATTGCAAGTTGTACATTTATAACTATCGTCATCTTAGGTTGTTAAACCATTCTTTATTCCCTAGTATTTAATCCATACATCTACATATATCCACCAAGAAATCATATTCCACATCATCAAAATAATATTTCATCATATATCCATCATACAACCACTTAGAACATCATCAAGGCATCAACACATGCATGCATGAACAATTAGATGTTACAACCCAAGAATTAAACATGAGCCATATCACATGGCTATTACAAAGTGAATCATCAACATCATAGGCCTTCACAATTTGGCCAAATAGCATGACACATATCACAAAATAACCAAGTCCCCTATACATGCCATACTCAAAACAACAATTTCACTACACCCAATAATCTTTTGATAGTGTGATCGAATACTTTGATAGCTTCTGATCCCCGAGCTAGCTTGGCGAAACTACAAAGGATGAGAAAATAGAGGGGAATAAGCATTTAATCTTAGTAAGTCCACATGAAAATAATATGCAATATTAATAAACCATAATTATGCAAGACATATTAACATAACCATTAAGATTATTCATCATTCAAGAATTCTAGCTCATTAATCAAGTATTCATATATATATATATGAATGTACTTTCTCATCTCATGTCATCCTTTAACAAGGCATCTCTTATGAGTATAATGTACGTACCTGTACATACCCTAAAGTAACAAATAACTTTACCTTCATTACCATGCCCATCTTGGGACTTTCATCGCATCATTCATTATAATACCCGTTGAACACTTGGAATACTATTAGATAAACAAAATCTTGCACATAAGTGCCACATAAACATATGTAGCCAAAGCTACCTCATATCATGCAACGCTCACAAATAAGCTACTCATGGGCCTCCTCATATAAGCTATCGATAAAGGTGTAACTATACGGGCTACTCACAAAAGCTGTCAGGTATCCGACCACTCAAGGATTACCTAGCCACCGGTAGGACACACAAAACCATTTCCCGGAACTCAATCACATGTATCGCATCCATTATGAACTCGGGCCACTCAACGAGCTCGGATGCCACATATATCATGAACCCGAACCATTCAACGAGTTCAAACTTCTTAATTCCTAATGACATGTCACTTGTATCCTAGACTATTCCTAAGGTTCAAATGGGATTTTCCTCACTAGCATAAAGCATACTTTGTCGTACTTGCTTGTGATGTCGTATGTAACGGCCATAATATTATTTATCCTTTCAAGTCAACCAATAAGCATATAACTCATAATAACAAAAAAAACATTTATCACATAATATCAAAACATTAAAAACATGCTACAACACCACATTATTCGCATATGCACTTACCTCGGTAAAAAAATGACGATAATCGAGCCTAATCGTCGTATACTTTATTCTTCCCTCGATCAAGACCCGGTTCACGTTTTTCTTGATCTATAATGCCAAATTTAACTTGTTTATTAATCACATTACTCAAATCAATCCATAATTCATGCTTTGGTAAAATTACCTTTTTACCCCTATCTTTCTACTTATTTACGATTTAGTCCCTCAAGGTACTCACCTACTTTGTTGTAAAAACTATATTACAACTTGACCCATATAATTGCAGACACTGTCTCAATTCCATTCATATAGTTGCAATATTTACACTCTATACATTAATACGTCCGGAGGCGGTTAGGTTCTCTATTTTCGTGGAAGACTTTCCGTACCCAGTGATGGGGGGCTTCAACAAATGATTCTCAAGGAGGCGCACAATAGTTCGTCTACAATGCACCTTAGCAATAGCAAGAGGTACCATGACCTCTACAAACTATATTGGTGGCCTGAATTGAAGCGAGTTGTTTCATTGTAACACCCCAAACCTATTTTTGTCGTTGAAATAGGGTTACAAAGTATTATCAAAATTTTACATCTCAAAACATTCAATTATTCAAAAGATTCAAAACATAACATAAATCAAAGCAATATCAGTCAAACTCATACATAATGTCCCTCATACGAGCCCTCGATGTAATGCCCCAAAAATCTAAGTATTTATTTTTGTGTGTTGTGATGCACAAATGCATGTCTCTTTCAGGGGTTAAGTGTTCTGAGGAGTATTGAGAAGTCCTGAGTTCATGTAATAGCCCAAAATTGGGTCTAGTTGGAATAGAGGTTTCGGGACCACAAAATTTGAGATAGAAATAATTATTTTATGATTATTTTGAGGTCTATGATATGATTTAATGATTGTGTGAAAATTTCATGAAGAAATTCTATGCATAAAGTGCTCAATTTGAAGTTAAGGACTAAATTGAATAAGTTGCAAAACTTGCATTCTAGAAGTTTCTAGTATGAAATTGCTTTGAAATATTAATTAGGAGGTCTTAAATAGAAATTTTACCAATTTCTAAGTGATGGACAAAAATTGGACATGGATGGAATTTTTGAAAGTTTAGTAAGGAAGGGCATTTTGGTCATTTGGTAATTAAAAGAAATAAAAAGGGAAAATAAAGCCAAAATTGACTCATCTTTTTCATGGAGGCCGAAATTAGCATGGGGGAAGCCATGGATAGGGTTTTCAAGCTTTCCAAGCTCAATAGTAAGTCCGTTCTAGCCCTGTTTTTCAAGTTCTTTACGATTTTGGAATCCCGGTAATTTGATTAAGCTTATTCTAGTAATAATTTAAGCTAGGGTTCATATTTGGAAAAATACCCACAGGTGAAATGTGTTTATTTTTCTGTTTTATGATAGAATATGAGGTTTTAAATTATGTTAGACAACTTGTGCTACTCGATTTTGACTGAAAACGAGTAAAACGGCTTAATCGGTAAAAGTTGTTATTGTTCATAACTATGTGTTACAGTGAGAATTTGATGTTTCCATATAAGGGAAAAATGATCAGAATGTCATAAAACATAAGAATAAGGGATGAAGTTTAATTCTCGAGCCTAGGGGCAAAAGTGTAAATATGCAAAAGTTTAGGGGTAAAATTGTAATTTTTCCAAAGTTTGAGTTAAGGACTGTTTTGAATATTACATTAATTAAATAAGTAAAATATGATGCTTTAGATCCCGGAAAATGAGATTTGAACCTAGAATGAAAGAAAAATCGAAAGTTGGGAAAGTTGGTAAAATGGCCGTTTTAGTATCGAGGTAAGTTCATATGTATAATAAGCATTAATTTAGGCATGCTTCAATGTAAAATTGATATATTTATTATAATTTCTGAGGTGTTGAAAGTATGTAAGTTGGTATGATAATAATACAGCAATAATGCTATAACTTATATTTGAAAGTTAAATTTAGTGAATTAATTGAATTATGTTAAATTAAATGATTATGGTGCCAAGTTTATGAATTGATTTAAAAATATGTCTATGGTACATGCAGTGCATTAAATTATCATACATAAATGTGATTTATATGATTATGGATATTATGGGAAATTGTAAGTTCATATGATTTTTAATAAAGCAATGTGTAATTTAATGTTATTGCCTTGATATTAAATGAGATGTAAGTTTATACGTAAGTAATACATCAATATTACTTGTATTATGATATTTTATAATAATATTGGAAATATGTTTGTGGATAATTACTTGATTGGTGAAATTGTTGGAAAAGAGAGAGAAATCCTAGTTGAACCTTCGGAAAGATTGGATGATACAGATGGTATGTAGCTAGGTCACATGTATGGTGTTGAGTGCACATCATGTGTACAAGAGAGCTACAAGACATTATGATGTAGCTAGGTCGCATGGGTGATACTATGTGTACACTATGTAGACAAGAGAGCTACGGGATATATGTAGCTATGTCGCATGCGTGGTTCCAGGTGAAGGACACTATGTAGACAAGAGAGCTACGAGATAAATTGGCTAGGTCACATGGGTGGTACTGAGTGTTCACCATGTGTACAAGAGAGCCGAACTATATGATGGGTGGAGCTATGTGCTGAAACTACCAAGTATCGAGGATTGATCCGAAGTGTTCAATGGGAGACTCTCTATGTATTGCTTTGTGAGTTTTGTGATGAATAAGTGCAGGAACTTGGTTATGTGAATGATGTGTTCATTAAGTAACCAGGATGTGGTAAGGTTATAAACAAGTAAGTTATACATGAGGATGATTTTATGGTGACCTTGTGATCATGGACCTATACTTGTGATGTATAAAATGTGGTGAAAATGATTTGTGATATGTATGTTAAAATGAGGTTAATACAAAGAAAGTGTGAAAGAGTGAATTGGCAATACAACTGTTTTGGACAGTAGCAGTGACGTGATTTTGAAAAATCACGAAAAATAGTATAATTTGAATCAGAGACTGAATGAGATATCAAATTAAATATTAATGATTCTATTTTCATATAAAAGAAACAGATCAAGAAAAGTAGCTCTATATTTTGAGATATTTTTGTTTTTGTGAGACTGGTTCAGAATGATTATGTGATCCCCTGTTCTGACTTTGGAAAATCCAAAAAATTTGGATAAAAATAATTAGAGGCTTAAACTTATATTTTTAAAATCCCTAATGAGTCTATTTTCAAGATAAATAACAAGAACATTATCCAAGTTCTGTTCTGTGAGATAATTAATTTTTAGTGAAGAGAGGTCAGAACTGTCAGAATGTGAAACAGGGGAATTTTAATGAATAAACTGTACTAATTGGCTAAACCAAAAATTATGAAAATTTTATGGTGGAAAGATATGTGAGTCTATTTTCAGGGGAAATTTATGGATCTTAATTTGGAGCTCTATAGCTCTAATTATAAATAAGTAAGTGACTATGAATTGTGTGGACAGTTTGATGTGAGTATTTATTAGTAAATTGTGAAATCGTACTTACAAGAATGCTATATACATTAAGGATGTGGAATGGAGAGGAGGAGGAGGAAAAGAAATATATGTGGAATACATGGAAACTATGGTATATGAAATATTGATATAATGAAATAAATGATATGTGTTTGATATGTGTTTATAAGAAAACAGAAAGAGAATGATATGCATCATGACATGTATATATATATGACTAGTCTCAATGTAATGCTTGTTGGGTATGGAGTTGAATTGAAATGTTTCAGGCAAACATGTTATTTTGCGCATCTGAATTGTGGTATTTTATAAAGATATGATCTAGTTTTAAATATGAATGCTTGATGACTAAGCTGAAGATATTTGGTAAAAGGATAATCTTGGTATAAATGTATAAGTGGTACTATAATAAACAAGGTATAATGAGTATGAGATACGCATGTGTGATGACATACAAATGCTATGTTTGTGGTTTAATTGAGAATATTTAATCATTAAATGAATACCATGTTATATGCTTTGATTTTGTACAAGTATGTAAGAGATTAAGGTTGACCAAAGCTTGGAAAATAGCCTAGGTATATTCCACGCAGGCATAGACACGACCATGTGTCTCAGCCGTGTATGGAACACGACTTTGGGACACGAACGTGTGGAGCCTTAAAGCATGAAATTTCCAAGATTTTTGTAAGTTCTCAGTTTAGTCCCGAACCCTTTCTAAAGTATGTTTTGGGCTTTGTAGACTCAAATAAGGGACTATGTGTAAGTGAATGAACGTTTTGAAATATGATTGAAATTTTATGGCCCGTATTTTAGTTTAATGTTTGTATGTTTGTCCGGTAATGCCTCGTACTTTATCCCGGCCTCGGGTACGGGTAAGGGATGTTACAGTTCAAGTCTTGGCTTGTACTAAATTTTGTTCTTTGTTTGAAATAAACCTGTCTCTAGTCAGTAGAGCTCTTAAATAAAATTTGGTAAGGTATGTCAGAAAAGAGCCTGCTGGCCTAGGGGATAGTGGCATGTTGATGAGGCTAGAGGGCAGAGGTTCAAATCCATGTGGGGTGGTAGAGTGTTTTTATTTTTGCTGCAAGTGTGGTGGAGGTGTTTTAGGTTGGCCAAAACTCTGAGGAGTTTGAAAGAGATTCAAATCGGTAGGTTGAGAGATTGTAGGAGTGGATTATGGGAGGTTGGGGGGAGTAGTAGTAGTTGGTAGAATGTGGGACTCCTCATTGTGCAAATTTGGTCATAGGACCTCTTTTCTCATAGTGTCAAAATTGTGCTCTAGTGGCTCTCCATTTCGATAACTTTTACCCTTTTTATTATTTTCTTCCTTTTGAATATTTTTGTCTGGTGGCCGAATAGTACTTTTTGGGGTTGTCCTATTTTGGTTTTTACTTTGCGACAGTGTGCTTGGTTAGTCGACTTTCTTTTGCTTCTCAATTCTTTCTCCACTTCTTTTGTCTATGCCGAATACCCCCTTGCCTCTGTAGACGAACTTTTCTTTGATTCCATTGATCTCTTTCCCTCCTTCATTTGCAGACCCTCATCTCTCTCTCTCGATTCTATCCTCATTTCCCTTTCATTCAATCAGTTTTCGTTGGCTAAATATCGGTTGGTAAGTCTCTGCGTCTCTGTTTTGTTTGACTTTGCTCCTCTTTTTCTCTAATGTCAATTCTTATCTTCTTCTTTTCTTGATTATGGTGTTCTTTCGGGTTTAAGTAATCCTCGAGGAGTAAAGGAGTTCTCGGCGCAACAGATACGATTGGAACTCTTTTGCTCATTCTTGATCGAAGGTAATATTATTCGTCATGATTGATCTGAACTAAATTATGTTGGCTTGGGTTGGTATTGGTCGAATGCCTTTTTCCCACTTTTGGATTTACGTTTTCTATAGGCTAATATATGTGGATTTAAACTAAAAGTTCAAGCAACATGAGTAATGACTCCATTTAATGTGCAGATATCCATCAATGAGGTTGTTAGCAATCTTTATCAGCGTTTTGGGTGGGCTGAAACCACACTCATTCAATCAAGGCGAGTATCGGTGTGTCGTTGTGATGAGTGTTTAAAAAGGTGTTTAATCTTGTTGATTAAAGGACTAATCAAGGGTCATGCTTGAATATAGGTTGGTGGTCATTGACTTCAACGTGTTCTCGTAAGTAGGTGTGTGTAACATTGTTTTTAGATGTAAAATTACAAAGGCTGAAAAGTCAAAAAGCCGAAAAGGTGAAAAGCCAAAATGTGGGTTGTCGACACCACATGGGCGTGTGGTCGCCCGTATGGCAAGCCGTGTAACCAAACATGGTCGTGTGGTCAACAAGAGGGCCATGAGCGCTTTCATGGGCCGAAATGACACAGGGCCAGTTTAGGCCGAGTTGGGCCAAGTGGGCCCAATAGAAAGATTCACACAGAAGTGTGGTAACTGTTGGGCTAGGCTGTGTGAACCACACGGCTAAGGCCATTTTTGGGTTATGTGGGCCATACGAGCGTGTGGGCCAACATGGTCCATAATAGGGGCCGCAGGCCCATTATCACTAATTGACTGTTAAAGGTTGCATAGGTCGCCCAAAACGACTGTGGACCTACTGTTGGGCCAGTAAGTGTACCCGGACCCTTATTTTTGTAAATGACTGATTTACCCCTACGTGATCTATGACTATGTGAGCATGCCATATTTATTGTACAATCATTTATATTATGTTGCATTGCATGGGGTGGGACATATGATTTTGGAGGAAGTGTACAGAATGGCTCTAAACCTATTATAGGCAACTCTGCTACAAATACTATTTTAGTATCGAAATCGGTACGACTTGGTGTCTAGGGTTGGGTGGGTCGACTTTATCCCCACATAGTGTGTAGGGTTGGTACGGAGATAGTGTGTAGCGGATGGATTGGGTAGGATCCTTTATTTGCATACTGTACTGAAATGGGCTCAGGCCCAGACTGATACTGTTAATGAAAAGGGGCTAACGCTCTAATTGGAACAAACGGGCCTAGGCCTAGATTGTGTCTACTCTGATTATTTGTTATTTTGGGATTTCTAACACTAAGTTTTGTAAACTCACCCTATAACACCCCCAACTCGTATCCGTCGCCGGACTAGGGTTAAAGGCATTACCAGACGAATCGGAACATTTAACTTTCATTTCATAAACCTCAAAGCATCAGAGATCAACATCAATATAAAGTCCCTTATATAAGTCTTCAAGACCTAAAGAACACGTCAAAACAGAGTTGGGACTAAACCGAAGGCATACAAAATTTTCCCAAAACTTCAACATTTTTCAAACAAGTACAGGTCACACGCCCGTCTAATCAGACTGTATGCCTTACACGGCATTAGACATGCCCGTGTGTCTAGGCCGTGTCAAAATAGGGCATACATACTGACTTGCTCACACGGCCACAAGACACGCCCGTGTGCCTTGGCCGTGCTCGAGCCTGACTTACAATTATAGGGTACCCCAGGGGACACACGACCATGCAACATAGCCATGTGTCGCACACGGCTGAGACACACGCCCGTGTCTCTACCCGTGTGGACAAAAATAGGTCATTTGAATAGCCAACTTGCCACCCCAATTGGGTTAAACCTACAAGCACCAAGCCAAACATATTTGCACAGCATTTTATAACCAATTCATAACCAAAATATAAGCCATTCATGACATAACATTGCCAACCAAATTTTCATCTCAATACATCAACCAAATCATAACAAATCTAAAATAAAATCATACCAGACATATATTTAAATTTCATGATCAAAACTTATAAATTACCATAGCTAACACATGCCAAAAGTTTACCAATCTTACCATTTCTTATATTCATACATAAACACACCAAATATATCATATTGCCTCATAATTCATATACCAAAACCATATCAAAATCACATCCACACCAAGCCATATCACATGGCTAAATATATATACAATCACAAAACATAATATAAACACTTCTAGCTTATACATGCCATACTTTAATATATACATTTTCAAAGTACCAAAATAAGGTTCGATAGTGTGGTGATGGTCCTCAACGATTCCCGAGCTCACAGTAGCTTCGATAGCTAAAAACAATCCAAACGCACACAAAGTAAACTTTCAAAAGCTTAGTAAGCCATATACAATTAAACTTATCATTTAAAGCATATAAACATCATCAATTTACTTATACTTTGGAGCCAAATACCAACACAAACCTCATATTCATATACTTGGATCGTAGATCATCATTTGCACATATACTTACCTTTCATTTTCAAATATAGTACACAATTCGAACGTACCTGAATCAGATATATATTCACCTATTCATTCATTTTCTCAGAATGCCAGTTTGAACCGTTCGGAAACATAAGGATACGCGGATAGCTCAAAAAACATATACAATGCCAATGTCCCAGACATGGTCTTACATGTAATCAAACATCGATGCCACTGTCCCAAACAGAGTCTTACACGAAATCAAATACGATGCCAATGTCCCAGACATGGTCTTACACACAAAACAGAAGTCGATGCGAACGTCCCAAACATGGTCTTACACAATAACACATATAGAAAATCTTATGTCATGACATATGCATCCTAACTATTCCTAGGGTTCGTACGGGGCTTTTCAAACGTCAGAACTTTGTCGATACTTTCTCGAATAGCACATATTTAGCTCAAACATCCATTCATCACAATTCAATATCATATGAAAAATAAGAATTCGATTCAAACACATTTAATGTATATTGACTTACTTCGTACGGATTCGAATAAATGAAATCAGTTACTTGACAACTTTCGACTTTCCCCGATATAACTCCTTTTTCTTTAATTCTTGATCTATATAAATTCAAATTTAACTTATTAAATCATAAATTCATTCAAAACAATCCATAAACACATATTTAGGGTAATTTGCAAACTAGCCCTCACATTTTCACATTTTGACATTTTAGTCCCTAATTCACAAAATCACAAAATACACATAATTTGCCTGTACACAAGCTTAGCTGACTTTTCATAGCTCTCATACAAGTCCATACATTTCATTTATTTCACATTTTAGTCTCTCAAAATAACATTTTTACAATTTAGCCCATTTTACTCAAAATCATCAAAAATCCAAAGACAAAACATATAAACCCAACATCAAACTTTCATATTTCATCAATTAACAACATAAAGCTCATGAATTCATCCATGGCACATTTCAAAATCATCATCAAAATCAAAAATTAAGACATGGGCTTGATAGTATACGAAGCAACGATTACAAAAACGTAGAAATTATCAAAAAACGAGTCAAAATCATACCTTAATCAAAGAAAATCAAAGCCGAACCCTAGCTTGTATTTCTTTCTTTTTCTTTTGATGAATTCGGCAACCACATGAATAAAATGGCTAATTTCATGCTTTTAATTTTATTAAACATATATTAATTCTTCAATTACTATCTTACCCTTGCATTATAATTATTTAAAACATTAACTTATAAGGTCATAAATGTCCACTCATATATTCAATGATCAAATTGCATCATAAGGACCTCTTATTTACAAAGACAAATCAAATAGGCACTTTTAACATATAGCAGTCAACTTATATATTTTACGCGATTAGGTCCTTTTAACTAATTGAGCACACAAACAGTTAAATTTTTATACGAAACTTTCACACATGCTAATTCACACATCATAAGCACGAAAAATAATATTTAAATATTTTTTTGACCCGGATATGTGGTCTTGAAACCACTATTCCATCTAGGATCTAAACCGGACTGTTACAATTCTCCCCCCTTAATGATTTTTGTCCCCGAAAATCTTACCATTAAACAAATTCGGATATTGTCATCTCATAGCGTCTTCAGGCTCCCATGTGGCCTCTTCAATACCGTGTTGATGCCACATCACTTTTACTAACGAAATTTTCTTATTTCACAGTTCTTTAAACTCAGTAGCTAAGATACGGATCGGCTTTTTTTCGTAAGTCAAATCAGACTGAATTTCAATCTCAAACGGGGAAATCACATGCAACAGATTAGATCTATATCATCGAAGCATCGATATGTGAAACACATCATGAATCTTTTCTAACTCTGGTGGCAAGAACAATCTATATGCTACCGGCCCAATACGCTTGGTAATCTCATATGGCCCAATGAACCTCGGACTCAATTTGCCTTTTCTACCGACCTGAAGTAATTTTTTCCACAGAAACACCTTCAAAAACACTCTATCACTGATCTCAAACAATATCTTTTCTTTTCAGATCCGCATAAGATTTGTGATAATCAGAGGCTTTTTTTAAGCTATCTCGGATCACTTTTACTTTCTGTTTAGTTTTTTTTATCGAATCAATTTCGTGAATCTTGATTTCACTAAACTCAGTCCAATACAAAGGTGTACGACATTTACGACCATATAAAGCTCCGTATGGTGCCATTTTAATGCTCGATTGAAAACTATTATTATAAACGAATTCAATCAAGGGAAAATACTGTTCCCATATACCTTCAAACTCAAGAATACAACATATTAACACATCCTCGAGTATCTGAATAATCCACTCGGATTGTCTGTCCATTTGCGGATGAAAAGCAGTACTAAAGTGCAATTTCGTACCCAGAACATCTTGTAATTTCTTCCAGAATCGTGATGTGAATCTCGGATCTCTGTCTGACACTATAGACAATTGTACACCATGCAATCTCACAATATCAGAAATGTATAACTTAGCCAACTTAGCTAGTGAGTAATCAGATCTAACAGGAATAAAATGAGCTGATTTCGTCAATCGATCAACTACAACCCAGATTACATCTTTCTTTCTCAAAAACAGGGGTAAACCTGAAAAAAAGTCCATTGTCACTCGATCCCATTTCCACTCCGGAACCATAATCGGTTGTAACAAACCAGATGGCACCTGATGTTCAGCTTTAACTTGCTGACAAATCAAACATTTAGAAACAGAGTCAAAAATATCTCTTTTCATTCCGAACCACCAGTAATACTGTTTTAGATCATTACACATTTTCGTACAACCCGGATGCACAGATAATCGACTTTATGAGCTTCACTCAAAATCATCTGAATTAACTCTAGATTTCTCAGAACACAAATTCGATCTTAAAATCTCAGACAATCATCTTTATCCACTCTGAATTCTGAATCAGACTCTACATCACACTGGGCTCTTTTAGCTAAAATATCATTATCAATCTTCTGAGTTTCGATAATCTGTTGTAAGAACAAAATTCTTGCTTTCAATTCAGCTAAAACTGAAAAATCATCGGACAAAACCAAATAAGCATTCATCGCACACAAAGAAAACAACGACTTTCGACTAAGGCATCAGCAACAACATTAGCTTTACCCGGATGATAATCAATCAGAAGGTCATAGTCTTTTAGCAATTCAAGTCATCTTATTTGTCACAGATTCAAATCTTTTTGAGTCATCAGATATTTCAAACTCTTATGATCAGAATATATGTGACATTTCTTACCAAACAGATAGTGGCGCCAAATCTTTAAAGCAAATACAATCGCAGCTAACTCAAGGTCATATGTTGGATAGTTCTTTTCATGCGGCTTTAGCGAAGCATAAGCAATGACTTTACCTTCTTACATCAAAACACATCCCAGACCGATCAACGATGCATCACTGTAGATCACAAATTTTTTACCCAATTTGGGTTGTACCAATACCGGAGCTTCAGTCAACAAAGTTTTTAACTGATCAAAGCTACTCTGACACTTTTCAAACCATTCAAACTTCACATCTTTTTGAAGCAGCTTTGTTAACAGAGTTGCAATCATAGAAAATCCTTTTATGAATCTTCTATAGTAACTGGCAAGCCCCAGAAAACTACAGACTTCAGAGACATTCCTCAGAGGTTTCCAATCCAGAATAGCCAAAATCTTGCTCGGATCAACTCAAAACTAGATGCTGATACAATATGACCCAGAAAACCAACTTCTCGCAACCAGAATTCACATTTACTAACTTTGTATATAACTATTTATCTCGTAGAATCTGTAGCACTAATCTTAGATGCTCGGCATGTTCGGATTCATCACGTGAATAAATCATTATGTCATCAATGAATACAACAACAAATTGATCTAGATACGGTCTAAAAATTCTATTCATCAAATCCATAAAGATAGCAGGTGCGTTAGTTAATCGAAAGGCATAACTAAGAATTTATAGTGACCGTACCTCGTTTTGAAAGCAGTTTTAGAAATGTCTGAGTCTTTCACTCACAACTGATAATAGCCTGATCTCAAATCTATCTTCGAAAATACAACAGCTCCCTTCAATTGATCAAACAGATCGTCAATTTGAGGTAGAGGATACTTATTCTTCATAGTCACTTTGTTCAACTGACGATAATCTATACACATTCTCATCGTACTGTCTTTCTTTTTCTCAAATAGAACAGGAGCACCCCAAAGTGAGAAGCTCGATCTAGGAAACCCTCTATCCGTTAATTCTTGCAACTGAGACTTTAATTCTTTTAATTCGGTCGGATCTATTCTATACGGAGCTATCGAAATCAGAGTAGTACCAGGTACCAATTCAATGCCAAACTCAACTTCTTTAACCAGAGGTAAACCCAGAAGTTCTTCAGGAAACACATCAGGGAACTCACAGACAACAGACACAGATTCAACTTTTTTTTCTGACACTCTCGAATCAATCACATAAGCAAAATAGGCTTCACAACCCTTTCTCACAATATTCAAAGCTTTCATCAAATATATCACAGCAGGCAATCCATTAAAATCACTAGATTCAATTCTGACTATTTCATCATTCTTGCATCTCAAATCAATAGTTTTTTGTTTGCAGTTCACAATAGCATCATGCAAAGTTAACCAATCCATACCCAAAATTATAACAAATTCATCAAAATGTAACAGCATCAGATCAGCCAAAAAACAAGTGTCTCATAACATTAACAGACAATTCTTGCCGACTTTATCAACCAAAACACATCTGCCTAAGGGGTTCGAAACTTTAATTACAAATTCAGTAGACTCTACAAGCAAAGTCTTATTGTTCACTAAGTTCATTCATATATACGAATGTGTCGATCCAGGATCTATCAAAGCAATCACAGAAGTATCATAAGGAGTAAATGTACCCGTAATCACATCTGGCGATGAGACTTCCTCAAGAGCTCGAATAGCATAGGTTCTGGCAGGTGCACGAGCCTCTGATCTAACAGCTATATCTTTTGTCCCTCTCTGACTACCACTTACATTTCCCATATTTCTGCGATGTCTACCACGAGAAGCATTGCCACTTGGTCTCGAATTTTACACACTTTCTTGCTCGACAGATTCAGGGAAATCACGGATAAAATGGTCTAATGATCCACATCTAAACAAGCCCGATCATACAGTTTACAATTATCGGGATGTCTTTTACCACAATGCTTACACTCAGGGTGATCAGATTTAGCATTTCCGACACTGGCAACAGATGTAACTGGAGCTTTGAAGTTCAAATACGATCTAGCACGATCTCTATTTGAATATCCCACATTAACATTTGAACAGCTATTATCATCTCTAAACTTCTTTGATGCAGGTTAAAATGACTTGCCCGATGATCTCTTTCGCACTTCTCTAGCTTTTCTCTTTCAACAATCACAACAAATTCTTTAATCTCAAGAATCCCAACTAGCAAACGAATATCTTCGTTTAAGCCATCCTCGAATCTTTTGCACGTTATTGCTTCCGTAGATACACATTTCCAAGCATACTGTCTCAGTCTTACAAATTTTCGCTTGTATTCTGTGATAGACATACGACCTTGTTTAAGCTCAAGAAACTCTTTACGCTTTTTATCAATAAATCTCTGACTGATGTATTTCTTTCGAAATTCAGCTTGGAAGAAATCCCAGGTGACTCACTCACTCGAAACTACCGATATCAAAGTTTTCCACCAATGGTACGTCGTATCTCTCAGAAGTGAAACGGCACATTTTATACATTCCTCAGGATTCAAAGACAATTCATCAAACACTCTGATCGTGTTCTCTAGCCAAAACTCGGCCTTTATAGCATCATCATTCGTTGTAGCTCAAAACTCTTCAGCCCCATACTTTCTTATCTGAACCGGATTCACTGATGGCATAACAAGAGCTTGTGGTCAATTAACCGGGGGTAGAGGTTGTTGAACATTTGGATTGGTTCTAATATATTGGCTAAACCAATTGTTCATCATCTGATAGAAGGCTTGTCTAGCTTCACCATCACAGCTACTCGTAGCCGGTCTAGAATCAGATGGTGCTGTCCCTTGCGCTGGAGCAGGCGCATTACTTTCGACATCATCTGCTATGGCTCAATCGGGATCTATTTGCTATGTAAAAGCACATTTCAGTGTTAGGATTCATCACTCTATCACAGTTCATAAATATGGCATGTATAGCTACACTCACAAACGCTATGATAGTCCTAGAACCGACTAAACCATAGCTGTGATACCAATAAAATATAACACCCTTAACCCGTATCTGTCGCCGGACTAGGGTTAAAGGCATTACCAGACGAATCGGAACATTTAACTTTCATTTCATAAACATCAAAACATCAAAGATCAACATCAATATAAAGTCACTTATATAGGTCTTCAAGACCTAAATCATGCGTCAGAAAAGAGTTGGGACTAAACAAAAGACATACAAAATTTTCCCAAAACTTAAACATTTTTCAAACAAGTACAAGTCACACGCCCGTGCAATCAGGCCGTGTGCCTTACACGGCATTAGACACACTCGTGTGTCTAGGCCGTGTCAAAAAAGGGCATACATACTGACTTCCTCACACGGCCACAAGACACGCCTGTGTGCCCTGGCCGTGCTCGAGCCTGACTTACAATTATAGGGTACCCTAGGGGACACACGACCGTGCAACATAGCTGTGTGTCACACACGATTGATACACACGCCCGTGTCTCTATCTGTGTGGACAAAAATAGGTCATTTGAATAGCCAACTTACCACCCCAATTGGGTCAAACCTACAAGCACCAAACCAAACATGTTTACACAACATTTTATAACCAATTCACAACCAAAATATAAGCCATTCATGACATAACATTGCCAACCAAATTTCCATCTCAATACATCAACCAAATCATAACAAATCTAAAATAAAATCATACTAGACATATATTTCAATTTCATGATCAAAACTTATAAATTACCATAGTTAACACATGCCAAAAGTTTACCAATCTTACCATTTCTTATATTCATACATAAACACACCAAATATATCATATTGCATCATAATTCATATACCAAAATCATATCACAATCACATCCATACCAAGCCATATCACATGGCTAAATATATATACAAGCACAAAACATAATTTAAACACTTCTAGCCTATACATGCCATACTTTAATATATACATTTTCAAAGTACCAAAATAAGGTTCGATAGTGTGGTGACGGTCCTTAACGATCCCCAAGCTCACAGTAGCTTCGATATCT
Organism: Gossypium hirsutum; assembly: GCF_007990345.1. NCBI lineage: Eukaryota > Viridiplantae > Streptophyta > Magnoliopsida > Malvales > Malvaceae > Gossypium > Gossypium hirsutum. The sequence continues at coordinate 23,746,305 of NC_053425.1, forward strand.
AAAAACAATGCAAACACACACAAAGTAAGCTTTCAAAAGCTTAGTAAGCCATATACAATTAAACTTATCATTTAAAGCATATAAACATCATCAATTTACTTATACTTTGGAGCCAAATACCAACACTAACCTCATATTCATATACTTGGATCGTAGATCATCATTTGCACATATACTTACCTTTCATTTTCAAATATAGTACACAATTCGAATGTACATGAGTCAGATATAACATTTCACATAGTTATTCATTATCTCAGAATGCCTGTTTGAACCGTTCAGAAACATAAGGATACGTGGATATATCAGAAAGCATATACAATGCCAATGTCCCAGACATGGTCTTACATGTAATCAAACATCGATGCCACTGTCCCAGATAGGGTCTTACACAAAATCAGATACGATGCCAATGTCCCAGACATGGTCTTACACGCAAAACAGAAGTCGATTTCGACATCCCAAATGTGGTCTTACACAATAACACATATCAAAAATCCTAAGTCATGACATATGTATCCTAACTATTCCTAGGGTTCGTACGGGGCTTTTCAATCGTTAGAACTTTGTCGATACTTTCTCAAAGAGCACATATTTAGCTTGAACATTCAGTCATCACAATTCAATATCATATGAAAAATAAGAATTCGATTCAAACACGTTTAATGTATATTGACTTACCTCGTACGGATTCGAATGAATGAAATCGGTTACTCGGCAACTTTCGACTTTCCCCTATCTAACTCTTTTTTCTTTAATTCTTGATATATATAAATTCAAATTTAACTTATTCAATCATAAATTCATTCAAAACAATATATAAACACATATTTAGGGTAATTTGCAAACTAGCCCTCACATTTTTATATTTTGACATTTTAGTCCATAATTCACAAAATCACAAAATACACATAATTTGCTTGTACACAAGCTTAGCCGAATTTTCATAGCTCTCATACAAGTCCATACATTTCATTTATTTCACATTTTAGTCCCTCAAAATAACATTTGTACAATTTAGTACATTTTGCTCAAAACCATCAAAAATCCAAAGACAAAACATATAAACCCAACATCAAACTTTCATATTTCATCAATTAACAACATAAAGCTCATGAATTCATCCATGGCACATTTCAAAATCATCATCAAAATCAGAAATTAAGACATGGGCTTGATAGTATACGAAGCAACAATTACAAAAACGTAGAAGTTATCAAAAACCGAGTAAAACCATACCTTAATCAAAGAAAATCAAAGTCGAACCCTAGCTTGTATTTCTTTCTTTTTCTTTTGATGAATTCGGCAACCACATGAATAAAATGGATAATTTCATGCTTTTAATTTTATTAAACATATATTAATTCTTCAATTATTATTTTACCCTTGCATTATAATTATTTAAAACATTAACTTATAAGGTCATAAATGTCCACTCATATGTTCAATGGTCAAATTGCATCATAAGGACCTCTCATTTATAAAGACAAATCAAATAGGCACCTTTAACATATAGCAGTCAACTTATATATTTTACGCAATTAGGTCATTTTAAGAAATTAAGCACACAAACAATTAAATTTGTATACGAAACTTTCACACATGCTAATTCACACATCATAAGCACGAAAAATAATATTTAAATATTTTTTTGACTCGAATATGTGGTCCCGAAACCACTATTTTGACTAGGATCTAAATCGGACTATTACATGCCTAAGCGAACTCTAACATCTAATTTGATATATCGTTACATGCGTTCATGTTTATAGTCTTACCTTTTATAAACATTCATGTTTAACATAACTCAATCAAACCATACTAAACACATATGTGATTGCCATGATATAAACTATAAATATACCAAATCAAACCATCACTAGTCATTCCAATGGCTAAATTACAAACTATCATTTACAAGCCAACAATTGGCCAAGTTAATCTATACATGCCATTATACCAAAATAAGTTTACTATTTATTCCAAAATGAGCTAGTGGATAGTGTGATGATACTCCGACCAATCTGTAGCCTTTGCAAGCTTCTAAGCACTATAAAATAGAGAAAAGAAAACCTAGTAAGCATTTAATGCTTACTAAGTTCGTAGAATAAGAATTAAACTTACCAATAACATTCATTAAAATAAGCATTCAATCATATCCTTTCCAAAAATTTGGCAATTTGCCTAATCACATACACTCAATTAAGCAATTTAGTCATATAATTCACATATACATCAAATAAATATGGATGAGCTCATCATGCTACAAACTTTCAAGTATTTCAGAAGCATTCGAGACATAACTCCTTTAATCTCACAGTTTCTCATGTCAGGAGTTTTATCTGTTGAATTATTGAAATATCGATGGATACACAGGTAGTATACGTTAGGTATATAAATCAGTGATTTGTCAATTCATGTTCAGGGGTACCCATCAGGGCACAAAATCAGGTAGCACGCTCTTGAGCCACATATCAGGATGCTCAGATGAGCCATGTAACAGGACACTTATCCGGGCTAAATAGAAAACTCAAAAGAGTTTTAATCAAGGACGCTCACGTAGAGCTGCGTTTGTGTCTGCATTATATGATGGATCACAACCGATCGAATCATTTAACAGGACTCTCACAAAGAGCTGCGGTAGTCTGCAATACATGCAAAATCACTACCGATCAGGATGCTCGCAGGAACTATATAACAGGATGCTTGAGAAGGCTTTTAACAAGATACTCGTCCGAGCTATAATGTCCACAACATATGTAGCACTACATTCAATACGGGAAATCATGTATCTACCAAATTTCATTATTCAAACGGAATTTTTCATTTTCTGAACATTAACGGGCATGTGATTGTTTCATACATTTAAAACATCTATATAATTCATATAAACACATATCACACTCAATTCAAGCATAAAAATAAACACAATTTAGTTACACAAACTTACCTCGACACTTGTTCATATTTAAAAGTTTACTAATCCAGCACATTTTCCTTTCCTCGGTCTAGCTTCGAATTTGAGTTATCTAATCTATATAAGTGAATTTTAATCATCAATTTCTTACGTTTAATATTCAATTGGATTCAATTTACATCCTAGGTAAATTACCATTTTGTCCATATACTTTTCGTAAATGACAATTTTGTCTCTAGGCTCGAAAAATGAAATTTATGCAATTTAATCCTTATTCCAAGCCTAAGAAAAATTTTCATATAACATTTACAGTACCTGTATTTCACAAAATTCAGAATATTTCCATGGGTTTTACCACTTTTTAATTTAGTCCCTAAATTATAATTTTATCAAAATTCTCTTTGTAAAAGCTATTTATCTATTAATAACCTTTCATTTTCTACCATAAATTTCAAATTTTCAGCATATTCATCAATAGAAAATTTTTAATATTTTGATAACTTTACAAATTGATCCCTAAAATAAATAGATTAAGTTATTTCGAACTCAAAAATATAAAAGTTACTACAAACGGGACAAGGATGCATACCTAATTAAGCTTGTTTAGTTTCCTTTTTCTCTCCTAGGGTTTCCATAAAATTTTGGGGATGAAGATGATAATAATATGATGATATTTCCTTTTTCAATTATTTATCATCCTTTAATTATTTACATTTCCAATTTAGTCCTTTTCTTTTTCTAATTTTCCATGAATGAATCATAAAAAATATCTACTAACTTTTCTTTAATGGTCTAATTGTCATATAAGGACCTCAAGTTTTGAATTTCATAGCTATTTGATACTTATAGCTACTAGAACTCAACTTTTGCATTCTATGCAATTTGGTCCTTTCCATAATTAAACACATAATCGGTAAAAGATTCTTATCAGAATTTTCATATAACATTCCTATCATAATGCAGACCATGCAATAATATTCAAATAAATTTTCTTTCTAACTCAAATTTGTGGTACCAAAACCACTATTCTGATTTCACTAAAAATGGGCTATTACATATTTTATGTCGAAACCACTGTTTCGATTTCATCGAATGTTTATCTATTAATGAGCATTTTCTAAACCCGTATCTTTTATATTTTATGCAGACCATGTGTTTGTTAAAATGCTTGTGTGAATTTAAGTTCAATCAAGTGATGAATTGTTTTATTGGTTGATTAATGAATGGGTTGTTTAGCTAAGTTATTATCTATGCCTTGAGTTGTTGTTTGCTCAAGTATAATAAATTACATATTACTCTATAATTGATGCCTTTAGTGGATGATTTAGATAGACGAGATCAAAAAGAGACTCTGTCGTGTAGGATTTTGATACAATTGTAATTAATAGTAAGACCGAGAGGAGATCTATATGCCTAAAGGAGACTGAAAGGAGAGATTTGGTAGTATCTTTTAGTTTAGGATGAGACCGAGAGGAGATTCCTAGTTAGAAGTAGCAAACTATAACACCCCTTACCCGTATCCCACACCGGGACAGTGTACAAGGCGTTACTAGACTTAAACACATGCATACAAACAATTTCGGGTCATAGAATTTCCCTCAAATTTAAAGCTTTCAAACTTCCTCTTAACGATCCTAATATGGACCTACGAGGTCCAAAACACGCTTTGGAAATAGTTCGGGAATAAATCGAATGCTTTTGAAAACTTTGAATAATATCAATACAAACAAGGGCACACGCCCATGTAAGAGGGCGACATGCCCGTGTGTCCTCTTAACATGGCCATGTTGAAGGGTCGTGTAGCTCACACCGCCTAAACATATCAGGACACGCCCGTGTCCCTAGCCCATGCAAATTTATTTCTCAATTTGAACCTACAGGGGTTTTCACATGGCTTGACACATGCCCGTATGTATGGCCCGTGTCCCACACACGGCCATGTCATGCCTATGTCTCAACACGTGTACCAAACATTGACATTCTGTTTCTAACGTCATCAACCATTTAGGGGCACAGGCCAAGGCACACGCCCATGTGCTAAGTCGTGTCCTCCACACGGTTGAGATACACGGCCGTGTCTCCGCCCGTGTGGTTACTACTGGGCATTCTGTTTTCCCAAATTTAGGTGCAGCAGACACACAGCCTGACTACAGGCCCATGAGGCAGACCGTGTGTCACACATGGTCTAGATACACACCCATGTGTCTACCCATGTGGACAAAAACAATTTTCACCCTTACTTACACTCACCTACAAAAACATCAAACAATACCAATACCATATAAACACATGACCATATCAGCCAATACCTAAGCATCCATACACCATTTCCAAGCTATTTCCTATCACATACAACATCTCCTACTTATCAACACAAACCATGCAACAAACACATCCATGACAAATTTCATCAAATGCATTTGATAATAATCAATATTAGCCAACATCAATAACATATAGAAAATGAATATCACATCCATATGAGCCAACATTTGTGGCTAAACCAACATGTCACTAAAAAAAAGACCAAGTACCTATACATACCACGCCCAAAACATTTAAACTAACTATACCAAAAAACTTTAGGTGATAGTGTGATCAATGCCTCCGACGTCCCTTGATTCCTGAACTAGCTTGGCGGCACTATAAGAAAAATGGAAAAGAGAGGAAGTAAGCATAAAGCTTAGTAAGTTACGAGTAAATAATTAACATCGCTTTACCAAGTAACATCATACTCATAACATATCATACACTTGCACAGGATTCTCAAATGACTATAAACATAACTTACTCATTTTCATCCTTACTATTCGTATACATAACTCGAGCTCATTCTTATGAGTTTCATGTAGGTATTTGTACCACTTGCAACATAATCATAACTTTTCTCAATCATGATATAATCTTTAAATTACCCGTTGAACCAATTGGAAAAATAAATGGATATCCGATAAGCCTCATACAAAAGGTTAAGATGCCGATGTCATGTTCCAAACATGGTCTTACACTAGCCCCCATGTCGAGGCCGATGTCTGTCTAAGACATGGTCTTACACTAGCTCTTATATAAATGTCGATGCCATGTTCCAAACATGGTCTTACACTGGCTTACATATCGAAGCCGATGCCATGTCCTAGACATAGTCTTACACTAGCTCTCATATAAATGTCGATGCCATGTTCCAAACATGGTCTTACACTAGCTCACATATCGAGGTCGATGCCATGTCCCAGACATGGTCTTACACTAGCTCACATATCGAGGTCGATGCCATGTCCCAGACATGGTCTTACATTAGCTCTTATATAGATTTCGATGCCATGTTCCAAACATGGTCTTACACTGGCTCACATAACCCTAATATCACAGCATGGATATCCGATCTATTTCTACGGTTCAACCGGGAGTTTTACCACATTAAATCTCGTCATGCATATTCGTAAAAAAATCAAAAATTTCATGCAATATCAATTATTTAATGCATAATAACAATGGACTTTCGATATTTACATGCAACTTACCTTGGTATACAAAATATGGGCGACTAGTTGAATTAGTCTACTAGTTTGGTTTTCCCCCGGTCTAGGTTTGGATTTCGTATTTCTTAATCTATAATGATAAAATTTACTAATTTAATCATCACATTAATCAAGACATTTCTTAATTCTTATTTCGACAAAATGACTATTTTGCCTTTAAACTTTCACAAAATTACAGTTTTTCCCTTAGGCTCGTAAAACAATTTTCATCGAATTTCCACATTAACGAAGCTTAGTCGAAACTACCTTAAGCCTATAGCATCTCACAATTTCAATTATTTCACACATTTACTACTCATTTTGTAACTTTTACAAAATGGTCCCTTTTTGGTGTTTTCATGAAAACCACTTCACAAAAGTTGTTTATTTAACAACCATGATTCATTTTCTTCTATAAAATTTCAGCAACAAACATGAGTACTCTCATGGAAAAACCCTAGACTCTCAATTATTTTGCAAAATAGTCCCCCCATTAGTTAGCTTAAGCTAGAAGGGCCCCAAAAATACAAAAATCATCAAGAAAGACCATCAAAATCACTTACTTGCAAGAGTCTTAAGTTGCTGAAAATTTCAAGCTCCCATGGCCTTCTTTCTTATAGAAAATAGGTGGAGAAAGAAAGAGAGAATGAAAAAGATAAAAGCTTCTCCTTATTTTATTATATTTCTAGTCAAATTAGTCACCAAATTTCACCTAACTTTGACCTTACAAATTCTTTATCTCTGTGTTCAGCCACTAACAAATTTGTGGTCTATTTACTCAATAAAGACCTCTAATTTAATGTTCCATAGCTATTTGACACCTTTAGCTAATAGAACAAAATTTTTGCACTTTATGCGATCTAGTCCTTTTTCAAAATTAAGCATGCAATTAATGAAATTAATTCACCAAAAATTTCAAACACTCATATAATCATGCTATAACACATAAAATAATATTAAAATAATTTCTCCAACCTTAAATTTGTGGTTTTGAAACAACTATTCTGACTAGGCCCAAAATCGAGGTGTTACACAAACAATATAATCATCATAGGTTTATTAACTTAGTAATCCATGACTCATTCAACCATCATTTCAATCCATTTGCATTGTTTCTAGTAAAAAGGAAGAAAATTAGTTTAGTCTTTTTATTTGTTAATTTAGATATAACCCAGATCTTATTTTATTTGAACTTGCATTAATAATTTCCAATTCGATTATATTATTACATGCTTAACTTGTAATTAACTTGATAAACACATTTACCAATTTGACATTCCTTTGGATTTGATCCTTGGAATACTCGGGTGTTCCATTATAACACTACAAATATTACAACTGACATGCTACTCTTGCAATAAAGATGCTAGATATTTAAGTATAAAAGTGTTGATTCTTAGCCTCAGTGCACACATGCCAAGACGCAGTTAGAGACTCCTTGGAAATACTAGAGGTGTAGAAAACTAATATGAAGCCTGTTGAGTTATCAATAATGCTACCACCTATGAGAAAGGTGGGTTGTGCGTCGAACCTTTTGGGAAAAGTAGTGATGCAAACTAGGCAAAGACACAAGGGACCTTTCAGAGTTATGAAGCGAATAAGCCGAGGGGCTTACAAACCAGAGTTAGTGACAATACTTAAGGTCAACCCAGTGTTCAATGTAAGTGTGCTGAAACCTATTTGTGATGATCAATGGGATCTCAATTGAGGCAAGTCGTAATGGTGGTAAGAGTAGTGGCCTCTTACTATTGAGATGTACAAAAGAGAAAGTTAGGCGACGACAGAGACATTAGCCAACGCAAATGTTTCGAGGGAAGAAACTACCTAACAAAGAGGCTAGTTGGGAATCAGTCAATGCATTAAGGCAATTACAAGATAAGTCAAACCATTGTCATTCTGAGGACGCGATGAGGGTTTTATGAGAATGGGTAGAGGAATGTCACTGGCCACAGACCAAAGCCTATAACAAATGCACACGAAACCTGCCATGGAGGTCAATTGATCAAACGGGGCTTATTTAACCTACTTGAACTTGTCTGATTCATTAAACCCATGGAGAAACACATCTACTTGAAGCCTTGGTAGCCTTGTAAAACACTCAGTAAAATTAGAGTTACTAGGATAATTATTGTAAATCCTAATGAATAAAGATGTATACAGTTTGAATCCCTTAGGACTCTTATCTAGTAAACAGACACTAACCTCAACCGTTGATGTAATTCAATATGTATCGTTGGATCTAGGGAGCTCAACTATAAAGAGAGGCCTTCTCCTCATTTGTAATCCTTCAAAGTAATAGAATACTTTTGAGAGTGTTTACTTAAACATTTAGTGTATACTATTTTTCTGTGACTTTTTTGTTCATTTTTTTTACTTTTTTTTTCTCTTTTGAGTTTATTTTCACTTTGTTTCGACACCTTAGATAATTTCTCGAGAATCATCATTTTTCTAGAGTAAGGTTGATTTAAGTGAATTTAAATCCAAAAAACTACCCCAAGCTGCGCAATTTACTAGATTAAAATTCTAGTCCCATGAATTTGCATCTTGATAATCTAAGACTCATAGAAGAAGATAAAGTAATTTGATTAGGAATTATTTGGTCATGTGTCAAATTAGTTTTTGTATTCCCTTTTTATTTAATTTTGGGCATTTTTGGGCTTGGTGTTATTTTTTTGTTTGTACCGATTGATTGTGTAATGAATTTTTTCCAATTTGGGCTAGATAAAATTTGGCCCAAAAATCATAAAAACCAGTTCAGCTAGTTTTTTTTTTATTAATTCATCCTATTTACGGTTGACAATTTAATAACGATTTAATGTCCTTCGTAGTTGGAACTACTCAATAACTACCTTCAGACTAGTATACCAATCCATTTTCAATTCAACCTGTACAATTGATCAATTCTATTTGATCTGGTCAGATTTAAACGACATATATATGACCCATAGTCAATACCATACTGTTGGTTGCACCATTTTTATCTTGATACTAGCACATAGGCATGTTTCAATGTACCATTTCAAATTTATTTATGTTTAAATATTTTTCACATATATAGTCTCATTTTTAGTTTCTTGATAAATTATATATAACCATATAACATTTTAATCATGAAATTAACAATATTAATTATTTGGACAACTAATAACATTATAATAAGAAATAGGAACAAAACTATATTGGAAATTAAAGTATATAAATCAAACCTCATATTTAGGCATTAAAAAAAAACTAAAATTGAAATTTAACATTTTCCTATATTGTGAAGGACAAAAAAATCGTACACTTTCAAAATTAAAGGAGTATACTTGTAGCATGGCAAATGCCATGGACACTGAATATATAGGTATATAGATTATTATATAGATATACCTAGATCAATCTATCTACCCAACCCAAAACGTGACCTATAAGAGTCGAGCTTTAGACAAAAAACCCAACAAATTCAAACCTGCCAATCCAGCTCGAGCCAAAACTTGATTAAAAGATTTGAAAAACTTCTGATTATATAGCCTAAATCCAACCCATGGACATGTCTAATCACATCATCCTATATCAATTGTTTGATTCAAGGACCAAAAAGGACGGGAAAAAATAGTATAAAAAATGAACCAATTGGTTTTGGATAACCAATAGTTGAGATGTAAAACTGCAAATTGTAAATATTGGGAAATAACATTCTTTTACACAACGCCCATTAAACTTGCATTAGAAAATCCTGGAGAAATGGTTGCAAACTTGTTGCCCAAGTTCTATGCTAATTATCCATTTTAAAAAGGTAAAAATGATGGCATACAGGCATTTCAATCCACGTGAATATAATGATACAACAGTTACACTAACCTGGAATGAAGGATTTGGTCGAGCTGCACGCTTCTCTGTTAGAAACTGGAGACTCACTCTTCTATCCATTTCAAGAAATGATATCATTATAACGTCAGGCTTGTCGTCTATTTGAGGATTAAAATCTCATAGTTCAGCAAGGAACAATAAACTGGAAACAAATCCTAATTACCACCCAATCGACCAGTTTTCCTGCTTCGTATTTTGATCACAGGTTTATGTTGCCCTTCCAATGCTGCAAGATTTGCATCATTGCGGTTAACTATCCGCAAAGGGTGCGCTTCTGTGTTGAATACCCACTCATCCAATGGGATGACAGTAGGTGGTGAGAAAAGAAGATAAAGATATTTCAGCGTCTCTGCAAGAAAAAAGCTTTGCATCTTGTTGTCTTTTATACCAGTGTTAACCTGAGAAAACCATCAAATAAGATAAATGAATCACAACAACAATAAACATCAAACATCGGATGGGGTTAGGCAAATTTAGTATTTTAGAAGATACTGCTCACTGAAGAATTTTCTACTGTTAAGAATTATAGTGATTGATAGTTCAGCTCATCAAAGAAAGATTAAAACCTTTTAGCTCATCAAAAGGAAACTGAAATCTTTGGACTCTTTTTGGTATCAATTCTGCTCTCAGGGTTTTATTATTTCATACTTCAAATAAGGATCGGTCTAACTACAAAAAAGAGGAAACCTATTCTTAAAAGGAAACTACATCAACCAAAATAAAAACATAATCTAAGCCATAATTAAAGAACCCAAACTAAAGAACTTTCCGAGCATAAGTTTGGCCCGTAACATTCATAAATTTCGGTTGTTAGATTAGATATTCTATTCCTTTTTAACACTAGAAAGTAAATTACAAAGAAACAACAATGAAAAACAAACTTATCTTTCTTAAAATTAGTTCCCATGTCACATGAGTAGCACCTAGATTTACGTGTTTATTTTTTTTAAATTATTAAAAAAATATATTTCCTATTTGAATATGAATTGGTTAAATTTATAATAAGAGTCAATTTTGAAAAGTAATTTACGAAAATAAAATAACATTTTAAAAGTAATGAAAATAAAGAAAAGGGAAAACAACCTAGAGTAAAATATCAAGTAATAAGATCAAATAATTTTTCATTCGAGTATAGTAGAAATTTCACCTACAAAAGCCATTACTTTATACTTCATTGCCTTTGAAACGCAATGGTAAATGATATTCACTATTTTTAAAATTAAATAATAGTAAATTATAGAATATTAAATAATAATAACTAAACAACTCAAATAATAATAATAATCATATCTTTATTTATGATGGAAACAAAAGCTATTAAATAAACCTAAAATATGCTTTTTTGCATAAGTTTTTAGATGTTATTTTGAATAAAATGTCTTCCCAATGCATATATTTATAATGCTAAATAACACTAATTAAGTTATAATTAATCTAGAATAAAAAGTATAATTTAATATAGATCCAAAGTCTAAATAAATGATAACTATTACATTGATAATTAAAACATTATTAATAAAATAATTATAATTATAGTTATAATTATTATATAAATAATTTGTTAGGAATGTAATTTTATTGATTTAAAAATATGAGAAATATAGATAATACAAAATACTATGTCTTAATTAATCAATTTTTTCTCTTAATTTCTCAAATATACATTAGTCATACTATTTGTTAAGATTTGTGTTGAATCAAATCGATTTTGGTTATATGCAATTAGTATTTATAAAAATTTAGTATTTAATTTAATCATAAAACATATTTATTTTCTTTTAAGTTTTAAAATACAAATTAAGAATAAATAAATAAACTTATACATTATAGATTAGACCAATATATTGATACTATCTTTAAATATATATAATGTTAATCTCACACATTTAATTTTTATTAATTATAAAAAATTGATTTTAACATTATTAATCACTATCATATTTAAAATAAAATCATATCTATATATAAAATTCTATTTTTATTATATTTAATTTATCCAATTATATTTAATGAGTTGATAATTTTATAATTTTATTAATTAATAATAAATTGTTTTTCTTTTAACCTTTAAAAGATATGACCAAATTAATTAATTTCACACTAATATACTATTATATTAATTAATATTATTTTTATTATGATCGCACAATAATACTAATAAATTATTATTCTTATGTTAATTTAGTAATATAATTAACAATAAAGAGTATTATCATCAGTTTAAAAGTTTCTTCAAACTCGTGCTTATAAATATATTATAAATCCTGAACATATATTTGCCATATAACAAGGATGAATATGTAAAACTGTTGACAAACACTAGAAAGGAGCGTAAATAAAATAAACATACTGCCTAAAGAAAGGAACGTAAATAAAATAAACTATTAGGTTTCATCAGCTTAATGCCAATAAAAAGAAACAATTCATATTTTGTTATTTAAACATCACAAACAGATTCAAATATTGATAAACAAAAAGCAAAAAACTTAGATTACGCAAACAAGATTCACCCACAGTATAATGCCAAGTCAATATGACATGACACAAATAGGGATTAAGATGTTCCAATTCATATTCAATATCAGATAGTTTAAATCTTTCTAGGCCATTTACATTATAGGTCATTTTTTAATAAAAATTTACCTGATAAAAGAAACTTGTACGTTTGTGAATCTGATGCCATACATAGAAGCTCTATCTCTCCCAATTTGGAGGATGATGAAAATTTGGTTTCAAGGAACTTAGGGATAATGCTTTTCTCTTAGTTAGCCTATATATAGCATGCTAAAACAAAATAATTTCCCCTCTCCCTTCATTTCCTTTGTACTTTCCCTTTCCCCTCAACCCAAACACTGTGTTAGGGGGCTAAAAAAAGAAATTAACATTTCAAAGGAAACAAGAAAGTAATCAGGCACTAAGTATATACTTATGACCAATCTAGGTAAAGAACCAAAATGCTCCGCTGAGCATCTTATTGCTTCTTTCTTTTATTAAAAAATGTGATTTTGAAAGGATCAAAAGTACAAATATAAACACAAAATAAATAAATAAACAATAGTGCTGGGGGTTTTGACAGAGAACTTACATCCTTCAGTCCAACATATCCAGATTCTATCCGGGAGTTCTTTTCAAATGCCTGAAATATATTCCAACCCCACTCCTGATATGTCTTATTACCAGTTAAGCGCCACAGATAAAATAGTGATTCAACTGTCTCTGGTCTCAATATGTTCCAGGATGTGCCCACTGTCATGTCCTGAAAAGTTTACGCTTATAACTGTCATCATATAATATGATAAGAGCACATATATCACTAGAATAATGGGAACTTACCTGCCCCGGATTAAAGAAATAATTCTCTCCGGCTAACTTTGTTGGTGTGGATTGGTAGAAACTGTAACAGGTCCAAGCAAGCTACATAAGAAAAAAAAAAATCAATAGCTGAAGATCAGATGCTGTTTAAATGGATCATACAGGGGTAACCAAGTATCAGGAACCCAACATATTTATAAGCCGCTCATGTATGCTCAAAGCCACCCATTTGACACCCTCACATGAAGACACTACATTTTACATGACATTTTCCCAAATGAAATCAGAAATAAACGAGATAACTGCAATTCACACTCTTAATCAAACTCTTAATCACCATACACTATACCTAGGAATCCATCAAAGAAGGTAACGCTACATGGAAAAAAGAAAGGAAATGTGCCTATACCGAGGAAAGTAATCTACAGTGCCAACAGGAGAAGCATTAAGTTCATCATAAATAATAAATTGATTGTAGACTTCTATCAATTTTTTAAAATAAAAAAAAAATCAAATGGACAATTTCATTGTTGGGTGTCAATTTGCACAAAGGGACAAAATTTCTTTGATAAAAAGGCATGAAGAATCCTCCTCACATAGCAAACCTTATAGCAAAAATTTGTTTGATTTGCCTTTCAGCAAGCCACAATCATAACCTATCTAGTTTACTCCTCCTTAAAGCTGGGAATGACATGAAGGCTTAGGTTATGAAACTACTTTTTTGAGTTTTAACCATTAAAGGAACACTTATTTTATTTTTATTTTTTTTTCGAGTTTTCCTTCACAACATTAGCAGCAACCTTGGTCATCCGCTGATCTCATGGATAACATCAACTTTCTGTCTCAGAACCAGTTTGACATTTGTCAAGGGAACATCCGAGAAAAAACATAAACATTTTTCAGTAGCATGATCAAGGTGAAAGCATTTTAAGCTTAGTATTTCAAGCCATTAAAAATACCTCTTCAGCAAGTGAAAGAAATTTCTTTGCCTCATCAGGACCATAATCAGATGAACCTAAAGCCAACATTCCTGGAGCAAAGCATGCTAATTCATCCATCTGCAAAAATATGAAATGTCGAAGCAAGAAGTGAAACAATCCAACTATAAAATAACAATGCCGCACTAGAGCCACAGTAACTCATATTACCTTGTCTGTCAGTGAATCCCCATTTTTCTCACAGATATATGCAAAAGATGATGGCGTTGATCTTCTAATTAAGCTTAGTAGACCTTTCATTGATGTTTCCCACATATCTCTACATCCAACATTCCCCAATGGAGTTCTCTTATCAGAAAGCTAAATCAAAATAAATAGCTAAGTATTGCATTAAAATCAATGTGCTTAAAGCATGAAAACCAAATTCATCAATAAAGATGTTCAACATTTTGCTTCTTGTTCAAGCTATAACAGATTTTTTTTTTTTTTTTTGTGTGTGTGTGTGTGTGTTCAAAAGTCTGTAGAAAGTCCTCTAAGGAAATATCTCAAGTACATGAAACTTTCCTTCACCAAGTCTTTCGTTTTATTTTCATACTAACTTCAGATCCAAACACACACACACACATGCACATAAAGTTGGATGTGACATCCATTTGATATTAATAGAATGCATTGGAACCTTGTCATATTCTGCATGAGCCTAAAGATGTGCCAACAACAAAATGTGTTTTCTTTATAAGGAAATAGAATAAAATTAGCACAAGTAAACCCAAAATCACTTAGCGAACAATGATTTGATTTCAGAAATCTTATGTTAAGCATAAACTTGATTATGCAGGATGGAAGGAGGCTAAGTTCCTTCCAAGTATTAACATTTAAAGAAATATGATTTTAACATCCAATGGATAACCATAAGCAGCTATTAATAGCAGCAATTCAAAAAATGCAAATAGAGAAAAGAGAGATGATGGAATCTCACCTATAAAGCTTTAATGATGATGTTTTGTTTCCCTGTATCCAGGCTTTGAGCAGATATTCATAGAAGCTGCAATAAACTTATTAATATTATGCAGAACCTCAAATAGAAAAAAAAAAAAAAAATTGACCAAGGCTGATTTTCAAATGGTAAAATACCTGTCACCCATAGCACCAAAGGTTATAGTGGAGTATGAACCAGTTGCAGTTTCAGGATTAATATAGATGGGAAGCAAACCATCGGCCGGAAAAGTTTTATTAAGGGCAACTATAACCTTCTCCACCTAATGCATCAAAAGACGATCAAATTAATTATCCACCTTGGCAACCAATAGGCACTTGAACAAAAAGTTTTCCCCTCAATAGAGTCAACGGTGGTCCTTTCAGCATAAACTTACATTTTTTTTTTTTTAAAAAAAAAAAAACAAGGCTTCTAAAATATGGCTATAGCAATTGGCACCATCCTGAAGTCTGATATCTGATATCAATAAAGCAGTCCTACCATAACAATCAGAAAGATGGTCTGTAACATAAACACATGTAAACATGAAAGGAGTATACCTTCTCCTGATACTTGGGATCTCCTGTTCTTTGAGAAAGAGCAATAAACTCTAGTTGCTCAGTCCCTGAGTCTGCAAGAATACTTTGACCCTAGGGAACAGAGGGAAAAAGTAAACTCAATGAAACAAATATGTGATACCAGCCCCAAATTCAAATAAAGGAGATTTCTGCTTAGGAGGTAAATTTTCTACTAGCAAAACGACAAACTACCATATAAAGGACAACAAAAGACCTAACAAGTTACTTGCCAAAAATAGACATAGATTAATCTCTACGGCACATGGTCTCATTTGTTGGATAGACAAATAGTAGTTTCAAGTCAAATTCAATTGGGATTTAATTTCAATTAGAGAAATCAACTAAATAAATACTTTTGCACAATGCGACTCAAACCAAACTCATGTTCCACTAAGTCTTCAGCAATGTTAGTGATGTCCGGTGCACAAGGATTTGTTTACATCAGCCAAAGGCACATGATGATAGAAAATTCCATACATTGTGTAAAAAGCTTAAATTATATATTATTAATAGGCATTAAAAAATTATCTCCATCCATTCAATCAGTTAAACTATTTTAAAGTTTAAGTTCTATCAATAATAACTAAAAGCAATGTTGTAAGAACCGGACTGGTGCTTGAATCGGTCAGACCACCACTTCCTAGTTCAACTATAAATCTACTTCAAAATATAACCTTTATCAAATCCCAAAACAATACATAGAAACAAAATAAAACCCAAGAATATATCATTTCATTTGACACCTTTTTAACGTTTCCTTCACTTTTCCAATTTCTTCCCTTGGAATATTACTGCAAAAAAATCACCTGTATCAAAACCAAATACAATAGAAATCTTTCCTCTCTATCTCATCTCCCATCTCATGTTTCCAGTTCTCCCCCTTCCTTTATCCTTTCCACTTTTTCCATTAAAACTTTTCTTCTCCTACACCCCCTCCCCACCACTCTAATCTCTCCCACCCTTTATATGTTGCCAAAATACCCTTTAGAGAACAAGTTTGAAATCTTTATCAGGGGAAGTTTCAACCTCATGAGTCTTGTCTCTCCTTCGTTTCTTGTTTATGCCAAACAACCACCTAAAAACAAGAAACCTCTTCAACATTTTGGAAAAGTAGATAAATTTTAGATCGATACTGTCAACTTTTTCCCTTAATTTTCTTGTTTTTCTACTTCTTATGGATGACAGGTATTTTTGAAATATCCAAATCTTGACTTCTACTTAGATTAAACCTGTTTTATTTATTCTATTTCCTAGGTTTTAAACAGTTCATAGCAGCTCTTTCAATTTCCGGCTCCATGGGGGTAGTTGAATTGCTAGACCAACCGATCCGCACCGATTTTAACAACACTAACTAAAAGTCACCATCATATGCTAGCTCATTTTCATTCTTTTCCAGATTTAATAAGAGGTTGCACATGACCATATACGTATTTCTTTTAAAGTGCATTTGCACTGTTTGTTTATTTTAAGGTAGAGCTAATAAAACAACTAAAAACTAAAGCAACCAAAGGAACACTTAAGTTGTGCATGCTTTTATGTGCTTTGACAAAAGTGTCTAGGTGCAAAAGCATGCACATTGCCAAAAACATCCTTGCCCAAAGCAAGGCATCTTTGTTAATTTGCCACTAATTCTAGGTGCACGCCTTTCTATGCTTAGTAATCATGGTTCAGATTATAAAAAGATGGCTATTGGATGGGGGCCATAACTTGTTGGTCTAACAATAGAAAAACAAGCTTCCAACTATTATAAGCTAGAGAAGTCATAATCTAAGCAACCTAGCTATCATGTATTGAAAAATCTTTCAGTGCAATAGCATCAAGGAGTGTAAATACTAATAAACAACAACAATGCAAAAAAATTACCCCAGCCCAACCAGGGTTATGTGCATTTCCATGAGCCAAGTTGATAACATTATAAGGGATCCCAGTAGTAGTATCCCAAGCAGGTAGCAATCTATCTGCAATATCTCTAGCTTTTTCGAGGAAAACGTTGTCCCTTGAAAGATCATATGCACTAAGAAGTCCACCTACAACTCTGAATTTTCAATTAGAATATGCAGGACAAATAGTCAGATATCACGGTCAGTTTAAAAATAAAACAAAAGAAAAAAACTATTTAGATGGGAAAAAGGACAATAACTCAAGATTTTCTCGATGGAAGAACTGATGCACATATAAACTAAAAAAGCAACCTTATGGTTGTCTCGAAAACACTGGCATCATAGTCCTTGTTAAAATCCAATGAGTTTGCAACCCACCTGCAAACAGTAGCACCAAAGCACCTATCAATAGTAATTTAACAATAACCCCCTCTAGGAAAACAATATTGCATGTTATTTATACTTGTGAACTAATGAAAAACAGAAAAATGGTTGAAGCACTTAATGCTTCCATGCTCTCTAGAACACCAATGATGATAGTTCAACATAATAAAAATGACCTAAATACAACAGTCCTATATATCTTAACTAGGGGAGCATGGTGTGACAATCAGATGTAACATTATTCAACTCAAATAGTTTAAATCAAAATAAGAAAATAATAGTCAATTAGAATTAGTGGTGTTGGCATAGACAACTAGAACTAGTGTTATTAGCACAGGCAACTCAGGGGATACATACAGATAGGTATCCTTGTAAACTAGTACATGTAAAGGAAAAAAAAAAGAGCAGAGTGAGCATCTAAAAGAAAATGATAAGAACAAGAAACATATATAGATTCAATCAAGGATCTTGGTGGCATAAGAATGAATGCTAAGCATGCTGAAAGATACTTGGCAAACATACAAAAAAAGTGAGAAGGCTAAAACATGAAGGGAGATAAATTACGAAAATTATTTACATGACAGGAAAACCAATTAGATTTTGCCCCATATCTATTTTCATTGTTCCGCATATTCAAGACTTAAAAGTACAGCAATCTAAGAGTTTCTTATTTGTTACCCTTGATTTTCAAATGTTTTGATATAACAAAATTTAACTTAAAATTCTCCTAAATCAAAATTGCAAAACTCATGACAAAATATTAGAAAATTATTTTCAAACCGTACTCATAAATTGGACCAATGTGTTTTAAAATATTTCTTATAAGTTAAAATTCCAAAAGAATTTGAAAAATATCCTTTAAATTTTAACTATGCAATTTAATAAGCAGTTCATTAGAGTTGGTTTGAATGAAACTAATGAACAGCTAACAGCTTGATATTTGCAAGTTTGGATAAAAATATTAGAGACAAACTAGAGATGATTCACGTCTATAATTAGAAGATGCTTAACAAGCATTACAAGCTGAGGAAAGGGTTTTACACTATGGTGCAAGGAGACCTTTATCTAGTAGAGCAACTGTCATTTCTCAAGGCTATTACAATGATAAGAAAACTGCTTCAAGTAAGCCCTATAAAGGAAGTGTAATAGAAACCAACAAAGGCAACATAAGGTAGAGTGAGTTATGAGGTGGAATGCTATTCAACTTTAGTAAGGTAAGCAATTGGACTCAAATCAAAATGTTCGAATTTGTGGTAACAAGGGGCATGCTTCTTTTGCTTGTCCTCAAAGGAGAGGGAACCTAATAGAGCAAGATGAAGAAGGTAAAGAACTGACAACTCGTATCTATGATTATGATGATCATAATGAACATGATAATGTAGATATTTACCAAGTACAAGGAGAATCATTGATGTAGGAGGTTTATGACAACAGCACAAGAGAGAACGAAAATTGGCGACAAATCATTTTTAAGTTATGTTCTTCGATATTCTAAAAAGTATGTCACAAGATTTTGACTATGGGAGTTTGGGAAAATTATCTCCAAAAAAATAGTGGACATGTTAAAGTTACTTATGGAGAGACACTCACGTCCATACAAAATTTATTGGGCTAAAAAGGACTTTGAGATACCTGTGAAATCTCAATGTGTAATCAAATTTGTTATAAAAAATAATATAGGTCAACACTTTGTGTTACATTGTGCTAAAAAATGGATGTCATATTCTTTTTAGTCAACCTCAATTATTTGATCATGACATGCAACATTTCACCAAAGAGAACACATTCTTTCTATAGAAGAGGTAAATTGTATAAAAAATAAGTAAATTGAATGAGTTTTTAACAACTAAAGAGTTAACAATCACATCACTGACTCAGTGACAAACTTGTGTTTTCAAGTTGATTAGCATGAGGTCCAAGGTTCGATCCCTGTGTCTGTAAACCCTTTCCCCCCTTCCCCCGTTATAATGTACTTGTTCACTTATATAAAAAAAAAACCTACTGAGTTGGAAGCTAAAAGGTAGGAGTGACGTTTGTAGCTACTTAGTATAGGCAACTCAAAGAGCAAAATTTGCTCAGCCTTATGCTTCCAATCCAGCCAACAATAATAGAAGCAAAGGAAAAGAAACAACCCTTGGCTATAAGGACTAGAGATGAGACAGTTGGTCTCATGAAGAAGATGACAACGACCTTCGACAATGGAGAAAAAAAAAATCAAATTTCTTAAATTTAGTAGAAGTGACGCAGGTGAGTGGATTCTCAAGGCAAAAAAAATATTTTCGCTACTATCAAACACTAAATGAACTAAAAGTAGATGTCACAACAATGTACCTCGAGGGAGATGCACTAAATCTTTTCTCATGGCTCAACAGTGGAAGAATCATTATTTATTGGGACAAATTGGTGCAAGCATTATAGAACTATGGCCCAACCAAATTTCAAAACTCAATTAATACCTCTATAGTATTCGATAGACAGGTACTATCCAAAAATATCAACAAGTCTCAAATTGGTCGGATTATTGTCTTTTGGGGGTATTTCTTAATTGTATGCGAGAGGAATTGAAAGCAAATGTTCGTATTCACAAGCCACCCACTGTGTATAAGGCAATGAGCTTTGCGTTGGAATTTATAGCCAAGATAGGGCCCCACGCACTATAAAAGGGTCTACTTAGTCCATTACCAAGCCTAGCTTACTACAACAAGCTTGTCCTCCTCAAATACAGAAAGGCCAAAATTCAACTTCCCAAACAGCCACAATCCTCGCCTAAATTCCACCACTCCAATATGAAACTAGGATGTTGAAAAACAAGCAAAACTAACCCGTGTCTTGTGTTTTTGTCGCTACAAGACCAGCTCCTTTGTAGTATTAAAAGCCAACCAAGAAGATAATGGTGCATCAGAAGACGAGACAACGCAAACATGACCTATCCTATGAAACGTCAATCAGTTGCATGGATTTTTAGGTTTGACCGGTACTACCGCCGTTTCATAAAAAATTATGGGTTAATTGCTTGCACACTTACCATTCTTGCCAAAATTGATGGTTTTTAAGTTGGATTTTTCTTCTCCATTCATACTCCAAGCAAGCCCTCACTTCAGTACCAATATTGCACTTGTTGGATTTTTCTTTTCCATTCATAATGGAGTGTGATGCATTATCCGTAGAAGTGGGTGTCATCCTTATGCATGCTAAACCTCCACCTCTCCTCTTATCACATGTCCTATTTTTTCTCCTTGAATAAACACATAACAGTGGTTTACTATCAAGTTTTAATAAAGGTTGCAAGAAAAGAACAAAACCCTTTTTTATCCCACGTCAATTGCATTCAAAAATTTCTTTTAAATCTATTTTCAACTCTGGAACTCTACAAAATGCATCGTCATAATTGAAATATATTACAAACATCATGTACTAAGTTTCAAAAAAAATTCAAAGATTAAGAAAATAATTAGGGAAAACTCACAAAATCCAATTATTAAAAAAAAGACTTGCAACATCAGGAAAGCTCTACCTTTTTTTCAATTTAAATACATCTACTAATCATCTCATTAGAACCAACGTGAGTTTGTATGTATATGTGCATGTGTGTGTGCGCACAAGCAAGTATGAGTGTGAGTGCGAGTGCATGTACAAATGTAAAGACAAAATCAAATACCAAAGATAAGTAAAATTGGGAATTGCCAATTATTTAAGATTTTAATATATGAAAGATGCTATTATCTTAAGAAGAAAGATGAAAAAGCTACCCAAAAGGGTTAAAAGTATTTAAAACACTAAATTTGTTACTCTATTATAATTTCTAGTTTAATACTAATTACCACACTACATTTGCTATACTTGATATTATTTAGGTTGTTTTATATTAATTGTGTTTAATTACTCTTAGGGCAGTAGGCTATTGTGATTGTCTTTATATTTTGAGAATTAGGTTAGAAATACCCAAGATTATTCAATTTTGTTGATGCAAGACTTCTACAAGGTGGAGAAAGTATTGGAGGTTTGGAGCGATTCACCCTTGTAGGATGAAAAGTCATCAGTGATTGAGATGTAGTAGAGAGCTCCCATGATTGAAGAAGGGCCCCCAAGATGGTGTGCAATGGGTGGACAAATTGGAGAGTGGAAGAGAGGAGGAACCTTGCTTTACCCTAATCCCAAGAAATTTATATAAAAGGGTCTTTGGTGGGACCCAAGTTGTGATAAAAACATTTATGCATAACAATTGTCATCCAGTCGAAGAGAAGGTTATAAAGTGATATTAACTCAAATGAAAAGCAATAGTAAGGTCTCTATGCCGTAGGAGAGGTCAATTTGATGTAGGAAAATCTATTTGCATTTCTTCTAAAAAAATAAAGATAATTCACAAGTATTTGAAATTAGGCTAGCATCGTTCACCTTGCAACCATTCATAAGTATTTATAATTATACTAATCCTGTAGGTATAATAATTGTTCAGAACTAAGCTTGCCTTAAAGGCATAGCAACCATTCAGGATTACGTTGATTTAATAAGGTGAGCCACTATTTAGTGAGACAGTTCAAGATTATGCTAAGAATGTGAGGACTGATTAACATTAATAATTAAGTGAAAAAGGGTAATGAAATTACAAAAAAAAAGAATAGTAAACCCTTAGGAGTAAATGAAAATTGTACCTTTAAGAGTTGTACCCTTAAGGGAGTAGTCTTTTAAAAAGGTGTAAGAGTTGTACCTTTAGAAGTCGTACTCTTAAGGGACTAAACCCTTAGAAGAATAATCCCTTAAGAGGGTGTGAGAGTTGCACCTTTAAAAGTCGTTCCCTTAGAGGAGTGAAACCTTAGAAAGCTGTGAGAGTTTTACCTTTAGGAGTTGTAACCATAAGGGAGTGAACCCTTAAGAAGGCGTAAAAGTTGTAGCCATAGGAGCCATACTATTAGAGGAGTAAACCTTTAGGAGTAGTAAAGTTGAGCAATAAGCAAAAAGACTTTGTCTAAGATTACAAATTGGAATTACACAAAAGTGATGATTGTTTCCACTGTTCACGACGAAGAAATTTAGAATCATGCAAAGTGATGAACTATACACCGTTTACAACAAAGTTATTTAGGATTACGCAAATTCAAGAAGTGGTGTCGCCATTCACAGTGAAGTCGTTCGGAATTACACAGTGATCAAAGGTGTTATCTTTCATGGCAAAGTCGTTCGAGATTGTGCATATTTGAGGAGTAAAGCCACCGTTCACGGCAAAGCTATTCAGAATACACAATGATGAAAGGTGTTAACGTCCACAATGGAACCATTTGGGATTACGCAAATTCGAAAGGTACCACCATTCACGAAAAAGCTGTTCGAGATAACACAAATTTGAGGAAAGGTGCCACCATTCACAATGAAGTCATTCAAGATTACACAAATTTGAGAACTACAACCATTCAAGGCGAAGATGTTTCGGATTACGCAAATTCGAGAGATGACATCATTCACGATAGAGTCATTTAGGATAATGCATAGTGATGAAAGGCGCCACCATGGACGACAGAGCATTTGGAATTACACATATTCAACGAGTGATGCCACCATGAACGATGAAGTCGTTTAGGATTATACAAATTTGAATAAAGGTGCCATCATTCAAGGCAAAGCCGTTTAAGACTACACAAAATGATAAAACGTGGCATCATTCATAACGAAGCCGTTCAGAATCACGGAAAGTGATGAACAATGTCATCATTAATGACGAAGCTATTTGAGAGTACACATATTCAAATGGTGCTCCCGTTCACGACAAAGCCGTTCGGAATTACAAAAAGTGATGAAAAGTGCCACCATTCACGGTGAACCTATTTGGGATTATGTAAATTCGAGGAAAGGTGCCATCATTCATAACGGAGTTGTTTGGGATTACACAAAATGATGAAAGGTGCCACCATTCACACCGAAAACGTTCAAGATTACGAAAATTCAAGAGCTGCCAACGTTTACAACAGTGCCACTATCCACGACGAAGTCGTTCAGAATTATGCAAAGTGATGAAAGGTGTCACCATTCACGAAGAAGCCATTTGAGATTATGCAAATCAATGAGTGGTGCCACTATTCACAACAAAGCCATTTGGAGTTACGTGAAGTGATGAAATGTGTCACCAGTCACAACAAAGCCATTCAGGATTATGCAAATTCGAGAAGAGTCCAAAATGCTCTTTTTTCCTTCTTTTTTCACATATATTCAAAATGGCCAAGGGGTTCACCACAACCTTCACTTTTTCTCTCTTAATAAATATTATATGTATATATAATAAATATGCATGGCAAGGGGTTTATAGCCTTGGGGGTTTCCACCCCAATGTTTTTTTTTAAACAAGGTATTAACCTTTTTTTTAAACACAATATACATATATATACAAGGGATTTACATCCCTTGTGGGTTTTTCTTTTATATATAAAATATATGTATATATAAACGCAAATATGTGTAAGTGGCAAGCAGTTCGTACCCCTCATAGGGCTCATACCCCAAAATATTGAGGGGCTCACAACCCCAACTTGCACCAATCATCTGACAAGGCCATAGGCGAGGGGTGCCACAACTCACAAAATATTGGAATATAAGGCTTTAATTAAAAAAACAATGGCGAGGGGTATTAACCCCATTTCACTGTCGAAGGATTCACAACCCTCCTTTTTTTTTAATTATTCATATTATTAGCTACTAAAGCCCCCATCAAAAGGGTGTTGCCAAAAAAGCAAGCATATCACACTTTGGATCAAAATATTTGATACTAATATAAAATAAAAGGGAAAGACAAACTGACATGCTTCAGTGCTTTTGTTGGGAGCTGTGTCAACCAATTTTGGACATCAGGAGTAAGCACAAGCTCAGCACACCAATTGTTGATACAAGATTGCAACAAGATAGAGAAGGTGGTAGAGGTTTAGAGCCATCCACTTGTGTAAGGCAAAAAGCCGTCGATGATTGAGATGAGGGGAAGAAATAGTGGAAAGCTCCCATGGTGTAAGAAGGCCCCCAAAGATGGTATATGGTGGCTGAATAGATTGGGGAGTGAAAGGAAGAACCCCATTTTGCCCTAATCCCAAAAAATGTATATAAAGGAATCCTTGGTAGGACCCAAGTTATGATAAAGATATTTATGTATAATAAACTTTCCAGTAGCTTTGAATAATGAATTGTTGGGCTTTTGCTATTTTGAATTATTAAATATTTGATTATTGAGCTATTTGGATTTGGATATTTATATTGAGAATTGAATTGAACATTTTTCAATTTAGATTCAGCTTGTTTAATTGAGAATTTTTTTTCACAATATATTTTCTATAAAATCACATAATTCGTTACCCATGGTTGAATCCATTTGATGAGAAAAGTATTTGTTTATTTGCTTTTATCCATTTTCAATTCTTAAAATCTACAAGGTTGTTGCTTTTATCCAAATGTGCTTTGTCCAGTTTTAGGTATAATGGTCATCTAGTATGTTACAGTTTACTAATGATTGTAGCTTTTAAGTCTAATAGCCTTGTATTATAAATTTCTTAGTTAAAATGTCTCTATCCATAATCTAGGTAATTGTTTTAAATCTAGTGCGTTTGTTGCAAGATCATGCAAGATTATTAGGATAACCATTGATGAGTGCTCAACTTGCACTCATTTTTAACCATACTTTGCTTACTCTTTTGAAATTGTTTTCAAGTTGTTTTAGTATTTCTTTTAGCTTAATTTTGCATTTTCTTGTTTTAATTTAGAAATTTTGTATTTGACATGTTTTTGATATTTTTTAAAAGTTTTTTAACCTATTTTATTTTTCAAGGATTAGTTTAAGGCCTTTTGTAAGCTTAAGGAGCTTTGTAAAAAACAAAGTAGAACAAGAAAACAAGTTGGAAAGATAAAAAGGAAGAAAAATTCATATTATAGAATAGGCTACCTTCTAGGGAAAAAAAAAAAAAAGACTAGGTTGCCTTTGCTAGCACGTCAGGCCAAAGCTTAGGCACCCGTCAACTGAAATTAACTTACTAAAACAACATAGTTTTGCCAAAGGCAATTTAGTCTTTTCCATTATGGACATCAATTCTACCCTAAAAAAGCTCGGAAATAATGCAATTGGAGAAGAGGAAGAAAGGAGAAGTCATTTTTAGAATTCTTATGTTTTAGATTAGGTTTGGTAACTGTCAAAAATGTTTTCTATACAATTTTTATTTATATTTTGAGATTTCTTTAAGATGTGTTTGGATGAGAGATTTGGAAAAGAAATTTTATTTGTATTAAGGTTTTCAAGATTCTAAAACTAATTCCTCATAATTGTATATAATTTTATTTCATTTAACACACATAATCCCATTATAAAATAAAAAAAGTATATTTCAAAATTTATTTTTATTTAATTCTAATATATTTTTTAAATATTTTATTATATTAAGAATATTTATAAATTTAATTATATCTATATTGAATATTTTTATATTATTTATATTAATATCATTATTCTTCCTTTATAATTATTTTTTAATTTGTAAAATTTAAATAATTAGGTAACTGTACTTTTACATTTTCATCGAACCGAGTGATGCCAAGTTAGCTGCATACCAAGTCAAATACTAGAGTTCACTCTAAAGATCTAGTTATTAAATTATCCAATCTTGGTTAAGACATGCACTAATTATCAATGTTAATCTATAAGATATAGACCAACATTAAAGGAAAGTCTATGAAAGCTAAAGTTTCTTTGTTATTTCCTATTAAGATATGCAGCAATTTAAGGGGTTGCTAAAGAGGCTATAAGCTATACACCAACTTAGCTACCTTAGAGCTATAGATTATCCGAGTTGTTATACCAAAAGGATTATTAATATAACATAGGTTGCTAATACCCATTACTAAATAATTATCAATCCAATGCTTTTTATGTCATTGATTGCCACTTTGTTCATTTATTTAGTCCAACCCTTAATCATTTCCGTCATTTAGTTAGTTGATTTGTTAGATTTACTATTAAGTGTACAGAATAGTTCAAGTGTAGTAATTTCATTAGTATTTTATTCAGCAGAGCATTCTTCTCTGTGGGTTCGATCCTCGAAATACTTAATTCAATAAATTTATTTCATTATAAATTATTACTTGATACCATCTAGTGTGCTTTCTAGTAATTGGGTTTAATGGTGAAAATTTTATCAGGTTTGCAAATTTATTGGTTTTTTATATACCAATAACCACGTACCAACCATCCTTCAATGAATGTGCAACTTCATTCAATTAATGGAGAACTACTTGAGATGATTTTCCAAAAAGATCTCATTATTTGAACGGTGAAAATCCTATGAAACCTGAGTGTGTAAGAAGCTTGGAATCTTTTTTCCTTTTTCTTTTTCCTATTTAGCATTTTCAAGTTCCTCCCTAGTTTCAAATCTAAAGCCAGCTTGTCTAGGTCTTTTCTAACCAACTCTTGTGAAGCTCATGTCATATACCTTCAACATTCACCCTTTAAAAACAAGAATGTGGTTCAAAGTACTTCTAGAAATTCCACACACGAAAATAAAAAATGAAGTGTGAACCAAATTAAATCACTTGCCAAGCACATGTCTTATGGCTTTCCAAAGAACAAAAGAATAAGCTATGTCAAAGTAAAGCAGCTATTCAAGTAACTGATAATCTACAGAAATAAGTCAATAAAAATAAGCATGCCTTCCTTCAGCAACACTCCCTGCTCCCTTTTCAAAGTTTAACATAGCAAAACAACATATATAACTACTTATAAATGGTATATCTCCATGACATGTGGGTTGCCAACCCTTCATTAGTAAAGTAGCATGACATCAATGCCAAACTTACAGTTACACAACTTCATCCAAATCACAAGCACAAGTAAAAAAAAATTCAAACTTTAAAGCTATTTTTGATAGATGATGAAAGTACAAAGCAATCTAGCATACAATGAAACAAAACCTTATATTCAAAAACAGAAAAGAAAAAAATTGAAAATAGAAAGCTGAACTTACTCTCTTGCTCTTTGAAATTGCTCATCCAGACCCATAATGTATAAAGTATCAAGAGAGTCTATTAGTGTTGCTCCAAGACCACCAAAGCTATTGACACCATCCTTTGACTGAGGCTGGTATAGGATACAAAAAATATACAAAATGAGCATCATTATGAAGAACAATCCAAATTCTTTTAATATATGAAATATTTGCATCAGTTTTAGACTTAAAATAAGTCTGCCTATATCAAACAAATGTCATATTTTAAACAAGCTGAAGTTGGTAAGCATAAATTCCAAGATTTTTCTTTTTTGTTTCCTATCATCCAATGTTTTTCAGAAATTATAAGTTGATAACTACTGCCAAACTGACAACATGCATTCTATTCTACTTCACTGCACTTTTGAATTATTCTCAAAGTTGTTCACATTCAATTCTTTGACACTTCCTTTTAAGTGACATTTATTTGCCAACAAAAACTCATGCAAACAATGATAACGAATGCAACAGCCACATCACTTCCCATACAACTGGAGTTCAAGGACCTATGAACCTCACGAAATCAATCACTTAAGTTCTTCAAGTAAACTCCTAAAGGTTTGCAAGAGACACAAGTTTTGACAAGTAGAATTTGTAAGGCAAACATATTGAGATGATATTCAAGTTAACTGAACTTAATGCTTATGCACAAATTGAACACATAGCTACAAATTATGAAGACAATACCAAATTGCAGGTTTTGGCACAGAAAGCCCCTAGTTTGTAGAGAAAATCATTCATATTAATTGTTACTCTAATTGTCATAACTTTGCTAATATGACAAAGAAAATAATAAGCAGGAAAAAAACAAGGACAATAGCTACAGATTATGAAGACAGTACCAGATTGCAATTTTTGGTACAGAAAGCCCTAGTTTGTAGAGAAAATCATTCATGTTAACTGTTACTCTAATTGTCATAACTTTGGTAAGATGACCAAAAATATAGTACGCTAGAAAAAAGCAAGGTCAACTGCTCATACCTGAAGTTCGTCATTGCCCCATGCATACCGCTCATATGAACTCCAGGCATGAACCATAGCTTCCTTAACTTTTTCTCTTCTTTGCATTTCAACGGGATCATTTGGCACTGCCTTACTCTTCAATTCCTCCAGCTGAAATAACCAAATGTTAATACTCAGTCCATGAATCTAACCAAAACTCACTGCACTCGAACATATATTGAGAGAAACATAACAGAACGGGGTCCATGAAGACATAATAAAAGAAGAAAAAGAGATAATATACTAAATGTATCACTAATCCCACCATTTTTTACAATATGTTGACAGTGAATTAAAAAAGAATGTCTAAATCTAGAGTCTCCAAACAAATTCATCTACAAATTTGTCATTCAAGAGATATAAGTCCAAAAGCCCCTCCTAGGAAGGGGAAAAAAAAAGGATCAACGAATGCAAAATGTGATATTTTACATTTTTTTAATAAGTGTGGAAAAGAATGCTTAACTTGAGCATACTAAAGTTGCTCTTACCATATCTCGTAATCGATGCACTTCATCAGTTAACTTGGACACTTCAACCTGGACGTCAGTAGGAAATTTGTTATACATAGGCATTTAAAAAGAATATATCTCCTATAGCCAGAGCGTATCCACTTCAAGTGAGGAATATGAACACAGCAGCCTTCACCTATCATTGTCGCAAATTCATAACAAATACCTACTTCAATTTTTAAGCCATCAAATCCATAAAAACAATACTTTTAGTACTTCCAATCTTTAAAAACAACAAAATCAGGATTGCAAGAATGCATAAAGAAAACGCTTTATAAGATTCTACGCATTCAAAATTTGACAAAGCCTCTGCTAATTTCCTAACTATAAAATAGTGAATCAAACCGCAATTCGTCCTCACAAAAACCAACATCAAATTACCAAAAAAAAAAAAAGAATACTATCGAATTTAAGAGCTCTCGATTCAAAACCAAAATCCGTCTATATTACAGTAACAATATTAGAATTGTAGCAATTAGTACATACAGATCAGCAGTCGATTATTCCCCGCTCATGGTCTAACAAATCTAATTCCTTCCTTTTAAAAAAATCCAATTCCTTCAATTTCACATCAACTTAAGAGATAGTAATTTATTTTTCCCAAAAAAAAATAAACAAAGAAGAAAACACGGCGATTCATAAAATTAAAGAATAAAAAATAAAAGTACAAGAAGTTACCTCGTGTTCTCTAACGAGAGTTTGACGATCCCAAACGAAAAAAGTAGCTGAAACGAAAACAATCAAAAGCAAAGCCAAACGCTTCGGTCTTTTCAAATAATACGATGGATTACAGTATCTAAATTTACTCGAAGATGACGATGATCTACTCCTCGCCATTATCTATTTTTTCTTTAAACAAGAATCGGATCTTCAAAAACAAAAGTATTTTATAAATAATAAGAAGGAGAATTTTGAAAGACAAGGGAGGAAGACCGGTAGACCTGAAAATGAAAAAGGAAGAAATAGACAAAGGAACAGGGGAAAAGGTTTTAAGTACAGAAAAATAATAAAACTAAAATGACTTTGATTTGGTTTGAATTGGTTATGAAAAGGTCGACTTCAATTTTATAGAGTGGTATTGAATAGTCTTTTTGGTGGAAATAGAGTAGTCAAGTGATAACATTAACACCATGTTTGGTTTGGGTATCATGGATTACAGCCCAATTTGGCGGATCCATTGTTAAATTAATGTTTGATTGATTGTATTGGCTTATTACAGTTTGCATTGAATAGAGTTTTATTTTGGGAAAAAATTTTAGTCATTTCCTTTCGTTACCATTGATTAGACATTCAATCTATTAGGATAGAGAGATTTTTTTTTTCATTTTCAATTTTTGCCCTCTCACCTTAATCGAGAGGATGAAAACTCTATAATTGGAACCATCATCATTCTCCTTCGGTCTCACCTGTAACTTCCTTTCCTTTCCATCTCTACTAAGGATGATGGTACTCTTTTTTTAAACACTTCTCTTTTTTTCCTTTGGCTGTATAGGAAACCTACATCACTCAATTGAAGCCATCATCTTTTGCTCTTCCTTCTTTTTCTTTTCCTCAATCGATATTACCTAGAAGCCATCAACAAAGGGTAAGCGTTTTACTGCTATGTTATTCAAAACCCAGAAATTAGGGCTTTGAATTGCATACTCTGCTATGTTTCTTATGTTTGCTGCAAGCAGCGAAAGATCTTAATTCTTTACTTCTTTTGTTATGCATTTAAAGAGTTTTATGCAAAATTCCGTATTATGATTTGTAGCATGTAAAGTACTATAATATAACTCCTAGGCCTGAGAGTTAATTACTTTGGATCGAGGGAGCATAAGTTTGCTTTCTTCGTATCTTAATTGTATTTTATTTGTTTATTAGCCAGTTTTTTAAATAGGAACCTAGTTCTAGTTGGTCAGATGATAATCTAATATAAATATCATGTTGTCTTCATATTTCTATAAGTATTAACTAACATATTTATGAATATTTTGGCTAATTGGGTTGATGCCTAGAAAGTTGTCTTTTGCACTTCTTTGTTCACAATTTTTTCTCTTTATTTACTACTACTGTAACACCCTTTATTGTATTCGATGCCGGAACAGGGTACGAGGCATTACCGGACTTAAATGTAAGCGAACATACAAACAGAGACTTAAATTTCCATTCAAATTTAAAACTTTTCACATACATTCAGATTGTCTCTATAACGAGCCTTCGACGCCCAAAACATGTTTTGGAAGTGGTTCAGGACTAAACCGAGAACTTTAGAAAATTTCACAACACTTAGAAATTTTTTTCATCAAACAAGGGTCACACGTTCGTGTGGCTTGGGACACGTTCATGTGGGCAGGCCGTGTGGTCACACACACTTGTGTCCAAACCCCATGTAACTCTCTGTTTATCATCCATGAACAAAAAGAAGTCACATGGCCAAGGCACACGCCCGTATGGTTAATTTAATTTTTCTAATTTTTCATAAAATAGGTGCAGACTTCACACGTCCAGGGCACACGCCCGTAAGTATTGAGCATTCTGTTTTGCAACAATTAACGTGTAGGGGACACACGGCCGGATTATATGCCCATGGGGCAAGCCGTGTGTCACACACAGCCTAGAAACCGTATGTCTACTCGTGTGGACAAAAATAAGGCTATTTACCAAGCCTTATTGTCGCCCTTCCATGCACAAACCTACACAACAAAACATAGCACCATTCCAAGTATATACATTGTAACACCCTCTACCCGTATCCATTGCCGGAATAGGGTACGAGGCATTACCGGAGTTTACTGAACATTTTCAGATAACTCTGAGTCATTTATTATTCATATTTTGAAAATAATCATAAGTCTCTCTATTGGGCCCTCGAAGCCCCAAACATACATTAGAAACCAACTGGAATTAAATCGGGAACATAGAATTTTTTTTAAATCTTAAATTATATTTTCATCTAAGTACTTACCATTTCAATGCTCCTTATAATTAAATATGTTACCATTCAATCAATAGCTTGGCACTTGTCTAAGCGTCAAACAACATCATTGTTAGTATACTTGCACATATTTCATATAAATTCAACATTGATATACTTGTTTTCTCGACATGTCATACTTGAGTTTAATAATTGTCTTTACTTACATAATTTCCTTGTATCAACATATCAGAGATAATCATATATGCACATGAAAAATATGATTCTCTTACCGTTTCTTTATAAGTATATATCAATCATTTTATTATATCAATGTTTCATGCTCCATCATTTCCATATATTTTGAATATTTATTCCGGTAATAGTTTATATCAAACTTAACATAAATTATGTTCCATGTACTTATACTTATTTCGTTTATCTATCTTAATAATTATTTCATACAACTATTTTGTACATATATTTCCATATGACCAGTTCTTGTAAATATTTCACACAACCATTTCATTTAACCATTCGTCGTCTGATACATATCACCTGAATATCAATTGTTCGATAGATGTCATAGCGTCTCCCATCCACGGTCTTATTTATCTTTGACATGATGCCAACTATGGTCTTACTCATTTTCTGCTATGTTGCCATGGTATCTTTCAACCATGGTCTTATTCATTTCATATCACGTTGCCATGGTATCTTTCAACCATGGTCTTACACATTTCATATCAGGTTGCCATGGTATCTTTCAACCATGGTCTTACACATTTCGTACCAGGTTGCCATGGTATCTTTCAACCATGGTCTTACACATTTCGTATCAAGTTTCCATGGTATCTGTCAACCATGGTCTTACACATTTCGTATCAGATTGTCATGGTATCTTTCAACCATGGTCTTACACATTTCATATCAGGTTGCCATGATATCTTTCAACCATGGTCTTATACATTTCATATCAGAGAGCACACTCCCGCGAACCTCATCCTTACACCGGGATTACCAGTCCAGGCTAAATCCCCTGTAATATAAACTCATAGAGTATTGTCGGGATTACCAGTCCAGGCTAAATCCCTTGCAACGACAATTACTCTAATGAGCTTGGACTGAATTACCAGTCCAGGCTAAATTCAGACCCTAATTCGGATTACCCGTCCGGGCTAAATCCATTTTACACATATTCTTCGGGAGGGTTATATCAAGATATGATCACCGGTCCGGGCTAGATTCTTTTTACCGTCAATTCATTTTCGTTCAACCGGGATTTCTTCCCCTTTTATCAAATATATCAATGTTTCGTCAATTTTCATACAAGGGATATTTAAAATCATATTCACATCAATAACATACATTTCAAGTATTTAAAAGTATAATTCAAGTTATACGAACTTACTTGGCGAAATTGCAGAAATATCAAGATTCAGAGGGATTTTGGTAATTTACCATTTTCCCAATTTTCACCCGATCTTAAATTGAAAATTTCATTCAATTTATTAATTTAGATAATAAAACAATTCATTCCCTTCAATTTGATTATTTTTGACATTTTTACTAAATTGCCCCCTGAAGTTTTACTTTTATTCAATTTAGTCCTTAAGCCTAAAACATGCAAATTAGCCATGCTAGCTGAATATTCATAAATATTTTCCTCCTCCTCCTCTCCATTCCACATCCTTAATGTATATAACACACTTGTAAGTAACATTATCTATAATTTTTATTATTTACTTTTATGAATATTCAAGCTGTCCATCTGTGTCATAGTCACTAAATTATTTATATCTAGAGATATAGAACTCTAAATTAAGATCCGCTAATTTTTCCTGAAACTAGACTCATATATCTTCTTACCATAAAATTTTCAGAATTTTTGGTTTAGCCAATAAGTATAGTTTATTCTTTAAAGTTACCCCTGTTCTGTTGTCTAACAGTTCTGACCCTTCTTCACTAAAAATTAATTATCTCCTCGTACAGAATTCAAATGATGTTCTTGTTTGTTTATTTGAAAATAGACTCATTCAAGATTCTAAAAATATAAATTTATTCCCATAATTATGTTTCTCCAATTTTTTATGATTTTCTAAAGTCAAAACAGGGGAACCCGAAATCTTTCTGACCTTGTCTCACAAAATTTATTATATCTCATGATTTACAATTCCATTTCTTGCATAATTTCTTCTATAAGAAGCTAGACTAAATAATATTTAATTTCATATTTTATTCATCTTATAATTCTACAAGTTTTGGTGATTTTTCAAAGTTAGACTACTGCTGCTGTCCAAAACTGTTTTAGTGCAAGATATTATTTACCATGTTTATAACACCCTTATTTTCTTTCTCTACACTATTTCTCATCACTTTCTTTTGTTTCCTCTTCACTAACATATCAAGAACATAGGACCATATGTAAGGAAACTCTACATTAACATTAATCCCATGCTTTTTCAATAATAACAAACTTAAAAATATATTGAAATCATGATGTTCTTACCTTGTTCTATTGATTTCAATCTTCATCTTGATTTTCTCTCTCCTTCAGCTTCCATTTCTTGAATCCAACTTGATATTCTAACTTCCCATAGTCTCCTTAACATTTTTCTCTCTTGGTAGCTATGGAAATTCTCTTGATTTTTGGGTGAAAATATTAAATTTTTGGTGGAAGGACCAAATTGTAAAGAAAAGAAAACTTTCTTTTCTTTATTCTCTTCTAACGTTTGCATGCATGGAAAGATGGATGAGAATTCCTCATCTTTCTTTCTTTGTATACTAATAAAATAATAATAAAATATCTTATTAAAATATTAATAAAATAATATTTATCTAATTAAATAATTATAAAATATCAAAATACCTCTAGCATCATTATTATTTTCTAGATTTCTCTCTCTACCAATTGACCATTTTGCCCTTTATTATCTTTTAAAATTCCATCCTTGAGTCATCATTTAATTTGGTAAAATTACAATTTAGTCCCTCATAGTTCTTCATCTATTTAATTTGGTCCTAATTCATCCATTTCCTTAGTTTCTAGATCATTCCACCCTTAAAATATTTACACTATTGGTCCTTCAACTTTTTCATATTTACAGTTTAACCCTTCAAATTTTGAGTATTTACTCTTATGCAACAAAACTTTTCTCACTTTTACAATTTAGTCATTTCTTGAATTAATATATCATAATATACTTCCCAATATTAACAAAACTCAAAATTCCCCTTTTTGTCACTTTATTTCCTTATTTTACTATATCACGAATAATATTTTACTGTAAAAATTTTCGGGGTATTACATACATTCAACCAAATCAGCCACAAACAAGGCATCCACACATCATTCACATACTATTATCTATCACATACAACCATCAAATGTTATTCAACGCAAATCATACAAATTTCCACATCCATGAAAGATATCATCATATGCATATACTTAAATCAATATTAGCCAATTTCAATGGCCATTTACAAAATGAATTATCAACCAACATAAGCCAACACATTTGGCCAAATTAATTATGACACATAACACAAGACCAAGTCCCTATACATGCCATAACTCAAAACATTAAAATCATTGGTACCCAAAATGTTAAGTTGATAGTGTGAATGGATCTCCGATAGTCTTCGATCCTCGAGCTGGCTTGGTGACTCTATAAAACAAGGGAAAACAAAAGGAGTAAGCTTTAAAGCTTAGTAAGTTCCTATGCAAATAATAAGCATCATAACCACACATTTATCATGCAATTAGTATGAAGTGAATTAACATATATGTCATTATAAATCTCATAGTCCAACTTGTCATGGATATTTTTTATAACCTTAGTATCATAACTTGCACAATTATAACCTTACCGAGGGATTCATCATATATCGAGCTCACTAAGCATAAGTTTTACGTACATACATGTACCATCTTGCAACATACCATGATCTTTCACAACATTAACATTTTCATTGCGATTCTTATTGAACCACTTGGAATACTAAAGGATACTCGAGAAATCTCACACTCATAGCACCATACCAATGCCATATCCAGATATAGTCTTACATTAGATCTCATATCGATACCAATAGTCCAGCTATGGTCTTACACAAAGTCTCACATCGATGCCATATCCCATATATGGTCTTACACGTAACTCAAATAACCCTAATGTCATGACATTTGTATCCTATCTATTCCTAAGGTTCAACCGGGATTTCTCTCTTGTTGAACTTTATCGATTACATCCAAAGAGTCAATCATAATTCATACAATATTAAAGTAATTAAAGCATAAATAATAATGCATTATTTACATACGAACTTACCTCAGTACAAAAATAGTAGAAATGGACCTAATCGTCAAAGAATTTGTTTTTCCCCCGATCTAGGTCCGAACCTCATTTCTCTTGATCTATAATAGTAAATTTAACTCATTTATTAACCATATTACTCAATTCAGTCCAAAAAATATACTATGGAAAAATTACATTTTTGCCCCTAAACTTTGACATATTTACATTTTGGTCCTGAGGCTCGTAAAATGAAATCTATTCAATTTCATCCAAACCCAAGCCTAGCTGAACCCTATAACAGGCCAAATTTTTCATTAAACCACACTTTTACACACATTTTGAAATCTTTTTACAAATAGGTCTTTTTTGACATTTTCATTAAAAATTACCTAGTAAAAGTTGTTTAACTAACATTAAACTTGCATAATCTACCATTAGACGTCAAAATGCACAAATATCTAACATGGTTCAAACCCTATACCTTAATCATAGCTCAAATTAATGGTAGAAATAGCTAGATAGGATGATAACGACTTCAAAAATGTAAAGATCATTAAAAACGAGGCTAGGATGTACTCACAATCAAGTTTGGAAGTTGAAAAAACCCTAGCTATGGTGACCTTCTAATTTTCGGCACATGGATAAGAAGATGGAAAAACATTTTGGCTTTATTTTCCCTTTTTATTCATTTATTTACCAAATGACCAAAATACGCTTAATGCATAACTTTGAAATTTCATCTATTCATGTCCATTTTTGTCCACTAACTTATCCAATGGTATAATTACCAACTAAGGATCTCTAATTTCAAATCTCATAGCAGTTGGACACCTTTAACAAGTAGAACTCAACTTTTGCACTTTTTACAATTTAGTCATTTTTACTAAATTGAGTGCCCATACGTCAAAATTTTCAAACGAAATTTTCATGAAATCATTCCATAAAACTTAG
Organism: Gossypium hirsutum; assembly: GCF_007990345.1. Classification (NCBI taxonomy): domain Eukaryota; kingdom Viridiplantae; phylum Streptophyta; class Magnoliopsida; order Malvales; family Malvaceae; genus Gossypium; species Gossypium hirsutum. Next base: position 23,784,320 of record NC_053425.1, read on the forward strand.
ACCATGAAAATATAATAAAAACAAGTTTTCCGACGTTAGATTCGTGGTCCCAAAACTATTGTTCCGATTAGGCCCAAAATCAGGCTGTTATAACTACAATCTCAAGTTAATGACACAAGAATGGTGTCACAAGTTTTATCTTGGTTTTTCAGCCGCTTACCAATCCCTGCTACTTTCCTTTCTGATATGGCTCTCTTCTAAGACTAAACCTCAATAGAATCAAATGTTTATTTGCTTCTAAGTCTCAATCCCAATTCATATAAGTTGTAATCTCTTTAAATTCTTGATTTTTCTAACTGAACACTTTTATAAATCGTAAATTGTCCTCTACTAATGTTTTTATGTCAATCTACTACATCTAACTTGCTTTGACGTATGCCTTAACAACAAAAAATATCCTTCAAAAATGTCATTCTAGTTGTGTCGTATAACTGTCCTTATTATTTCTAATATACATTGAATATGCTAAAATATTATTTTTGTCTTTTAGTTTTGATAAGATTGTACCATTAGTTGTTAGTTATTCGGATTGAATTGGCTGAATTGTTAAGAATGGATTTGTAATAGTTGTCACTTCATGATTTCATTTAGAGATCGCCTGGGATAATTTTTTATCTCACAAATCTTCTTTTTTTATGTGTAATATTTCTCAATAGAATCTAAAGTTGGAATTAATTTCTTGATTGATGGTTATCATGGTCTGATCTTATTTAATGCTAAAAGCTAAACTGTCATGTATGTCAGCATTTCTCTCTTTTCTTTCTATGAGCAATATAAAACAATCAAGAATGACTTAAAAGCTTTAAGTCTTTTAAGCCATTGAAAGTTGTTCAAAAGGAGCTTGCTTTCCTAGTTATTGCCCCTATTCTTCTTTCATATGTATGTATATGTTTATGGAATGCTAAGGGTGTGACAAGCAAGTAGTAATTATGCAATTTGTGCCCTTTGTGCTGAATTTTTCAAATGAAAATATTCATGCAAGATTTGTTTGACCCAAAATAGAGATAGAAAATTATGTTTACATTTGGAATTATATGTAAAAAAGGCACTATTCTTGTTTGACAAAGCCTAATTTTTACACAAAAGTCAATCTCAAGGATGGTTTTTTTTATTAAACTACCTTCAATGCTATCATTAGGACCCTTAATTTTAGGGCATGATAAAATCTACTTTGATGCGTTTGAGCATCATGAGCTTAAGATGACCTTAAGGCATGTTATTTAAGCTTGATATTAACAAATTGATTGAGCTTCTAACTTAAAAGGATAAATTAGATGCCAAGTTTTATACCTTGTTGTTGTTGTTATTATTTTAGTAAAAATATTTTATTACTTATTTTTATATTAAAAATACTGAGTTGGTTGAAAATAAATATAATTGCCTTTACTTTACTTGCCTTCTTTTTATTTATTTTTGGAGTTGTTGAGAACAAATGGCAATGGTGTTAGTTTTAGTTTAGTATTATTAATTGATTTCACACCAACAGCCCTGACCCTATCCTCTCTCTATATATACATGTATATTGTTTTATTTTTATCCTAGTTATAAATATTTTTGTATGTTTAAGTGTCATTTACAGGTATCCTAATGGCCATGGTTATACATATATTCTCACACTTGGCTTTCTTTGAAGTTCCAAATTTAAAGGAGCAAAGGGAGCTATTTGAATGAAATAGTGAATTGGTGGACTTAACTAGAAATTCTAGAAAATTTTGTGGCTGATGAGCAATTAGTTGAGTTTCAATTCTGGTTTGGTTAAGATAGAACCGACTGGTTTCATAGTGGGAGACAGAATGATTGTTGATGGATGACTAATTGAGATTTGGAGACTGTACAAAAGAATATATATCTAGGTGAATGAGGGGAATTCTTGTAAAAGGAATTCTTTTTAATTTTGTTTACAAATTTCCATCACATATGCATCATTTTCTTCGATTGTACCGAAGAAGGGAGGGTTTAAGGAAAGGCTCTTCATGGAGAGCAGAAACTGAAGTTTGAAGTCTAACAATAGAGAAGCACGCAACTTGGTCAGACCCTTAACCTTTCTACCTTCATGGATTTGAATAAAAAAGAAGAAAGATAAGAATTTCTGGAAGAATTCTGAAAGATTTCTGCAAGTTGTTGGATACTGGTTTCTGAAGTATAAATGTTCTTGGTTTAAATTGTATTATGGTTTTCGTGCTTAGTTGCCAGGACGATGGAGGCTCTAGCATTTGGAAAAGTTAAGCTAATAAAGATGAAAGGAGGTCAGGTGTGTTTCTGTACTTCATCTTTAAGTGATTGATGATAATATATGGTTGAATGATTTGTGTTTTGTGTTTGTTCTGAGTGTGTCTGGTTTGGCTGTTGTGTATGAAATGGTGAATAAGCATGCTAAATATACATAAAATTGTATAAGAATGTGCACTGGATTGATTAAGTGATAAATGGCGTACTATGTCAAATAGTAAATTATACATTGACTAGAGTAATATGCATGTCTATTATATGCGGAGTATCGAGGATGTTACATTGACGAGTTAGTTGAAGATAGAAAACTAGCGTATTAGAGGAATTTGTGGATTGTTTTGGGATTCAAAGGAGTTGGGCGGTGTCTTAGAATGGCATCTACTAGCTCACTAGAGTGACACTGTGATGACGATTATCGATTGGTCCTTCGAGGCAACACCTCAAAAGATGTTTAATGATTCTTCAAAATTGAGAGTCCATGGTTAAACATGACAATATATTGTGTGAGACCATAGTTGGGCTATGGCAACATATGTAGTCCGCCAAGACAGTAAACATGGCATTGTATTGTGTAAGACCATAGCTGGGCTATGACAACAAATGAAGTCCGCCGAGATGATGAACCAGGAAGTCGTCAATGCACAAAAAAGGAAATCACTAAATGATTCGCATGGCTAGTAGCATACTAGGATTATTGCTACACGTTTAAGAAAATGGGCAAACGGGATAGTAAAAGAATTTGCCAAACTATAAAAATAAGAAAAGCTGGTAGAAAAGTTTGTAAATGCGAGTAAGTTTGTTATTTAAGGGCTCCGCCAAATTTCGACGGAAAGAAGAATTGGTATAGGTGGCTTTAATGCAGTAGTGGTAATGAAAATGATACCTCATATGAAGTATGTAAGTATCCACCATTATGAGTTTGCAAGTGGTTGGCAGGTAAACTAGCATAGGGTGTGATATAGTGAGACGATTAAATAGATTCTAATCCAAAGGGTCTGTAGGCAAAGAGGCCTTCAGAGACAAGGGAGTCCGATGAGGACTACCTCAGGTGGAAATACTACCAAAAAATAGTGAAAGAGATGGAGATCCATTAGGATTACATAGAGTAGGGAAGACCACGTGAGACTACCAAATGTGGAAACGTCCAAGGGAAACCAGAGTAAGAGATAGTCCATTGGGAACTATCTACAAATTAAAGTATCATAGAATATGTAACTAAGGAAGTAAGTACTTTGAGGCTATATTTTTAGTACGATTCTGTCAGGAAAAAAATGGATCAATCAGCCCTATATCATATTTAAGCCCGTAAATGGGGACATTCGGAAGAGTCCTTATTCAGAAAAGAGACCAACCATGGGCCAAATCAAAATGAAAGTACTTGCAGAGATAGTACAATAAATACTTATAGAGTTCAGTGTGGATTAATGGGACTAAGGTAAGAATCCAAAATTATGGCGAAATCTTGATTAAACTACCAATAATTGTCACTAATCTGTGTTTGTGAATGCTGGTATCAGTGATGAGTCGTATCATGGAAAGCATAAGGAAAGTATGGAACGAGAATAAATAGGATCAAAACCCATTAGAAATTATTGATTGGTAAAATGCAATCATGGCCAGACTCGTGGTTAAGTCCCCCGGTAGTTAGCTGAGGGGAAACAAGTTAGTGGCTACGCAAGTGAAATCATGGATAGCTCTACAAAAAATAAAGAGTTTAATTTTTGCACATAAAATATCATTTTCCTAATTAAAGAGTCTTCTATGAATGCCAATGTAGAAGATCTCACTAAATTCATTTGAACTTATGAATTGATTGCCTTGTATGTAAAGTAGATGTTTGACTTGGGATCGAGTGAAAGGACCAAGCTAGACATCGCCGATGTCACTCCTCAAGTTAGAGTCTAGTAGTTTGAGGGGTATTTTAGGAATTTTGGCCTATATGAACTCGGAATTTCATAAGTTTGGTAACCAATAATGTTTTCAGTAATGGCCTTCATAAAATCAAGTCAATTTTTGAAAATGAGTTTTAAATATCCTTGATTTTGAAAAATAGGACTGAATTGTAAAATAGTCAAAACTAAGAGTTTTTATGAAGCAATTAGACCAGATTTTCAAAATTAACCGAAAAACCCCCACTCAACAGCTTTGTTTCAAATTAAGTTTTGCTCCTCCTTTGCTTGTGTCGTTTTTGCTCTCCTCTTGCTCTTCTAATTTCTTTTGATCTTTAATTCCTAATTACATTTTAATTCTAACACCCTTGAACCTTAAATCTCCATAAAAACCAAGATAATCACCAAAAACCTCATTATCTTCTTCACTTTCTCCAAAACGTGGATTTTTCAGGTTGTCAAAATCATCATTTTTCAGCATTCAAGGTAACCAGTCATCTTTCTGTTAGTTTTAAATGTTATTTAGACTTTTAAATTGAATTTCTAGCCCTTAAAACGTATATTTTAGATAAAAGCCGAAATTTTGGTCATTAATGGTGGATTTTGGATATGTGGATCAAAACTTGGTTTTAAATTGTTTTTCAACTTGTTTTAATCTAATTAGAAGGTTTCTAAAGTTACTTTGAAGTTTCCTCAAAGATTTCTCGGGTTTTAATGAATTTTCGTTATAAAGGCCAAAACTGTCAAAATATTTTATAACCTTAAAAAGTGTAGTTTTGTGTAGTTTAAAAGTTGATAATTAGCCGTCAATGAATGGAATTTTTTACATGCAAAAAGATTAAGCACGGACTGATTTATTCGAATCTAAATTTTTCTATATTGAAAGTTTCGGTTAAAAGATAAAATAGTTTAGGCTTATGTTTGTGACTGTTGTACAAAGCTGATAACTGATTGTTGAATGTGTGTTTGTATGGTTTGTCTTCTTGAAGCATCAGAATCAATAGGACCTTCAACGGGTAGAGATAAAGGCAAAGAAAAGGTTGTTTAAGTTTTCGATTTTTAGCAAAAGCTTATATTTTGGTGAGTGTCTAAAGCTTATATTTTGGTGAGTGTCTTGGAATAGCAGCTCGTAAGCGATTTGTTGTGTATTTGGGAATTTAGAGGTAGCCTAAAGCCCTTCTCTAAATTTTGAGTGTAAGTGTTCTTTTACTTTTGCTAAATATGTAATAAATATGTTTGTGAATTATGATAAAAAGAGTTATGATGTGACAAAATATGAACATGTTGTGATGATTATTGTGATGATAAATATAAGGGTATGTTATTCATGCCATGTGACAGTGTGTATAATGTGCTAATGATATGGTTATGTAGAGAATATGTATGAATAATCGGTAATGTAATATTTGATGATAATATGGATATTTTGGCTTTGTGACTTAATGAGACCATTGAATATGTGAAAGGTCAATGTGGTAGATTTTATATCGGTTATGCTAAGTTAATTTTTGGGTTGGTTGCATGCTATTTATGTTTGGAAGTTTATGGACTTGAACATGATATTGGGACTGTTATTTTGGGTATATTGATGTTTCTTTAACTAGATGAATGAAGCATGTTGTTTAGGATTAAGTTTGCATGGTTTAAATGTTGATGTATTTTGAGATTTTATAGTCTAGAGCAGAGGTATCAATATTTGGTTTTAAAAAAGCGATACCTCTATAACTTCATAAGTGCAAGAAGTCAGAATATAGAGTTGGTATCGATACCTTAGTTCGAGTATCAATACTTGGGGTAAATTTATCGATACCTTGCAAAAGGTATTGATAGTTTTTAACATTTGGGAATTAAGGGTGAGAAATAGAATGCAAGTTAGGTATCAATTTTTCATGTGATATCGATACCACTTAAAGAAAATATTGATACCACTCATTTAGTATCGATACCTACGAACCTGGTTTGAGAATTTTGTTAAATGGACTTTATGTATGTTTAATTATTATTATAAGACTATTTGATGTATGATTAGCATGTAACATTGATAACTAACAACTATAATTGACTTAAGACCTATACAAATACTAAAATGGGAGACGTTTTGTTTAGAATGAATTTTTACTTATTGTATATGACATGAGACGATGGTGTGGCATCCCGCATTCGGGCTTGACGTCCAAGCTGGGTATAGGGTGTTACAGTTGAATTTGTGTGATAGAGGTGTTAGCTGTTTCATGTATATAGAGGGGCACCTTGGAGGCCACGCCTCAGGGATTAATTAAGTATATTTGTAATAAAATCTTAAGTTTTAAGTTATTGTAGATAACTATTCTTGCTTAAAAAGGAAGGACAATTGTAAGGATTGAAAATTTGTATGATATACAATATAATTGGAATTTAATTCTTGCATTTATCATTATCTTTGGAAATTGAGTAAGGGTTGATGGGTAGTGATGGATGTACCACTTGATATTGATTAAGTTGGCTTATACTCAGATAGAATTTGTTAAATGATTCGGGTTTCTTGTGACATTTGGTATCTAGACCTAGCGATGGGGTCGGGTACAGGGTGTTACACTTATATTTGTTTATGTTTTGTATTTGCTCTATATTTTCAACCCTCTCTTGCTTAATTTCACCAGAATTATCTAACTTATTCACCCTATGTAACTACCCTCGTTTTCTTTTTTTTTCCCCATTTTCTTATGTATGTTAAAATAACAATCTCTCTTAACATGTTCATTTGTTTCTCTTGATAAATAAAGGTGAATTAATGATATTTGGTAAAATAATATGTATATTTTATAAATTAAATTGATATCATATGTATTTATATGAATATAAATATATATTTTTGGTTTTTACATATTTTCATGTATCTACATTTGAATATGTTGAGTATGCCTTATATTTCAGTCAAATTTGAGAGATTATCTCTCAGTTAAACTCTGATTATTTGTTTTAGTCGAACTGTGATTAGTCTAGATTATTTTATTATTATTTGACCTACGGATTTAGCCAATAAATAGGCTCTTTTACATCCTTAGGAAATATACCTATTAAAAGATTAAAACTCATAACACTTTTGGAGAATTTTGTGTTTACGTTTTGAGGGTTCTTTATTTTCGGGTTTCGGGGTGTAGTTTTTATCTCCATCTTTTTTATACTATTCATTGTTTTGCCGTTATAATAAAATTATCTTTGCCGCGGTTTTTTTATCATCTTTGGAGGGGTTTTTCCATGTTAAATTTGTGTGTTCAATTTTTCAATTTCTTCTGCTATTTTTTTAATTGTTCGTTGCTTAATCGAGTTTGTGACACCCCAAACCCAACTGGGACAGGCCGACCCAAATTCGAAGGGTTACATTAGCCACCAAAGCGACCCTCCAGCCAACGACCACCCAACGCACACCACAACCTTATAACACCTCATTTATGACTAATTAACTATCATTTATTAATGTGGAAGAAATTTGCGAACCATTTTTAAACTTTTTCTAAGTATTTAAGGGTATTTTGGTCATTTTACCACCTAAGGTTAAGTTATCTCGATTTTTTTCTAAATAGTTACTGACCTTCTTTTAGTCAAATTATGCAAACCCTAAAAAATTCAACTTAATTCGAGTTCATTTACTATTTCTAATTCAAGTTTTATTATTATGGACTAAATCATAACTTTTACAAACTTTCAGAACATTTTCTAAATTAAAAATTTAGAGTGTTTCTACCAAATATTAATAGTTACAAGTCTAACCTTAAAATATTACACAGTTTCCCTATCATTAAAGGCTTCAATTAATCTAATGAAGTTTTAGAACTGAATTATAAATTAAGCAAATTCAAATACTAGATTAAAAACCAAAAATCAAACCCCCAAAAACCCACACGCCCTTGTGAAAAGACACACGTCAATGTGCAAACCACTGCATTTATTTTGTCAAAAATTCATTTTAATTACTCGATTTTACATATTTTACTTACCCATTAAACTTGAAATAACTACAATTAATTACCCTAAAAATCTATACATCTCTAATTTCATTTATCTACAACAAATGTGCAACAATTAATCAAAATTTAACACCCAATTACACACTTAGCAAACACCAATTAATTCACACAAGCTGCATACCTCAATCACAAGCAATTCATTCCATGGTAAGCTTCAATTAAACATTGTTAGTATAAAATACATGCTTCCTACACTGTGTTATCAACCATCATATGAACACTCATCAACATAACATAAATAAAAAATCAATTAGACATAAAATCATGTATTAAAGCAATTATAAAATCACCAAAATTAAAGTCCAAATTTTAATGTCCAATGTCCATTACAAGTAAAATAACACTAGTCCCAAAAGCATCACAATGCCCCTATATAGTCTCTAAAGTAAATTTCTTAAGCCACTACCGAACCTTATTCTTGGGTCGCCTTTGCACTCGCTTCTCGACTCCTTATGTCTGAAAATTCTTTGCACGAATTGTGACGGTGTAAGCTTAAAAAGCTCAATGAATGATAGTAAAAACATCAAGTAATTTGCACCCAATCATGCATAAATAGAAGCAATTAGACATTAAATTTTCAGTCACAACATGTTAACATTTCATCATAACATCACATGCTATTTCAATAATTAAGAATCACTTTTTCCATGGCATGTAAAGTCATCTTTTAACATATAAACATTCAATTATATTGGCATAATCAATCAATTATATTAGCATTATACATCCATGGCAATAAGAAAACGTGTGATCATACATTGGTAAATGGATCTTCGAACTCCTACAAATCAAATACAGTCCTCGGAATTGAGCGGGCTGAAGCCACACACTCCTTTATAGCACCTCAAATAACCCGATGAGTGGAGACTCAAGCTCAACACTCCCTTATCTACTTTAAACAAATCAATCCACTAAGAGCCATATGCTCACAATATCACAAATAATGGTGAGTACTCATAAATCTTATGGCATGCCAACTATATCCAATGGATCCAACATGGAATTTTGCCAATATAATCATACATACAAGGCATAAAATTTGCTGTTAATCACTTAATTTAGGAGGTTAAAATGCAAGTAAAAGCATGTTGTTAAGCAATTTTAACATTAATAAAATTAAGCACAGAAAATATCATTTTCTCAATATTCATATACCAATTAGAACACCTTTATCAAATGTTCAATAAATCAGCAATTCATGCTCTAAATATCAATTTATTTCGTGCAATTTATTCATGCTAAAAGCATAATACACAACTTACCAAATTAATTGCCATTTTGCTCTTTTATAAAATAAAACCTATTTTTGCAAATCTAACAATCCAATATGCAATTAAGTCATTAATAACACCAAATAAACCTTTAATTTAACACATAATCAGACCAATTTACCAAATTACCCTTAATATCACTCACCTCCACACTTAGCTCTTTAAAAGAAATGTGTTCAAACAAGCAAGTTTGAGCTTCAATTCTGATTTGCGTGTTCCTCTTCTTGATGTGGAGTTTCAATAGAGAAAAAGTATGCATTATAAACTAACAATAGAAACAAAAAACACATAATTTGATAAAGTATACAAATCTAAATCATTACGCTAAACTACCTTACCGATGTTGCACAACTAAGCCAAAATATGGAATTCCTCAACTAAACTCCCTTTTCAACATCTCAAGCCACTTCTAATCTTCATTCCTAGTCCAATAATTTTCATCATTTAATCCGTTTCATAATTTTCCAAAAATATCATCCATGTTATTGATCAAATTCAAATTTCTTAAAATATCATAATTTTCATCATGTTATTGATCCATAAAACGTGTTTGATCTTTTGGTTTTAAGATTAAAAACCTCTTATTAGACCTATTTTGAGTCTAGACATCCATTAATATTTGGATTCCTACTCAAAATTAAAGATCCACCATTGTTAATCCTCAAGTTCAAGAAAGAAGAAATTAAAGTTGAAAATCTATTATAATCACTTTAATTAGCAAATAATGAAAAACCAAGTTTAGAGATGATGATTACCTTCAACTGAACTCAAATCATTGATTTAGAAGTTTGAATCAAAATGCTTGAAGAAATTTGGAAAACTTTTTGCCCGACTTTGAAAATTATTTTGAGAGATTTTAGTGAGAATTTTGGGAGAGAAATGTTTAGATCTATTCTCTAATATTTGGTTTATGAAAACCAATGAAAAAAGAGAGAAAAAAACTCTCAATTCGGGTGAAAAATGAGTGAAAAGTAAGGTAGTTGTAGAGTTTTTAAAACTGAAAACCTTACCTAATTTTCAAAATTTGGGGAATTTGCCTTCAGGCCACTCCCTATTTTCCCTTGTTTTACAATTTTCTCATTTCCCTCCAAAATTTTGAAAATATGGTTTGTTTGCTATAAAACCTCTTACACACTTCCCTTGTTTTTCAAATTAGTCTCATTTAATTAATATTTTAAATCATCCAATTAAACCCACATTTTAAATTATTTTTAAATTCCAATTTAACCAAAATATTTATTTTTACCCAAAATTTATTTAAAACCATAAAATTAATTTTTATAAAAATGTTTTTATTTTCTGGAATATTATTTACCAATTTTTAGATGAAATTAAGCTAACTAATTAAGAATATAAATCACTAATTAACCCGATTAATTTCCAATTTTTACTCTGAACCCGATAAACTTTCCCAAAACTGCTAGATCAAATTTTGGGGCTGTACAGAGTCGATCCCTTACAAGTGGTATCAAGATCTAGTTCAATTTTCATAGATCAACCCGTTCAGAGATGACAACAACAATGTTTGATATTGAAAAGTTCGATGGTGTCGCAAATTTCAATCTATGGCAAGTTCGGATGATGACAATTTTAATTCAGACTGGCTTGAAAAAGGTCATTACCGGGAAAAAACCTGAGAATCTAGATCAGACTGAATGGGAAAAGCTTGATGAAAAAACCTTGTTTGCAACACAGTTGTGCCTCACGAATAGGGTATTGTAGGAGGTATTGATGGAGAAAACCTTATTCGCCTTGTGGAAAAGGTTAGAAACTCTTTATATAACTAAGTCTCTGGCTAACCGTTTAGTGTTGAAACAACTTCTATTTACGTTTCTTATGAACGAAGGTGAGCTTCTTAAAGATCACATTAGTCAATTTATTACTCTTTTTAATGGTTTCAAAAATGTCGAGGTTAAGATTGAGGATGAAGATCAGACTATGCTATTATTGTACTCGTTATCCTCTTCATACAAGTCTTTTAGGGAGACCTTGATTTATAACAGGGACAAACTCTCATTCAAGGATGTGAAGGGTCATTTGTTGAGTAAAGACAAACTCAATAATAAGTTTGGTTCAGATAGTGAGGCAGATAGTCAAGCTTCCATTTTGGTAGCATTAAGAAGTTAGGTCACATCAAAGCATATTAATATAAACTGCGAAATAAAAAGGCTGCTAAGAGTAACGAGGAAGATGTAGCTGGTGCTAATTTGGCCAATGAAAGCGGTGATGATTATTTGTTAGTGTTAATGAATGATAGCTCTGAGCTTACATCTGAGTGGATCATAGATTCGGGATATTCTTTCCACATGTGCCCAACAGAGAATTGTTCTCCACATACAGTTCAGTTGAAGGTGGAGTTGTGTGCATGGGAAACGATTCATCCAGTAAGGTAATTGTAACAGTTCAGTAAGGTAGTTTTAGGACCACAAATTCAACATCAAAAAATTTATTTTATTATTATTTTAATGCCTCCAAAATGATAGTAGCATTGTATAAAAAATTTTGTTGAGCAATTTTAACGTTTGCATGCTTAATTTTGTAAAAAGGACTAAATCGCGTAAAGTGCAAAAGTTGAGTTCTAATAGCTAAAGATATTTAATAGCTATACAACATTAAAATTAGTAGTGGACAAGTTTGGAAATTATTAATGGGATTAAGTAAGGTTATATAAGTAATTTAATAATTAAATAAACAAAATAAGTAAAATAAAACCAAATTACCTTGTCCATCTTCTTCTAGCCGAATTTCTAAGGAAGAAAATCACCATTTTTGAGCATCCAAGCATTCGGCCAACACTTCCTTGTGCAGGTAAGTGATTTTTGGTCTCATTTTTAATGATTTCTATGATTTTAGAGTCATGTAGCTTAATCTAGCTAGCCCGTGGACTAATTTGCAAAACTGTTAAAAGTTTAAGGTTTTACCATGAATGTATGTTAGTTGCTTTTGTTTTTTGATGGATGAAAATGAATGTTTGATGATAGTTGAACAACTTTTTTAAAGGAAATTTTAATGAAGTTGTCAATTTGGTTTTGAATTGAAAAATAGAAAATTATTCATGGTAAAATTTTGAAATAAATGAAATGTAGGGCTTGCTAGGGTCCTAAGTAATATTCGGCTATTGTGGGTTGGTATCAAATTGCATGAATTTCATTTTATAAGCTTAGGGACTAAATTGTAATGAATTCAAAATTGTTAGGGGTAAAGTGTAATTTCCCCAAAACATGATTTTTTGGATTAAATTGAATAGAATGAAGTTTGAATGAGTTAAATTTGATTATATAGATCAAGAAAAGCAATGTATGGATTTAGATCAGGGAAAAGAAAAAGTGTCGGACTAATTAATCGTATTTCTTCGTTCGTGTTCGAGGTAAGTTTGTTGTGCTTTGGGTGCTGATCCTATGCATCCTATCAGTTATTGAGTTTTTGGCATGTGAAAATGGCCAAAAATGGTGTTTGTTGTGCTTATATCTGGTATATGAATATCATGGCAAATGTGATATTGAAATTGTTCAATTGGTAGTTTGCATGATGAATGAATTCAATAGGTGTTTATGTAAGTCTAATTGTTGAAATTGAGGTGTCATTTTGGCACATTGGTTGAATGGTTTATTTCTATAATATTTAAGCTTTAATTTGCATATGTTAGGTGTGTTTTGAATGCTTGATTATAGATGCATTTGGCTTGTGCAAGTTGTAGGAACTTGGGTGAGAAAAATGGCTTGAAAATAGCCTATTTTTCATCCAAACGGACAAAGACATGGGCATGTGCCTCAGTCGTGTATGACACATGGCCAGGTGACTCAGTCATGTGTCCCCTGTATCTTTCAAAGGGTTACAAGTCTGGCTGTTACACTGCCTAGCACATGGCCTGACACTCGAGCGTGTGGGGTTATTTCGAAGGGTACGCGGCTTGGCACACGAGTGTGTAGCTTGGCCGTGTGACCTAAGTCAATGAGTTACACGGGCACGGACACAGGCTGGGACACGACTGTGTGTCCCTATTTCAAATGCCCACATGGCCTGGCCATACGACTGTGGACCCATGCAGTTTGAAAATTTTTAACTTTTTTTTTCAAAAAATTTCATATGTTTCCAATTTAGTCCTGATTCATTTCTAATGTCTTTTTTGGGCCTTGAGGGCTCGAAAAAAGGATCGGATGTATCATTTTGGTTGATATTACTATGATTTATGTTGTGGTTTGTTTATAATAATAAAATGACAGTTATATGATGTTATACTTCTATAATACTTTGTAGCCCTAATTTGAGGATGGATACGGGTTAGGGGTGCTACATTTATTGATATTAGAGCTTGTTTAGCCGATTATCAGACTGAACATAGAGTATGTGAGTCTAGATATACATGCCATTATATAACTTGTGATAGTGTGATAACTCCTATCACATTTGAAATTATGTTTTCATATAGTAATAGATTCCAACCGAGCCTATTCCAATGATGTAAAAAGTAACGCGCAAGCCTCCGTTCATGGAGCAACGTCGTCTACTTCTAGCCCGTATCTAAGGGCTGGGGAGGAGAGGCTAAGGAAGCTTTCTCCTAAATGATGAACTAGAGGTTCCCTGAGTTTGTTCAAATGAATCCGGCTGCTTAAAGACCTCTACCCCCACCTGTTCCCCAACCGGTCCCTATTGTTCCTCAAGTTTAGAACCTTTACGCATGAGTAAGCTACCTATTGATAAAATCAGTAAATATGGGGTTGAAGAATTTAGAGCTACTATTGAGAATGGTCCTAAGAGAGATAAGTTCTGGTTAGAGAATATGATTCGAGCTTTTGGTGAGTTATCTTGTTCACTGGCTGAATGTGTTAATGTGCCGTATCTTTACTAAAAAATTCAACCTATCAATGGTGGAATACATTGGTTTCTGTTGTTTTGAGAGAGCAGGTAGACTCGGAATTTTTCCAAACTAAGTTCAAGAAGAAATATATAAGTTAGAGATTTCTCAATCAGAAGTGCAAAGTATTTCTTGAGCTTAAATAAAGTCATATGATAATATCAGAATATGAAATAGAATTCGTCCGGTTGAGCAAATATGCCCTAGAATACATTCCAACCGAAGTTACTATGTGTAAATGGTTTGAAGATGGACTGAACGAGGACATAAAGCTTCTAGTCAGGATTCTTGAGTTGAAAGAATTCGTTGTTTTGGTTGACAACATGTAAAGCCGAAGAGCTTAGTAAAGAGAAAAGAAAAGTTGATTTTGAACCTAGAGATTCAAGAAAGAGATCAATTGGAAAATTGTATCATTCATCGTCAAAAAGATTGAAAGAATACTATAATTGTTCGACTTCTTGAGTGGGGCATCCTAGCAGAGGTTGAGGTAAGCAACACGTGAGTTCTAAATCTCAAGCTACATCAGTAGCGAGTGCTGAAAGTTTTAAAGTCAACAAGCCCGATTGTCAGCAATGTGGGCAACGACACTTTGGTGAATGCCGGATGAAAGATGGTTCCTATTTTAGTTGTGGTTCGCAGGAGCATTTTATTCGGGATTGTCCTAAGTTACCTGAAAAAGACAAGATTCAGATAGTTCGATCGTGTAATATAGCTGCGAGAGGGAGACCGTCGAGAAACCCTAGAAATGTGGATAGTACGTGTAGTGCGACTAAGGAATCTGTTGTAAGGTCCAAGGCACGAACACCAGCTAGAGCCTATGAGATCTGTGCGCGTGTAATATCCTGAATTAGGGCTTAATCGGAATAGTGGTTTCGTGACCACAAATACGAGATAGAAATAATTATTTTACAATTATTTTGATGTTTATGATATGATTGCATGATTGTATGAAAATTTCGTGATGAAATTCTATGCCTAAAGTGCTTAAATAGAAAGTAGGGACTAAATCGAATAAGTTGCAAAACTTGCATTCTAGAAGTTTTTAGTATGAAATTGTTTTGGAATATTAATGAGGAGGTCTTAAATAGAAATTTGACCAATTTTAAGTTCATGGACAAAATTAGGACATGGAAGGAATTTTTGGAAAGTTTAGTAGTAAGGGTATTTTGGTCATTTAGTTATTAAAATGAATTAAAAACAAAATTAAAAGCCAATTTTTGTCCATCTTCTTCATTAGGCCGAAATTTCAAGGGTTCTCCATAGCTAGGGTTTGTTTCAAGCTTCCAAGCTCCATAGTAAGTGATTCCAAGCCCCGTTTTTAATGTTCTTTACGTTTTTGGAATCCCGGAAGCTCGATTAAGCTTATGCTAGCAATAATTCAACCTAGGGTTTATATTTGGAAAAATACCCATAGGTGAAATTTGTGTATTTTGATGTTTTATGATAGAATATGGGGTTTTAAATTATGTTAGACAACTTGTGCTACTCGGTTTTTAGTGAAAACGAGTAAAAGGGCTTAATCGGCAAAAATACCTAATAGTCACAAGTATATGTTAGAGAGATAATTTGATGTTGCCATAGAAGGGAAAAGTGATCAGCATGTTATAAAACATAAGAATAAGGAATAAAATTTAATTCCCGAGCCTAGGGGCAAAAGTGTAATTATGCAAAAGTTTAGGGGCAAAAGTGTAATTTTTTTAAAGTTCGTATTAAATGCTGTTTTGATAAATGTATGTATTAAATAAGATTAATTTGGTATTATAGATCAAGAAAAATGAGATTCAAGACGTGATCGAGGAAAAGAAAAGTTGTGGACTAAATTGCAAAATCTTTATATTTTGGTACCAAGGTAAGTTCATGTGTAAATAATGTAGCATAAATGTTATTTTTAAGTTATTAATGTTAATTATATGATATGCTAATTTTTAATCGTGAAATATTATGCTTTGTAGTTAATGTTGAGTAATATGCAAATTATGTTTACTACTTGATAAATATGAATTGCTACCGAGTATCAGTTCCGATATTCCATAGAAGACGGCAAATGTGAGATCGAGGGAAAAAGCCCGTTTGAACCTTAGGAATAGATTAGGATACAAGTGACATGTCACTAGGATGGTTGAGCATTCGACCTCGTTGAGTTGAGTCCGAGTTCACTTATGGATGCAAATGTCCGAACTCGTTGAGTTGAGCCCGAGTTCGTGAGATGTAACTAGGCATCCGAACTCGTTGAGTTGAGTCCGAGTTCATTTATGGATGCGAACGCCCGAGCTCCTAGAGTTGAGTCCGAGTTCACTTAGGGGCGGGTTACATGATTTCTTGATTACATATGTGGCACTTATGTGCAAATTATCCATGTATCCGAGTTATATTCCGATGTGTTCAACGGGTGAAATTTCTAGTTTAATGGAAGAGCACTTAAGATATAAGTGACGTTTTGGGTAAGTGTTGTGAAATGGACACTTTGGACAG
This sequence comes from Gossypium hirsutum, assembly GCF_007990345.1. Taxonomy (NCBI): domain Eukaryota; kingdom Viridiplantae; phylum Streptophyta; class Magnoliopsida; order Malvales; family Malvaceae; genus Gossypium; species Gossypium hirsutum. The sequence continues at coordinate 23,801,043 of NC_053425.1, forward strand.
GTATGTTCTTAACCCTCGGGTTGAAAATAGATACAACAACGATAAGGTGGTAAGATGATGAATGATGTTTAAAGATGTGATATATGTTTTGGTGGTACCATGCTAAAGTTGTTTGGTATATTTGTATTGTTATGTTACTTGTTATTTACTTATGAACTTACTAAGCATTTATGCTTACTCCTTCCTTTTCATTCACTGAAGTTTTGAACAAGCCAGCTCAGGAATCGGGACAGGTCGAAAGTTCGATCACACTATCCAAAGGACTTTTATCTTGGTAAATGGCTTGTACAACTACTTAAGTATGGCATGTATAGCAATATACCTATTTTGTGTAAATAATTTTATGATATGGCCATGTTTGGTTGAGAAAATGTTTGATATTGATAAGTCATGGTGATGGCTAATTTAGATCATGTTTGATATCATGGAAGTTTAACAGGTTATCTAGTTCATAAAAATTCATGGAAAGATGAAACTTGCCTTAAAATAGAATATTGCTGCAGCAATGACATGAATTTGAAAAATCACTAAAAATAGTATAAATAGAACTAAATGATGAGTAAGTTATGAAATTGAAGCTTAATGAGTCTATTTTCATATGGATTGAACAAAATAGGAATATAAATTATATTTTATGAGATATTTAAACTTTTACAAAATAAGGCTAGAGTGATTTCTGGATCCCCTGTTCTGACTTTAAAAATTCATAATAAATTTTAATAAAATAATTAGAAGTTTTTATTTATATGTACAGATTCCTTATTGAGTCTAGTTTTAATAGAAACAAACCTCATAGTCATTGAAATTTTTTATAGAGATATATCTGATTCGTAATACATAGAGGTCAGAGCAGTCGAACCCTAAAACAGGGGATACTTTAATTAATAAACTATACTAATTGGCCCAATAAAAAAATTATAGAAAAAAATTAGTAAATAGATATATGAGTCTAAATTCAGGGAAAATTTACAGATCTTGATTTCGAGTTTCGTAACTCGAGATATAATTTTTCTTGTATCTATGACGCGAGTAGCTAGAAAGCTGTGAATGTAGAAACAAATGATTTGAAGTTCTTAAATTGATAAATAATGTTCGGTAACCCCTCAAGCTCGACTCCAGTGATGGTCTCGGGCGTGGGGGCGTTACATTTAGTGGTATCAGAGCAGGTTTAGTCGGTTTTCGGACTATGTGTTGTATGTACGGATTTTGCTATACATGCCATATGTATGAATTGTGATAGTGTGACGACTTCTGACCTTTTTAAATGATTTTTATATAGTAAATGGATCCCGATCCAGCTGTGGCAGATGAAGTAGAGAGTAATGCGCCAGCTCTGGCTGAAGGGGCAGCGCCGACTGAAAACCCACCTCCTACTGTTGGTCAGGGAGGAGGAGAAAGGGATCGGGAAACCTTTCTCCAAATGATGAGTGCATGGTACACTGAGTTCGTTCGTACGAACCCAAATGTACGACCTCCCCCACCTCCCCAAATTCCTCAACCTATGCCTCCAATGCCTCAAGGAGTGGATATGATAAAATTTCACAGAACCCCCGTTGATAGAATTCGTAAACAAGGGGCTGAAGAATTTAGAGCAAATATCGATGATGATGCAGAGAAAGCAGAGTTCTGGCTTGAAAATTCTATCCGGGTATTTGATGAATTATCTTGTACACCTGAAGAATGTTTGAAATGTGCTACATCTTTGTTGAGAGATTCAGCCTATAATTGGTGGAAGACTTTGACTTCGGTGGTACCGAAAGAGAGGGTAACCTGGGAATTCTTTCAAGAAGAGTTTCGGAAGAAATATTTTAGTGAAAGATTTATTGATCAGAAATGTAAAGAGTTTCTTGAGCTGAAGCAAGGTAATATGACAGTCTCAGAATATGAAAGAGAGTTTGTTCGATTGAGTAAGTATGCCAGGGAATATGTTCCTACAGAAGCCAACATGTGCCGACGATTTGAAGACGGGCTCAACGAAGACATTAAAGTATTTGTCGGGATCCTTGAACTGAAAGAAATGGTAGTCTTAGTTGATCGAGCTTGTAAGGCTGAAGAACTACTTAAAGAGAAGAGGAAGGTAGAGGCTGAGACACGAAATTAGAAGAAAAGGCCAATGAGTAAGGCAACTTCACAGCAACCCGGAAAGTCAAGAAATATGAATCCTCGTTCCCAAGTTTTAGCTGGGCAATCATATGGAAATTTTAAGAAGCAGAATGTGGGTCCTAAATCTCAGAATACTTCTGCAGCCAGTGTAGGGAACTCGAGATTTGTTAAACCCGAGTGCCAGCGGTGTGGTAGAAATCATTTTGGTCCGTACAGAGCAAATGAATGTTTTCGATGTGGTTCTCCGGATCATTTTATTAGAGACTGCCAAGAGAGAGCTGAGAAAGAAAAATTTCAGAGTGTAAAAGCTAGTGGTGCAAACTCGAGGGGAAGATATCCGAGAAAAGCTGGAAGTGAAACAAGCAGTAAGAATGTAGCCAGAGATGCAACAGTTAGATCTGAGGGAAGAGCTCCGGCTAGAACTTATGCTATTAAAGCGCGTGAAGATGCTTCCTCACCCGATGTGATTACCGGTACATTTTCTCTTTATGATATTAATGTTATTGCTTTGATTGATCCTGGTTCTACTCATTCATACGTATGCATTAAAATGGTGTCTAGTATGAATATACCTATTGAGAACACATAATTTATGATTAGAGTGTCAAACCCGTTAGGCAAATGCGTGATAGTTGATAAAGTAAGCAAGAAATGCCCTTAAATGATTCGGGGTCATTACTTTCCGGCCGACTTGATGTTGTTGCCGTTTGATGAATTTGATGTTATTCTGGGTATGGATTGGTTGACATTGCATGATGCTATAATAAATTGCAAAGAAAAGGTTATAGAATTAAAGTGTGAAAGTGGTGAAATTCTGCGGGTTGAGCCAGACAAATCAGAGGCATTATCTAGTATGATTTCTTCGATGTCAGCTCAGAGATATTTGAGAAAGGGTTATGAAGCTTATTTTACGTATGTAATTAATACAAAAGAAGTTGAAAAGAAAGTTGAATCAGTGCCGGTTGTGTGTGAATTTGCGGACGTATTTCCAGAAGAATTGCCGGGTTTGCCTCCAGTCAGGGAAGTAGAATTTGGTATTGATTTAATACCGGGAACAACTCTGATCTCGATTGCTCCATATAGAATGGCACCAACAGAGTTGAAAGAATTAAAGTCACAGTTGCAAGAGTTGACTGATAAAGGCTTTGTGAGACCGAGTTTTTCACCTTGGGGTGCTCCCGTGTTATTTGTGAAAAAGAAGGACGGTTCTATGAGATTATGTGTTGATTATCGGCAGTTAAACAAGGTGACAATCAAAAACAAGTATCCGTTGCCGAGAATTGATGATTTGCTTGTTCAGCTAAAAGGAGCGACATAGTTTTCAAAGATTGACTTGAGATCTGGGTATTATCAGCTGCGAGTAAAAGAGTCAGATGTGCCTAAAACTGCTTTTAGAACAAGGTACGGTCATTATGAATTTTTAGTTATGCCATTCGGGTTGACAAATGCTCCTGCTGTGTTTATGGATTTAATGAATCGCATATTTCGGCCATACTTGGACAGATTTGTTGTGGTGTTTATAGATGATATTTTAATTTATTCAAAAGATGAGACAGAGCATGCTGAGCATTTGAGGATAGTTTTGCAAACTTTGAGAGATAAGCAGCTGTAAGCTAAGTTTAGTAAAAGTGAATTTTGGCTCCGGGAAGTTGGATTTTTGGGTCATATTGTTTCAGGTGATGGTATACGGGTTGATCCTAGTAAAATTTCAGCCATTGTTGATTGGAAACCACCGAAAAATGTAACTGAAGTTAGAAGTTTCTTGGGGCTAGCTGGGTATTATCGGCGGTTCGTAAATGGATTTTCTATAATTGCTGCTCCTATGACTAGACTACTCCGAAAGGATGTTAAATTTGAATGGACGGAAGAATGTCAACAGAGTTTCGAAGAATTGAAAAAGTTATTAACTGAAGCACCAGTGTTGATACAACCCGAATCAGGTAAAGAATTTGTGGTGTATAGTGATGCTTCTTTAAATAGTTTGGGGTGTGTACTCATGCAAGAAGGAAAAGTGATGGCTTATGCTTCGAGACAGTTAAAACCTCATGAGAAGAATTATCCTACTCACGATTTGGAATTGGTTGCGGTGGTATTTGCTTTGAAGATTTGGCAACATTATTTGTATGGTGAAAAGTGCCGAGTATATACCCATCACAAAAGTCTTAAATACTTGATGTCACAAAAAGACTTGAATTTGAGACAGCGAAGATGGTTGGAGTTATTGAAAGATTACGAGCTTGTTATCGATTATCATCCAGGAAAAGCGAATGTGGTTGCCGATGCTTTAAGCAGAAAGTTGTTGTTTGCTTTGAGAGTTATGAACACTCAGTTGAAAATTTCAGATGACGGTTCGATTCTAGCAAAGTTAAGAGCAAGACCGATGTTTTTACAAGAGATTTTTGAAGCTCAAAAAAATGATCAAGATTTGCTAGCCAAAAGAAAATAGTGTGAAGCGGATACAGGATCAGATTTCAGAATCGGTTCTGATGGTTGTTTGATGTTTTAAAATCGGATTTGTGTACCGAAAAATGAAGAGTTGATTCAAAAGATTTTGCATGAGGCACATAATGGTTGTTTAGCGGTTCATCTGGGCAGTATGAAGATATATAATGACTTGAAGAAAATTGTAACACCCCGAACCCGAGACCGTCACCGGAGTCGAACACGAGTTGTTAACAGACTTTTAAAAAAATTTCCAGACACTGACAATCTGCGTAATAGTCGCTTTAAAAATCATATCTTAAGTTCAGAAACTCAGAATTCAGTTCCGTAAATTTTCCCTGAAACTAGACTCATATGCCCATCTACATATTTTTTTCTAGAATTTTTGGTCCGGCCAATTAGTACAGTTTATTAGTCAAAGTCTCCCATGTTACAGGGATCGACTACCCTGACCTTTGCGCATTACGACTTGGATATCTCCCAGTACAGGGCTTCAATACTGATTCCGTTTGTTTCTATAGAAACTAGACTCAGAGAGGAATCTATAAATATATGGATTGACTCCTAATTGTCTCTGGTTAATTTATAATGAATTTCCAAAGTCGGAACAGGAAATCCAGAAACCGTTCTGGCCCTGTCTCACAAGAACCTGAATATCTCTTAACATACTGTCCGTATGATTGTTTCGTTACTTTCCTATGAAAATAGATTCATCAAGGTTCGTTTACATAATTTATTCACTATTTAATTCCATTCCTACTATTTTTAGTGAATTTCCAAATCTACATCACTGCTGCTGTCAGCATCTGCCTTTAAGGTAGACTTTACCTATTTCATAGTTTCCATGATTCAACTAGCCCTTTTTGCATAAGTAGCACAATTTATGATAGTGATTAACCATTCCCATGGCCAATCCTTGTCAAGCCTATCCACACCTCTCAATAACCATATCCATACCAAATGATTATAACATTACACTCAAACATATATAAGCCATTTTCGCATGGCTATCCAAAATTTTACAAGTCCAAAGGGTCCATGACCCACAACAAACGGGTAGTCCTATACATGCCATTTCGAAGTTCAACCAAAATTGTACCAAAAGGGGGGCTTTGATAGTGTGGGCTACTTTGACTTCAAGATCCCGAGTCCGATAGCTGGAGAACCAAATCTATAAAACAGAGGAGCAATGAAACGGAGTAAGCAATTTATGCTTAGTAAGTTTTGAGCAAGGAATTCCAGCACAACAAAAGTATAGCATTCATATAGCTAAACGGATAATTTCATATGCACAAATTTTCGATATCATACTTGCTTCACATTACCAACCCTTATGTACATACACAAAAGATCAACTTAGCCAAAGGCCGGTAGCTCGTTTATCAACTGAGCGAATACTTATTTGTAAGGGCTCAACTAAATTCAAGCACATACGAAACATACCTCAATGTTGGGATGTTTCTAGAGTATTAACTGAAATTTTTTACAGCAAGATCATTCATTCCCAAATCACGTACCTTCGGAATTTAACCGGATATAGCTCCTCGTTCAAATGCCTTCGGGACATAGCCCGATTATAGTAACTCGCACAAATGCCTTCGGGACTTAACCTGGATTTAGTAACTCGCACAAATGCCTTCGGGACTTAACCCGGATTTAGTAACTCGCACCAATGCCTTCGGGCTTAGCCCGAAATTAGTATCTCGCACAAATGCCTTCGGATCTTAGTCCGGATATGGTCACTTAGCACAAAGCCTTCGGGACTTAGCCCGGACATCATTCAAATAACCATGCACATTTAACAATAAATCATGGCACATTCGTATTTCATTTTCGTTAGCAAAACTCAAACACAAGACACTTATCATTCTTGTAATTTTGGCTCAATAGCCACACACAAAGAGCATGATTTTGATTTGCTTAAAACATGATCTAATCAAATCTTAATTTAAGCTCTCTTACTCAAGAACTTACCTCGGATGTTGTCGAATGATTCCGATAGCTATTCGACCACTTTTTCCTTCCCTTTATCGGATTTAGATCCCCTTTGCTCTTGAGCTTAATTAAACAAATAAATTGATTTAATCATTTGAGCATCGAAAAGAGGAACACAAGGCACTTAGCCCATATTTATACATTAGACATTAAAGTCACATATGTACGGAATCATGAATCAAACTCAACATTTTAGCTAATTTTTCCCCCTTGGCCGAATATGCATGTCTATGTTGGGGCCGATTTCAACACTTAATACATTCTACAAGTATGGTCACTTGTATTAACTAAACACCCTTTTGTTTCAAGTTCAAAACTTGGCTACTACACACATATATACACTAGTAAAGCATCCTCTCCCTTTCCATCAATTTAACACATGCATTACTCATTAATATACAAAAATTATATTCGGCCTTAGCACACAACTTGCTAGCCGATTCTTCTCCATCTAGCAACCAATGCACATATGTGCTCACTCAAAAATGCTAAAAAGAAGATTTAAGAATCATCAATCCACCATCACATGCGTCATTAACAAGCTTCATATTTAGCATGCAATGGCATTAACACAAAATCTACCTAGGCCGAATATCATCCCCATGACATAGCAAAGATTTGAACCATGGGATAATTAGAACTCAAGCTAGCAACTAAAAACATGCATGAATCTCATGGCACAACCTCACACATACCTTGATCTAGATACAAGTATGGCCAAATCTCCTCCTAATCCTCTTCCAAACCAAACATGAAGCAAGAACTCCTTCCTCCTTCCTTTGAATTTTCGGCCAAATGAAGATGAAAAAGGATGAACAAAATTTTCTCTTTTCTTTTCTTTAACTCACGGCAAAAGGGGGGGGAAACAACTACACACATTTTTTTTTGTATTCATCATATTCCTTTTTCATTATTTTATGCCCATGCTCCTTATTTTATTTTTTTCCACCCATGATGCACCAACACAACATGTCTATGACATGTCTTGCCCATCACACTTGGTCTACCATGCTTGTCATGGCCGGCCACTACTAGTTAGGGGGGAATTTGACATGCAAGTCCCCCCTTTTTATTTCATGCACTAATAGGTCCTTATGCTTCGACCTATCACATTTCAAAAATGTCGCACATAAGTCCTAATGACTAAATTCACATGCAATCGACTAAATCGAAGCTTGAAATTTTCACACATTCATAATTACATATTCTAGACAATAAATATCACATTCAAAGATTTCGGTGACTCGGTTTAGCGGTCCCGAAACCACTTCCCGACTAGGGTCAATTTTGGGCTGTCACAACTCTCCCCCACTTAAGAAATTTTCGTCCCCGAAAAGCTTACCGGTAAATAGGTTTGGGTATCGTTCTTTCATCGAGCTCTGGTTTCCCAAGTAGCTTCCTCGATCCCGTGTTTGAGCCATAACACCTTCACTAACGGAACCCTTTTGTTTCGCAACTCCTTCACTTCACGAGCTAGGATACGCATCGGTTCTTCTTCATAACTCATATCGGCTTGAATTTCAACCTCTGATGGGCTAATTATGTGCGATGGATCAGATCGATAGCGTCGAAGCATCGAAACATGAAAGACGTCGTGAATCTTTCAAGCTCAAGGGGAAAAATCAATCTATACGCAACCGGACCAACTCGTTCGGAGATTTCGTACGGCCCAATGAATCTCGGGCTCAACTTGCCCTTATGGCCAAACCTGAGTACCTTTTTCCAAGGTGAAACTTTAAGGAACACTTTATCTCCCACCTGATATTCAATGTCTTTTCGTTTCAAATTCGCATACGATTTTTAACGATCTGTGGCTGCTTTCAGACTTTCACGGATTACCTTTACTTTCTGTTCGGCATCTTTAATCAAATCAACTCCGAAAATTTTACTTTCACCGAGCTCGGTCCAAAACAATGGTGTACGGCATTTACGACCGTACAAAGCCTCGTAAGGTGCCATCTTAATACTTGATTGAAAACTATTGTTGTAAGCGAATTCAATCAAAGGTAAATACCGTTCCCATGAACCACTGAACTCGAGGATGCAACATCTCAACATATCCTCAAGTATCTGAATTGTCCGCTCGGATTGACCATCGGTTTGGGGGTGAAAAGCAGTGCTAAAATGCAGCTTGGTACCCAAAGCTTCTTGCAATTTCTTCCAAAATCGTGAGGTGAATCTCGGATCTCTATCCGACACGATAGAAATAGGTACCCCGTGTAATCTCACAATCTGAGAAACGTACAATTCAGCTAGTTTATCCAATGAAAAATCCGTACGCACGGGGATAAAGTGAGCCGACTTAGTCAGCCTATCGACAACAACCCAAATCGCATCTTTCTTACTTGCTGACAATGGCAGTCCGGACACAAAGTCCATTGTGACTCGATCCCATTTCCACTCAGGTATCATGATCGGCTGAAGTAATCCTGAAGGCACTTGATGTTCCGCTTTCACTTGTTGACATATTAAACATCTCGAAACAAAGTCAGAGATGTCTCGTTTCATACCATGCCACCAAAACCAACGTTTCAAATCGTTGTACATTTTCGTACTCCTCGGGTGAATTGACATTCGACTACAATGGGCTTCGTTCAGAATCATCGAAATGAGTTCCAAATTCCTTGGAACACACAAACGACTTCTGAACCTAAAACAATCATCATCATCAATTTGAAACTCCGATTCCTTGTTCGGAGCACACTCAGCCCGTTTTGCAACCAATTCATCATCAACTTTCTGGGCTTCACGAATTTGATGAATCAATAATGGTTTGGCTTTTAATTCAGCTATTAACACATTGTCGGGTAGAACAGACAAGTGCACATTCATCGCTCGCAAAGCAAACAATGATTTCCGGCTTAAGGCGTCCGCAACCACATTAGCCTTTCCCGGGTGGTAATCAATGACAAGCTCGTAATCTTTCAACAACTCAAGCCAACGTCTTTGTCGCAGATTTAAGTCTCTTTGAGTCATCAAATATTTGAGACTTTTGTGATCCGAAAATACATGGCACTTTTCACCAAATAAGTAATGTCGCCATATTTTTAAAGCAAATACGATGGCAGTTAGTTCAAGATCATGGGTCGGATAATTTTTCTCATGTGGCTTTAATTGTCTCGACGCATAGGCCACCACTCGACCTTCTTGCATCAATACGCAACCCAACCCAAGTAGGAATGCGTCACTATAAATGACAAACTCTTTGCCTGATTCGGGTTGCACTAAAATTGGAGCTTCAGTCAAATAAGTTTTTAGTTGATCAAAACTTTTCTGACATTTCTCCGTCCATTCGAACTTAACATCCTTTTGAAGTAGCTTCGTCATTGGTGTGGCTATCATCGAGAAACCTTTGAAAAATCGTCGGTAATAACCGGTGAGCCCCAGGAAGCTCCGAACTTCGGTAATATTTCTTGGAGGCTTCCAGTTAAGTATGGCTGAAATTTTGTTCGGGTCAACTCGAATACCCGATGCGGATACCACATGACCCAAGAAGCTAACCTCTCTTAACCAGAACTCACACTTACTGAACTTAGCATATAACTGCTTATCCCGCAAAATTTGCAACACCAGTCTCAGGTGCTCAGCATGTTCGGTCTCATCTCTTGAATAGACCAAGATGTCATCAATGAACACAACTACGAACCGATCCAAATATGGTCTGAAGATCCGATTCATCAAATCCATAAATACCGCAGGGGCATTAGTGAGCCCAAATGGCATCACTAAGAACTCGTAGTGACCATATCTCGTTCTGAAGGCAGTTTTGGGTATGTCCGAATCTCGAATTCGCAACTGATAATAGCCCGATCTCAAATCTATTTTTGAGAACACTGAGGCTCCCTTCAGTTGGTCGAACAAATCATCGATACGCGGTAACGGATATTTGTTCTTTATCGTCACTTTATTCAGTTGACGATAGTCAATGCACAACCTCATGGTTCCGTCCTTCTTTTTCACGAACAATACTGGTGCACCCCAAGGTGAGAAACTTGGTCGAGCAAAACCTCTATCCGTCAATTCTTGCAACTGAGCTTTCAACTCTTTTAACTCGGTTGGTGACATACGATACGGAGCTATCGAAATCGGCGTAGTCCCAGGTACAAGCTCAATACCAAACTCTACCTCCCGAACAGGTGGTAAACCCGGTAATTCTTCAAGAAAAACATCTGGGTATTCACAAACCACCGGCACAGATTCGGGTTTCTTTTCTAATTCTTTGTCATCAAGTACATACGCAAGGTATGCTTCGCACCCTTTTCTTACATATTTCTGGGCCAACATTGAGGATATTACAGTTGGCAACCCATCCAAGTCCGTAGACTCAACTCGGATTACTTCGTTATTTGGGCACCTCAATTCAATAGTCTTGTTTTTTCAATTCACGACCGCATCATGCACGGTCAACCAATCCAACCCGAGAATAACATCAAATTCATCAAACGGCAAAAGCATCAAGTCCGCCGGAAAACAGGAACCTCGAATTACTAGGGGACGTTTCTTACACACTTTGTCGACAAGCACGTAACGACCCAAGGGATTTGACACCCGAATTACGAACTCAGTAGACTCAATAGGTAAAGTCTTACTGGATGCTAAGGTTTCACATATGTAAGAATGAGTAGAACCGGGGTCAATCAAAGCAATTACTTTAGTATCAAAGAGAGTAAAAGTACCAGTAATAACATCAGGCGAAGAAGCATCCTCGCGGGCACGTATAGCATAAGCTCCAGCAGGCGCACGAGCCTCGGATCTGGTCGTAGCATCTCTAGATCCTCTTTGACCACCACTAGCATTGCCCGTATTTCCAGATGGTCTACCTCGAGTAGTGGTAGCACCCGGTTTCCCACTCTGATTTACATTCTGTTCAGACAACCTCGGGCAATCTTTAATGAAGTGGTCAACTGATCCGCACTTGTAACAGGAGCGGTCAGGGAATCTACAACTCCCCGAATGCCATTTACCACAATATCGACATTTCGTTCTGTCTCGACGTTCATTCCCAACACTGGCGACCGAAGTGCCTCGTGTACCCATAGGGGGTCGATCACGATCTCGTCTAAAAAGGCCCGAAGTGCCTCTCGACCAGCCCACATCATCTCGAAATTTCTTCGATGCCTGTTGAAGAGACTTTCCCGAAGATCTTTTACGAAACTCTCCAGTTCCCACATCAACTTTTTGTTTTTCTTTTCTAAGCTCTTCGGCTTTACAAGCTCGCTCGACCAGTACTACGAACTCTCGTATTTCAAGAACGCCAACGAACATTTTTATATCTTCATTCAGCCCATCCTCGAAGCGTTTACACATGATAGCCTCGGACGAAACACATTCCCGAGCGTATTTGCTAAGTCTAACAAATTTTCGCTCGTAATCAGTAACCGACATGGAACCTTGCTTAAGCTCAAGAAATTCCTTCCGTTTTTGATCAACAAATCTCTGACTGATATACTTTTTCCGAAACTCAGTTTGGAAAAACTCCCAAGTTACTTGCTCTCGGGCACAACAGAAGCCAGAGTACTCCACCAATAGTAGGCAAAATCACGTAGCAAGGAGATAGTACACTTTAGGCATTCATCGGGTGTACAAGATAGCTCATCGAGTACCCGGATAGTATTGTCCAACCAAAATTCAGCTTGTTCGGCATCGTCGCTATCCGTAGCTTTAAATTCAGTAGCCCCATGTTTTCGGATTCTATCAACTGGGGGCTTATTTGACCTTATTTGGTCAGTTACCGGAGGTATTGTAGGTGCGGGGGTTGTATTAGTCGGGAATGGAGGTTGTGGAACAGCCGTATTAGTTCGAATGTATTGGTTGAACCAATCATTCATCACGCTATAGAAAGCTTGTCTAGCTTCATCATTCGGGTTACTAGCATTAGGTTGAGAGTCCGCCGGCGCTGTCCCTTGTGCGGGAGCAGGCGCTACACTCTCAAGATCATCAGCTACCTCTCGGTCGGGATCGGGATCCATTACTATAAATAAACACATTTACAATTGTCAGAAATCACCACACTATCAAGTAATCACATAAAGTGGCATGTATAGCTAGACCCAACGCATTACGGTAGTCCAAGAATCGACTAAACCGTAGCTCTGATACCAATCAAATGTAACACCCCGAACCCGAGACCGTCACCGGAGTCGAACACGAGGTGTTAACAGACTTTTAAAAAAATTTCCAGACACTGCCTATCTGCGTAATAGTCGCTTTAAAAATCATATCTTGAGTTCAGAAACTAAGAATCCAGTTCCGTAAATTTTCCCTGAAACTAGACTCATATGCCCATCTACATATTTTTTTCTAGAATTTTTGGTCGGGCCAATTAGTACAGTTTATTAGTCAAAGTCTCCCATGTTACAGGGATCGACTACCCTGACCTTTGCGAATTACGACTTGGATATCTCCCTGTACAGGGCTTCAATACTGATGCCGTTTATTTCTATAGAAACTAGACTCAGAGAGGAATCTATAAATATATGGATTGACTCCTAATTGTCTCTGGTTAATTTATAATGAATTTCCAAAGTCGGAACAGGAAATCCAGAAACCGTTCTGGCCCTGTCTCACAAGAACCTGAATATCTCTTAACATACTGTCCGTATGATTGTTTCGTTACTTTCCTATGAAAATAGATTCATCAAGGTTCGTTTACATAATTTATTCACTATTTAATTCCATTCCTACTATTTTTAGTGAATTTCCAAATCTACATCACTGCTGCTGTCAGCATCTGCCTTTAAGGTAGACTTTACCTATTTCATAGTTTCCATGATTCAACTAGCCCTTTTTGCATAAGTAGCACAATTTATGATAGTGATTAACCATTCCCATGGCCAATCCTTGTCAAGCCTATCCACACCTCTCAATAACCATATCCATACCAAATGATTATAACATTACACTCAAACATATATAAGCCATTTTCGCATGGCTATCCAAAATTTTACAAGTCCAAAGGGTCCATGACCCACAACAAACGGGTAGTCCTATACATGCCATTTCGAAGTTCAACCAAAATTGTACCAAAAGGGGGGCTTTGATAGTGTGGGCTACTTTGACTTCAAGATCCCGAGTCCGATAGCTGGAGAACCAAATCTATAAAACAGAGGAGCAATGAAACGGAGTAAGCAATTTATGCTTAGTAAGTTTTGAGCAAGGAATTCCAGCACAACAAAAGTATAGCATTCATATAGCTAAACGGATAATTTCATATGCACAAATTTTCGATATCATACTTGCTTCACATTACCAACCCTTATGTACATACACAAAAGATCAACTTAGCCAAAGGCCGGTAGCTCGTTTATCAACTGAGCGAATACTTATTTGTAAGGGCTCAACTAAATTCAAGCACATACGAAACATACCTCAATGTTGGGATGTTTCTAGAGTATTAACTGAAATTTTTTACAGCAAGATCATTCATTCCCAAATCACGTACCTTCGGAATTTAACCGGATATAGCTCCTCGTTCAAATGCCTTCGGGACATAGCCCGGTTATAGTAACTCGCACAAATGCCTTCGGGACTTAACCCGGATTTAGTAACTCGCACAAATGCCTTCGGGACTTAACCCGGATTTAGTAACTCGCACCAATGCCTTCGGGCTTAGCCCGGAATTAGTATCTCGCACAAATGCCTTCGGATCTTAGTCCGGATATGGTCACTTAGCACAAAGCCTTCGGGACTTAGCCCGGACATCATTCAAATAACCATGCACATTTAACAATAAATCATGACACATTCGTATTTCATTTTCGTTAGCAAAACTCAAACACAAGACACTTATCATTCTTGTAATTTCGGCTCAATAGCCACACACAAAGAGCATGATTTTGATTTGCTTAAAACATGATCTAATCAAATCTTAATTTAAGCTCTCTTACTCAAGAACTTACCTCGGATGTTGTCGAATGATTCCGATAGCTATTCGACCACTTTTTCCTTCCCTTTATCGGATTTAGATCCCCTTTGCTCTTGAGCTTAATTAAACAAATAAATTGATTTAATCATTTGAGCATCGAAAAGAGGAACACAAGGCACTTAGCCCATATTTATACATTAGACATTAAAGTCACATATGTACGGAATCATGAATCAAACTCAACATTTTAGCTAATTTTTCCCCCTTGGCCGAATATGCATGTCTATGTTGGGGCCGATTTCAACACTTAATACATTCTACAAGTATGGTCACTTGTATTGACTAAACACCCTTTTGTTTCAAGTTCAAAACTTGGCTACTACACACATATATACACTAGTAAAGCATCCTCTCCCTTTCCATCAATTTAACACATGCATTACTCATTAATATACAAAAATTATATTCGGCCTTAGCACACAACTTGCTAGCCGATTCTTCTCCATCTAGCAACCAATGCACATATGTGCTCACTCAAAAATGCTAAAAAGAAGATTTAAGAATCATCAATCCACCATCACATGCGTCATTAACAAGCTTCATATTTAGCATGCAATGGCATTAACACAAAATCTACCTAGGCCGAATATCATCCCCATGACATAGCAAAGATTTGAACCATGGGATAATTAGAACTCAAGCTAGCAACTAAAAACATGCATGAATCTCATGGCACAACCTCACACATACCTTGATCTAGATACAAGTATGGCCAAATCTCCTCCTAATCCTCTTCCAAACCAAACATGAAGCAAGAACTCCTTCCTCCTTCCTTTGAATTTTCGGCCAAATGAAGATGAAAAAGGATGAACAAAATTTTCTCTTTTCTTTTCTTTAACTCACGGCAAAAGGGGGGGTGGAAACAACTACACACATTTTTTTTTGTATTCATCATATTCCCTTTTCATTATTTTATGCCCATGCTCCTTATTTTATTTTTTTCCACCCATGATGCACCAACACAACATGTCTATGACATGTCTTGCCCATCACACTTGGTCTACCATGCTTGTCATGGCCGGCCACTACTAGTTAGGGGGAATTTGACATGCAAGTCCCCCCTTTTTATTTCATGCACTAATAGGTCCTTATGCTTCGACCTATCACATTTCAAAAATGTCGCACATAAGTCCTATTGACTAAATTCACATGCAATCGACTAAATCGAAGCTTGAAATTTTCACACATTCATAATTACATATTCTAGACAATAAATATCACATTCAAACATTTCGGTGACTCGGTTTAGCGGTCCCGAAACCACTTCCCAACTAGGGTCAATTTTGGGCTGTCACAAAAATGTACTGATGGAGTGGAATGAAAAGAGATATTTCCGAGTTTGTATCAAAGTGCTTAGTTTGCCAACAAGTGAAAGCTGAACACCAAGTACCTCCAGGATTACTCCAGCCTATTATGGTTCCTGAATGGAAATGGGATCGGATTACTATGGATTTTATATCAGGGTTGCCGTTAACTCCGGGAAAGAAAAATGCCATCTAGGCAATAGTTGACAGACTGACTAAATCGGCTTATTTTATTCCGGTACGTACAGATTATTCTCTTAATAAGTTGGCTGAATTGTATATCCGAGAGATTGTTAGACTTCATGGGATACCTTTGTCAATCATTTTGGATAAAGATCCGAGGTTTACCTCACGGTTTTGGCAAAAGTTGCAATAAGCATTAGGTACAAAGTTAAATTTTAGCACTGCCTTTCATCCAGAAACTGATGGACAACCAGACTTGAAGACATGCTCAGATGTTGTGTATTGGAATTTCAAGGTAGTTGGGAAAAGTATTTACCGTTGGTAGAATTTGCTTATAATAATAGTTATCAGACAAGTTTGAAGATGGCACCTTATGAAGCATTATATGGTCGTAAATGTCGGACGCCATTGTATTGGACTGAACTCAAGGAAAATCAGATTTATGAAGTTGATTTAATAAAAGAAACCGAAGAAAAGGTTAAAGTGATTCGAGATTGTTTGAAAGCTGCTTCAGATAGACAGAAATCTTATGCGGATTTGAAATGAAAGGAAATGGAGTTTCAAGTTGGTGATAAGGTATTTTTGAAAGTGTCTCCATGGAAGAAAGTCCTTAGATTTGGACGAAAGGGCAAGTTAAGTCCGCGTTTTATTGGACCGTATGAAATAATTGAAAAAGTTGGACGGTAGCATATCGGCTAGCGTTACCACCCGAATTAGAGAAGATTCATGATGTGTTTCACGTATCTATGTTACGTCGGTATCGTTCGAATCCTTCACATATAATTTCACCGACAGAAATTGAACTGCGACCGGATATGACTTATGAAGAAGAACCGATTAAGATTTTAGCTCGAGAAGTCAAACAACTAAGAAATAAAAGTGTTGCACTTGTAAAAGTGTTGTGGCAAAAGCATGGGGTAGAAGAGACTACATGGGAACCTGAAGAAACTATGAGAAACCAATACCCACACCTGTTTACCGGTAAGATTTTCGAGGACGAAAATCCTTAAAAGGGGGGGAGAGTTGTAATATCTGAATTAGGGCTTAATCAGAATAGTGGTTTCGTGACCACAAATCCGAGATAGAAATAATTATTTTACAATGATTTTGATGTTTATGATATGATTGCATGATTGTGTGAAAATTTCGTGATGAAATTCTATGCCTAAAGTGCTTAAATAGAAAGTAGGGACTAAATCGAATAAGTTGCAAAACTTGCATTCTAGAAGTTTTTAGTATGAAATTGTTTTGGAATATTAATGAGGAGGTCTTAAATAGCAATTTGACCAATTTTAAGTTCATTGACAAAATTAGGACATGGAAGGAATTTTTGGAAAGTTTAGTAGTAAGGGTATTTTGGTCATTTAGTTATTAAAATGAATTAAAAACAAAATTAAAAGCCAATTTTTGTCCATCTTCTTCATTAGGCCGAAATTTCAAGGGTTCTCCATAGCTATGGTTTGTTTCAAGCTTCCAAGCTCCATAGTAAGTGATTCCAGGCCCCGTTTTTAATGTTCTTTACGTTTTTGGGATCCCGGAAGCTCGATTAAGCTTATGCTAGCAATAATTCAACCTAGGGTTTATATTTGGAAAAATACCCATAGGTAAAATTTGTGTATTTTGATGTTTTATGATAGAATATGGGGTTTTAAATTATGTTAGACAACTTGTGCTACTCGGTTTTTAGTGAAAACGAGTAAAATGGCTTAATCGGCAAAAATACCTAATAGTCACAAGTATATGTTAGAGAGAGAATTTGATGTTGCCATAGAAGGGAAAAGTGATCAGCATGTTATAAAACATAAGAATAAGGAATAAAATTTAATTCCTGAGCCTAGGGGAAAAAGTGTAATTATGCAAAAGTTTAGGGGCAAAAGTGTAATTTTTTTTAAAGTTCGTATTAAATGCTGTTTTGATAAATTTATGTATTAAATAAGATTAATTTGGTATTATAGATCAAGAAAAACGAGATTCAAGTCGTGATCGAGGAAAAGAAAAGATTGTGGACTAAATTGCAAAATCTTTGTATTTTGGTACCAAGGTAAGTTCATGTGTAAATAATGTAGCATAAATGTTATTTTTAAGTTATTAATGTTAATTATATGATATGCTGATTTTTAATCGTGAAATATTATGCTTTGTGGTTAATGTTGAGTAATATGCAAATTATGTTTACTACTTGATAAATATGAATTGCTACCGAGTATCGGTTCCGATATTCCATGGAAGACGACAAATGTGAGATCGAGGGAAAAAGCCCGTTTGAACCTTAGGAATAGATTAGGATACAAGTGACATGTCACTAGGATGGTTGAGCATCTGAACTCGTTGAGTTGAGTCCGAGTTCACTTATGGATGCAAATGTCCGAACTCGTTGAGTTGAGTCCGAGTTCGTGAGATGTAACTAGGCATCCGAACTCGTTGAGTTGAGTCCGAGTTCATTTATGGATGCGAACACCCGAGCTCATTGAGTTGAGTCTGAGTTCACTTAGGGGCGGGTTACATGATTTCTTGATTACATATGTGGCACTTATGTGCAAATTATCCATGTATCCGAGTTATATTCCGATGTGTTCAACGGGTGAAATTTCTAGTTTAATGGAAGAGCACTTAAGATATAAGTGACGTTTTGGGTAAGTGTTATGGACACTTTGGACAGGTATGTTCTTAACCCTCGGGTTGAAAATAGATACAACAACGATAAGGTGGTAAGATGATGAATGATGTTTAAAGATGTGATATATGTTTTGGTGGTACCATGCTAAAGTTGTTTGGTATATTTGTATTGTTATGTTACTTGTTATTTACTTATGAACTTACTAAGCATTTATGCTTACTCCTTCCTTTTCATTCACTGAAGTTTTGAACAAGCCAGCTCAGGAATCGGGACAGGTCGAAAGTTCGATCACACTATCCAAAGGACTTTTATCTTGGTAAATGGCTTGTACAACTACTTAAGTATGGCATGTATAGCAATATACCTATTTTGTGTAAATAATTTTATGATATGGCCATGTTTGGTTGAGAAAATGTTTGATATTGATAAGTCATGGTGATGGCTAATTTAGATCATGTTTGATATCATGGAAGTTTAACAGGTTATCTAGTTCATAAAAATTCATGGAAAGATGAAACTTGCCTTAAAATAGAATATTGCTGCAGCAATGACATGAATTTGAAAAATCACTAAAAATAGTATAAATAGAACTAAATGATGAGTAAGTTATGAAATTGAAGCTTAATGAGTATATTTTCATATGGATTGAACAAAATAGGAATATAAATTATATTTTATGAGATATTTAAACTTTTGCGAAACAGGGCTAGAGTGATTTCTGGATCCCCTGTTCTGACTTTAAAAATTCATAATAAATTTTACTAAAATAATTAGAAGTTTTTATTTATATGTACAGATTCCTTATTGAGTCTAGTTTTAATAGAAACAAACCTGATAGTCATTGAAAGTTTTTATAGAGATATATCTGATTCGTAATACACAGAGGTTAGAGTAGTCGAACCCTGAAATAGGGGATACTTTAATTAATAAACTGTACTCATTGGCCCAATAAAAAATTTTTAGAAAATAATTAGTAAATAGATATATGGGTCTAGATTCAGGGAAAATTTACGGATCTTTATTTTGAGTTTCGTAACTCGAGTTATGATTTTTCTTGTAACTGTGACGCGAGTAGCTAGAAAGCTGTGAATGTAGAAACAAATGATTTGAAGTTCTTAAATTGATAAATTATGTTCGGTAACCCCTCAAGCTCGACTCCGGTGATGGTCTCGGGCGTGGGGGCGTTACAGTGCGAGAGGAAGCTTCCGCTCCAAATGTTATTACCGGTACTTTTTCTATCTTTGAAACTAAACTTACTGCTTTACTTGATCCTAGATCAACTCATTCGTATGTCTACACGAATCTACTGTCAAGTAAGAATTTACCTATTGAGTCCACTAAATTCATGGTTAAAGTATCGAACCCCCTAGGTCAGTATGTGTTAGTTGATAAAGTCTGCAAGAACTGTCCTTTGATGACTCGAGATTTCAGTTTTCTGACCAATTTGATGCTATTTCCATTTGATGAATTTGATGTGATTCTGCGTATGGATTGGTTGACTCTGCATGATGCTATTGTGGATTATAGACGAAAGCTTATTATATTAAAATGTCAGAACAGGGAAAAGCTTTAGATAAAATCAAATAGTTTGAGTCTGCTGCTTATGGTTAATTTAGCTATGTCAGCATAGAGACACGTGAGAAAAGGTTGTGATGCGTACATTGCATATGTACTAGATTCTAAAGTGCCTAAGTTGAAACTTGAAACAGTGCCTGTGGCTTGTGAATATCCTGATGTGTTCCCAGAAGAGTTACCTAAATTGTCACCGATCAAAGAGGTTGAATTTTCCATTGAGTTAGTACCGAGAGCATTATCAATATCGATAGCTCCATACAAAATGGCTCCTACAGAGTTGAAAGCTCAATTGTAAGAGTTAACAGATAGAGGTTTCACTTGATGATAAAATCTCATCTCCTTGAGTATTTAAGACTTGAAAGGTTGCAAAATCAACATCAACTTGAGTGACATTAAGGTGTCTTGTAGGGATTTTATTTTGTTAAAAGGTAAAAAGACCAATAGTCTTTATATTCTAGAAGGTTCTATAGTGACTTGTGAAACCGAGTGTCCCTCTTCCATTACGGAGTCGAAGTCAACTTGTTTGGAGTGGAGGCAACTTGGTCATTAGAGGGAAAAATGTATGACTGTTTTGTTGAAAAGAGGTTCTCTTTTGGATGTAGGTTTGGAAAAGTTAAGGCATTGTGTTCGTGAAAATTAGACCCGAGTTAGTTTTGATTTGGCAATGCTCAAGTCGAAGGCTAGACATCTTCTAGTTTCTAAGCACAGATTCGACTTAGTTAATTTCATGCATAGTTCAAGATAGGCCCATAGTGGGCTTTGGCAAAGATGGCGTTGTGTAGATTTTTTGAGCATGCCTCATATTTTAGTACAATTTGAGAGATAATCTCCCAATTAAACTCTATTTATTTGTTTCAGTCAAACTCTAATTAGTCTAGATTATTTAATTATTATTTGACCTACGAATTTAACCTATAAATAGGCTCTTTTACAACTTTAAAAAACGCACCCATTAAAAGATTAGAACTCATAACACTTTTGGAGAATTTTGTGTTTACGTTTTGAGGGTTCTTTGTTTCTGGGTTTAGTTTTTATCTCCACCTTTTTTTTACTCTTCATTCTTTTGCCATTATAGTAAAATTATCTTTACCCGTGGTTTTTTATCCTCTTTGGAGGGGCTTTTCCACGTTAAATTTGTGTGTTCAATTTTTCAATTTTTTTCACTATTTTTTTACTTGTTCGTTACTTAATTATGTTGATCTCGAACAGAATACATATAAAATATAATTTTTTTGACAAAAAGACCTAAAAAGGTCAACCTTCAATTATAGCATAATCTATTACAATATTATGAATCACCATAGGGTAATCCATACCAAAAACCAACTGACCCTCATTAGAAATGGCATAATTACTCATAAAGTTTGCCACCTTATTAAAATTATGATTGACCCAATTTACAACAACATTATTAAACATATCCATACTTTGAAGACATTCATTAATGTGATAACCCATGATAGTAATATCATCCCTACGCTTCTTAATTCTATTCAAGAGGCTGGCACAGTCTGTTTCAAAGATGGCTTTTGTAATATTCAGTGATCTTGGAATCTTGAGGCTCTCTTCGAAGGGATATAGCTCAGCCCATTCAACTGCCATCTCCTCATCTTTGACACCATAGCCCCCACAATAACAAAGCCATCAGAGTCACGAACAATTACGCTAGAACCAGTTTTAGTTTTGGAAACAGTAGCATCAAATTTTATCTTCACAGTACCTCTTAATGGCTTCTCGCACTTATTTGGAATAGGGGATAACGCTAGCATCGGCTTGTCGACCATGTTGTGAATACAAAAATCCTAGCTTAGGGTAATAGCCCTCTCCCAAATGACACGGGCATCTTCTTCCTTACCACGAAAGATGAAGTTATTTCGGTTGTTCCAGCTATTCCACAACTTAGTGATAAAGTCAGCCATGGCTTTCTTATCCAATAACTGTATGGCCTCATCAATCTAGTCAATATAGCAGTTGTAGTCATTGTTTAGGAGCCTACCATCAAGACCACCGTATGTAAGAATGGCATGGGCTGTAGGGCAATCTTTGAGAGTGTGAACTAACGTTTCAGTTTAGGTACCTTATCGAGGGCATTCCTTGCTAATGTTCTGGTGAATAGAGGTGATCTTAGCATTCACTGGCAGTAGCTCGTGTCTTAGCCGCCAAGCGAACACCTAAATTTTTGGAAGGGTTTTCAGCTTCCAAAAGAAATGGCGAGGACCCAGACCCACCTGCTTAAGGAGAAGCCAAGAATACATCAATTTTTACATGTAGTAACTATGATAATTTTGGAACCAAACCTTATAGCCCTTCGTTCCATTAGAGATGATAGGCAGATTCAAGATACATTCCCCTAAGTAGTTACCAAAAATTTCAAGGACTCTATTTCTGTTCCATCTCGTGTGATCATTCGTCCAAAGCTCATGCACTATTCTCTCATTAACATTTGGGCCAGTACTGCATATAAAGTCACTATTTAACCCCTTGTAACCCCAGTTGTCTTTACGTATATCAACACTGTTTCCATCACACACCTACCAAACGAAGCCATTTTCGAGAGCCCTAGCAGCAGAGCAATACTGTTCCAAGTGTAGGACAGTTTGTCCACTTTTTTGGGGTGGAAAAGGTCACCATCGGGGAAATATTTTGAACCAAGAACTTGATAACATAAAGTATCTTTGATTGTGAGTAACCTCTAGACCTGTCTGTCAAGGAGTGCGATGTTAAACAGCTAAAAGTCTTTAAACCCAATCCCTCCCATGCCCTTGGATATAGACTTTATCCCACGCTAGTATAGCCCACCTACGGTTTTTATCTTTACAGGCCCACCACATCC
Organism: Gossypium hirsutum; assembly: GCF_007990345.1. Classification (NCBI taxonomy): domain Eukaryota; kingdom Viridiplantae; phylum Streptophyta; class Magnoliopsida; order Malvales; family Malvaceae; genus Gossypium; species Gossypium hirsutum. The sequence goes on from NC_053425.1 coordinate 23,824,019, forward strand.
TGAGAAGTTTTGATTGCATCTCCTCAATGGTGCCCCTAAGAGCAAGGAAAATAGAGAGTGCATAAGTTGGTAATGATTGAAAAATCGATTTAATAAAAACTTCCTTACCACCATAGGATAGGAGTCTCTCAGACCAGCTGTTAATCCTGCATAGAAAATGGTTAAGAATGCTATGAAAGGGCAAAAAATTTTTCTTTCCAACATAAAGAGGTAAACCAAGATAGTTATCCAAGTGGTCGACTACTCTCATGCGAAGCACGTCACCATATAGCTACCTTTGGTTCACGGGGGTATTTGGGCTAAAAAAATACCATAGACTTGTTAAGATTTATTTGTTGACCCAAAACATGTTCAAAATCCTTAAGAATTTTCAAAAAAGTATCAACTTCCCTTTTTTGTTCCTAATAAAGAGGAGGGCATCGTCAGCGAAAAACAAATGATTTATGCGCAAGCCATTTTGACTAGCCCAAATACCTCGAATAAGATCGGTATTTTGTGTACTATGAAGCATTCTCGATAAGGTCTGCATGCAAAATAAGAAGAGATAGGGGAGAGGGGGTCCCTTTGTCGAAGACCCCTCTCCGGAACTATGGTCTCCGAAAGTAACGAATTACACTTCACCACATATTTCACTAATCGAACACATCACATAATTTTAACAACCCAAACATTGTCAAAGCCTAAATTTTTCATGAATGTTTCGAGGAAATTCCACTCCACACGATCATACGCCTTGTTCATATCGAGCTTTATGACCAAACCTTTATTCGGGCCATTTTTAGTGCTCTGGAGATAGTGCATTAGGTCATGGGCAATAAGAATGTCGTCATGGATCATACGGCCTAGGACGACGGCACTTTAATTCTGGCTAATACAAAGAGGGAGAGCATTCTTCATCCAGTTTGCCAATGTTTTTGAGATAATTTTATATAGCACCCACCCTACACAAGCTAATAAGATGAAAGTTAGACATGTCCACAAGTTCTTTAATCTTGGGAATGAGTATAATAATCATTTCGTTAATACATGATATGTCTTTGTTGCCATCTAATATTTCATGAAAAAGATTAAGAACATCTTTACCCACCACCTCCCAGTTTTCTTTAAAAAAAATACCCGAGAGGCCATCAATCCCTGGGGCTTTATGCAGATCCATTTGGTTAAATGCTTCAAGGATCTCCTCATTTTTGAACTACTTAGCTAACATATCGTTGACATCCTGTGTAACACATTTCTAATTGTAGCTCATATTAATCTCATTATTAGAGAGATCACTCGGCTTAAACAAATTATGAAAGTAATTCATTGCCACCTTGCAAATATCTTTTGTATTGTTCATCCAAATACCATCAGAGTCCTTTAATCTATCAATTTTATTTTTCTTTAATCTACTAGTAGCCCAAACGTGAAAAAGTGATTGTTTCTATCCCTTTCTTTGAGCCATTTAATCCTAGACCTTTGCGTCCAATAGCCTTCCTCTTCGGCATAAATATGCCCCTGCTTAAAACGATCCTCTTTCAATCTATCAGCGTTAGACATCTTATAAGGTCCATCAATGAGCTTGTTGATCCGCGCAACTAGTTTTTGAATATTGTTAGTCATCTTTCTGTACCAATTGTGCTAGCAAGGTCCAAGCTCCTTACGAACCATCTCAAAATTTTCCATTATGTTTATATGACTCATGCTATAAGCTTTTTTAATAATGTCTTTGGCCACCCTCTCTTTCGCCCAGCATGCGTCAAATTTGAAGAAGAGTCTCTAATCTTTGAGATCCTCCTTAGGCTTCTATCGCATAGTATCTATCATAATCGCATCATGGTCTGATTTAGCCTGTCTAATCACGTTTGTCGCAATGAAAGGAAAATTAGTATATCATTGGCAGACATAGCAAAACGGTCCAACCTCTCTTTAACCATGTCATTACCCTCTCGGTTATTAAACTAAGTGAACCAACCCATATAGGTTTTTATGTCAACAAAAGCCAACTCCTCCACAACATCCCTAAACTCATCCATGTGAACCCTAGCCTTCCTATGACCCCCTTCTTTTTTAGCATCATCAATGATGCTTGAAGTAACAACTAGTATTTTTCATGTATTTTCGAAATCCAAATACTTCCATTATTATATTATATCATATTGTTAGCAGATCATTTCACAATGTTTTGAATGTTTCATATGCTTACAAGATGTGTTATTTAAAAAGCCAGAGCCAATTACAACTAATTCTACAAACCTAAGGTAGAAATAGTTCAAGGCATTAGAGTGGGTTCCATATATAGCTTGTAAATAATTCACATGATTTAGATTTAAATATAGTATCCTAACCAGAGATTTTAAAACTATTTTTGTAGAATTGCTTAGGCACTTTAATGGAACCCACATCAAGATCAAGGTTCTAGAAGTTGATAAACCTAGGCATCAAACGCAAAAAGGTTACATAGCAACAAATATGTTAGGTGTTTGTACACTTGATATACAATTTGTTTATGTTCTTCCTAGTTGGGAAGGTTTTGTTGCTAATGGACGAGTTCTTTGAGATGCCATTAATAGGAGACATGCAGTAAAAGTTCTTCATTGTAAAGTGCATACTTGAAGGAATTTGAATTAATTTTTAATATCATACTTTTTTTGGAAAAGTTATTCATGATAAATAGTTTTTTATAGGCTATTGTTATCTAGTTGATGCTGGTTACACAAATTGTGAGGGTTTTCTTGTGCCATTTAGGGGACAAAGATATCATTTTAATGAATGGGGCTAGAGTCACCAACCAAGTACTTCAGAAGAAGTTTTCAATATGAAACACGCTTCAGCGCAGAATGTTATTGAAAGATGCTTTGGTTATTAAAACTTGAAATGGGGAATACTTAGGAGTCCATCATTTTATCTTGTAAGGGTGCACAATAGAATCATTATTGCTTATTACTTGCTCCATAATTTTATTCGAACCTATATGAGTCTTGTCCTTATTGAAGCGGAGTTGGGAGAAGTGTTACCTAGTAATGTGATAAAGGACGATAAACCAAATATTGTAAATATTTATCTATTAGATACATGGGCTATCTAGAGGATGGCTTTAACCAATCAAATGTTCTATGAATGATAAGCATCTAGAAATTAGTTAAGTTTATTAAAACATAGTAGAAGGTTAATTTGTTTATGTTATTTCATGTATCTAGTTTATGAAAGTTTGATGTTGTTTGTATTGTCTTTATATATTGTACTGTACTTGTTGAATTACAACTTTAAATTATGTTCTTTTGATTCATCATGTGTTATAATTTTATAAAATGTCTACCTTTTGAATCATAATATTGAATCTAATTTTAATTTGCATTTTTCTTAAGATAGTTATGTTAGGTTTTTCACAACCAAATGCAACTTCTTTTCAAAATTCTCGAGGAACCAAAAGGAAATGGCTTCTAGAAGAACATGCTGGTTGGTTTCCTATATGGTCGACTTGCACAGTGTTGGAACTTTTAACATAGATACAAGATTCAAGACCGGTTATTTAAATGAGCTGGAAAAAATGTTAAAAAAAATTCCCTTATGCTATGTTAAAGGCTAGACCTAATCTTGACTTGAGGATTGGGACATTGAAAAAGGAATGGCCAATAGTTTACAACATGTTCAGAGGAAAAGACAATAGTGACTTTTGTTGGGAAGAGCATATATGGATGTTTGTTGCTGAAGATGATATATAGAACTTAAATATAAGTGTAAGAATTATTTCCTATCTTTATTATCTTGTTTTGACCAAACTTATATCTAATGTGGATTCATTTTTTATAGAGTTATAAAGAAGCTGGTCAATTCATACATCGCAGTTTCCCTTATTATGACCAACTTACTTGCATATATGCAAAAGATGGAGCCACTGAGAAAGATGCTGTAAGAGCCCGTTTGTAGTGCTGTTGAAAATAGTTGTTTCGGGTCCATGATTCTGAAAAACAAGTTAATATTTGAATACTTATTTAATGTTTACGAGTAATTATTAGTGTCGTATTAAAATTTGGTTAAGAAATTTTAACGTTTAATTAGTTAATTTAGTAAAAATGATTAAATAATAAAAGTTATAAAAGTTGATTTCCATTAGTTAAAAGGGTCAAATAGCTTTGAAAAGGTAAATTAATGGAATTAGATGGTAATTATACCATAAGTATAGTTAATGGATAATATTGATTGGTTTTGGTGTAATTTTAATAGTTTTAAAGGTTAGTTTTGTAGTTAACTAAATTAAATTAAAACAAAATAAACTAAAGATGAAAAGAAAAACGTCATCGTCAACATTTTATTTCACCTTGAACCGAAACACCATAGCCAAGTGAGGAGCTAGGTTCGACCAAGTTTATTTTTATTGCATGGTATGCAATTTTTCCCATTTTTAGTAATTTTTATGTTTTTAAGCTTAAATTAGCTTAATCTAGCTAGCCTGGGGGTCAATTTGTAAAGTTGTTAAAAGTTTAGGGACTTTCAATGAATAATTTTTTAGTGTTTGTGAATTTAATTGATAGATTATTAAGCTTGATTGTTAAATAAACATATTTTATTAAGTTATTTTTTATTATTTTAAGGCTAAGGGCCTATTTGAGAAAATAGTAAAATTCACTGGTAAACATATGGAATGGGGGGAATTATGGATTGTTATGAACCCCTAGGAAATTTGGTTAATAGGGTTTTTCTTTAAAAATGGTGAATTTGCAAGTTTTAGGTTTAGGGACTAAATTGCATAAAAGTTAAAAGGTCAGTGGTAATTTCAAAAACTCTCATTAAAATGGGTTATAGGTGAGAATTAGTTGTTTTAAACTTTTTGAATTGTTTAATTGAATGAAATTATTATTTAGATCAAGAAACAAATCAACCAGACTTAAACCGAGGAAAAGCTAAAGTGTCGGATTAGTCGTCGACTTTGTTTATATAACCAATTTTGTCGAGGTAAGTTCGTATAAGTATTAAACTATTAATTGATGTTTTAATTATATGTTAATTAATGTTATATTGTGTATAATTTAAATTGATAATTGTACGATGTTTTGGATATTGGATGGTTTAATGGTCCTGTTTGAACCTCATGAATACTTAGGATACAAATGAAATGTCATTAGGGATTATATGGTTTTGGGTGTTGGTCTTGGATGTCTTACTGATGGTTGAGGTATTACATTTGTTGTGGATTCTCCAAAAATCATGTGAGCAACATCGTGTAGCTAACATCCTGACCAATAGCTCGTGTGAGCAGGCCCATTTCACATCTTGCGTGAGCATTATGGATATGGTTACAGTTACATGTAAATGCACACTTCATCTGAGCATTTCCCAAGTATCCGATATTATTCTATTTGGTTCAATTGGTAATTAAGGTATAAAATGGAAAGGTATATGTATGCATTGGTTTATGTGAATGACCATATGGAATGGAAAATTATGGTATGTGTAATTGGATTGAAAAGGGAACTAATTGAATATGTGATGAATTGTTTGTATATTAAAATTCATTTCATGATATGTGCCATTTTACATAGGTTGATATATTTTTAAGTATATCTACTAACTATGTGTGGTGTTTTTCATGTGTGAAATGGTATGCGAATTGTGCAAGTATACATGTCGAATCAAGTAATAAAGTGATAAGTGAAATTGTCTCCATAGGGATCAGATTAGGTAAAAAAGTGGTCAAGTTATTATAACAAAATATGATTAATGTTATGACAAAACCAAGCTAAGTACACAGTAGTAAACTAAAGTATTAAGGATGTGTGCAAAATGTAATTGACTAATACTGAAAAATACTAAGGCAAAGCAAGAGCAAAAATGCAATGACAATTAAGAGAATAGTTACGAAAATAATTTGTAAGCAAATAAATAAATAACTAAGAATGCTATGGCAAAGATATTACGACAACGGGTTAATGGTCTATGATGTGATTTGGAAGGTTTGGTTTACTAAGAATCTACCCTTTCTTTCAATAATGCCTCAGCAAAATCGTACTTAATCTACTGCTCAGAGGAGACCTAAAGTGACCTGTTTCTTTCGAGAGCTAGATCTCAAGTTACCTAACCTGTGTCTATAGGCCTTAGCACGGTACCCTACATATTTTGTCTTCATTCCATATGAATGTTGTTTTATGTCTAGAGTCTACTACAAGTATATGCCAAGTACTTGATCATCTAATTCAAATACGGTCCAACTACTCCAACCTTTTCAAAATTAGATTAGTTTATGGGCATGTTACACAGTCTTCTATATCTAAGGATTGCACGCATACAATTTTAGAAATAAAAAAATTTAAATGAAACAATAAATTAATTCAGATTTGTGCTTCAACCATTAAAGAAAATAAAAGTTTCATTATGCAATCCCAACCCTATGAGATTTAGCTCATGGATTGGCAATTAAAATTCAAGTTCAAAATAACACCCAACATCAGTTCTATCAGATTAATTCACGGGAGAATAGATTAAGAAATAATGGAAAAACTTAGGAAGATGGTTGTCGCCAAACTTATCCGCAATCCAGCAATATAGTGTCCTGTGGTGGCTGAGAGGGACTACCTTCGGTTTCCTCTTTCTATCTCCACTCAGCCGCTACCTTCTATTGTTGCCTTCGGATCTCCACACCCTTTAGGGTTTCCTCATTTGGCTTTTTATAAGCTTTTTTCCTAGGGTAAATCCAACTACCTTTGATATCGTCTCCTCTTTTTAAGTAGATTTTTCTGGTACAAGTAGAGTTGGGCTAAAACTGTTATGCATTGAGTGTTGACTCAGTCTTCCTAGAATTTCCACAACATTTGTGTTGGCAAAATATCCAACCTTTTGCCTCGAAAAACCTTCACTCCTTTATTTCTCTCTCCTTATCTTGCACCTACCAAACCACCATACACAAACCTTCCACATTCAAGTAAAAATATCTAACATGTAAACATAGTCCAAGCTCCTAATGCAATGATAAAAATACTACTAAAATGTCCTAAAATGTCACTAAATGTACTTAAGTACAAGCAATTAACTAGATCTAAAGAAATGAAATATTACTCTTTTCAAGAGTTATCACACCCCCAAACTTGAGTTATTGCTTGTCTTCAAGAAAAATATGCAGAAATGCATGTATGCAGCAGTATTGCCAGTGCGTGTACCCATCTTGTGCCGTTAGTCTATTCAAAGACCAATATATACTTCAATTCTTAGCCATTTTCTCTTGTTAAAAACATGTTCGAGTTTCAAACGTTCAGTTTAGCGAAGGTCGTGTAGAAATTTACTCCCTAAAAACAAGATTTTCTAAGTTTCATGTATGTTTTGGCCATAGTAAATATCTCATAGTTTACTCAATTTATTTTTTACCTAAACTCAAGTCACCCTTGCTTTAAGCATACTTGTATAAACCATTTACATTTTTGTTATTTTTATTCATTAAACTAGTCTATTAAGGGATTTAGCATGTCACAAAATTCTTTGACTTGATAATCACAATGGAGCATACATCGAATTGGCTAGTACTTAATCATGTCACAATTTAAATAGAAAACACTCTTGAAGCTAAGGCTTTTGACTTAGTAGATGGATGGAGCAAAAAAATACCACCTTAGCTACCTAGCCTATTACTACAGCGAGTACCCCTAATTTATCTACTTTCTATTACACACTCTTACTTAAACTCACCTTTCTAATCAACAACATGATAGGGCAAACAATGTGGTGCTAACCTACTCGGCAATTCTAAGCTTTAGAGTGCCTACTGTTCTTTATTTAATAATTCCGAGGCAAAACAACTGAATTTGGCTTCAAAAGTCCTTAAGTTCATTAGAAGATACTCATGACAACCCAAAAAACTGAGTATAGAACATCTCATTTTTAGAAATTAATTTCCAGGCAACTTATCCTAAGATAAATTCACATAATCCACTGTCACATGTTCCAAGTGTATTGAAGAATCTAAGCTCATCACCGAACATCATAAGTACAAATTGTACTGCTCATAGGCAAATCGTACTTAATAGTTACATTGTAGTGGCCAAATAGATTTTACTATACTAAAATGATCATACATACTAAATATAACATGCAGCCTAAATGCATTATCCTTAATGCATAACCAGATGTATAAGAGAACATCCAAAAGAGAAATTTGTACAACAAATGACATGGCAAAAGAAATGGAATGCAAGATGCATGAAAGAAATAGAAAAACTTAGCTAGCTTGAACTAGCATGGAGATACTTCATTCTGCTCGACAAGTGGATTTTTGAACATTGAATTTATACCACCATTTCCTCTTTTTGGGGATCATTTCTTCCCCTTCCTTGTCAGTTTCTATTAACTCATTGATCATACGATCAATGTCACGGTCCTGAGTGGTTATGGAAGCTAATGGTAAAGATGGAATAGGGTCTTTCCCTTTGGTGGTTGTAGTGGTGGCAGTGTCCCTTTTCAATACTTAGGGACGTCATCTTTTTGGGTTCTTTAACAACAGTTTGAGTGGGTTCCTTGGCACCAGGTTGAGTGAGCACCTTGGCAGCAAGTTGAGTCGGTACATAGACAGCATCAGGAAATGGGAGCAAAGTAATAGGAAAGACAAGAAATTTTGGCATTGTCTTTGTAAAATTCTTTTAAAGGATCTCCTAAGAGCCAAATCCCTATTCATCACAAAAGCCTAATATTTATTTTGCTCCTGTTGAGCCTGGCCCATCTCTTCAGCCAAGTGAAACTGTTGTATTTTAGAAAGGGACATTCTCTGCTCTAACTTCTTCAAGGAGTGCACTATTTCTTGTCTAAGAGAGCTACGAGAAACTAAAGGTGCTATCGTGGGAGTATACAAAACAGAGGAAGTGGTGGCATGATTATGTTAAGTTGCTCTGGTAGCATTAGTGCCTTGGATCTTGGAAAAGATGGTCCTAGTCAAACCACATTTGTTAGGGGTGATATCCTCATTCTCATTGAGAGGGAATCGAGCAGTTCAACATAGATAAGTAATAAGTGAATGGAAGTTTAAGCTACCAATGTTATTCTAAGCACACCGATGAAATTCCTAAAAAATGATCTTTCCGACATTAATTCTTCTCCCTTTTTATGGTGGAGTACAGTAAAAGCATTATCTCTTTTGAAACAGTTGTATTGTGCGTGGATAGCATAAGTTGGCTCCTTAGAAAATGATACCGTATTTTCCCAATAGGCTTTCATAAGGGCCTCTCGAAAATATAACACTTCTGAATAAAAATAATCCATCGTGTTTCTTCGATACATAAATTCTCCAATACCCTAGTTAAACCCTCAACAGTGATATTTTTAAGAAACGACGTGTGTTCATCTTGAACACCTGTAAGACCAAACTGTGCATTAATATGGTCTTCATCAAAGGGAATAGAAATTCCCTTTACGTAGGTAAAAGGGGAATCTGGAGAATTGACATGGGAATAAAATTGTCAAACACTTTTCCCTAAAACATCCTCGGGGTGCAAGCAGAAAATATTCCACCCATGCTTTTCTACTATGGGGGACACAGATTCATCGTATCCCATGTATGGTTCCTTTTAACCAAGAAGCCTTGCTTAAAATAGAAAGGGCGCTTCGTGATGTTGCTATTGTATCTTGTGGCTATGACACTGTTAAAGAATGTCTTTGGCTGAGTACCACCAACCCCTGATGGTTCAGCAGTTTTGGAGGTAGTTTTGACGCAAGCCATTGAAGAAGAATGGAAGAAATCTTGGAGAATGTAGTGGAGAAAAGATAAGAGAGATTAAAAAGAAAGAGTAATAAAAATGAAGACTTTAGGAGGAATTTATGAGATGTGAGCAGTTGAGGAGAGCGAAATAAGGGAGATAGTAAGAACAGTTTAGCAAAAATGAAACGTGCTAGGGGAGTTGCGTGATGTGGAGGAGGGAAAAAGGAAATTAAGAGAATTTAGGGGGGAATGTGAAGTGCCCTAATCCTTAAGCAAAAATTTTAACTTCCCTTCCATGAGATCGCCATGTAATAGAAGTGGCCCAGCTAAAAAAACACATCTCTCCGTTGGACTTATCCATCTAGCCAATCCCACATTATCCATTTACCTAATTTGTCGAAATGCTAAGACCAACTCCTCCTACTGTCACAACTGTTTAGTTCACATTCTTTAGACTGTCTTTGAAAATCATAAAAAAAATAAAAATAAAAACCAAAATGGAACAATATTAAATAAGTACAAGAAATAAAATAAAAATAAAACAAAAAAATAATAAAATAAATTATTAGCTCAAACATCTCGGAGGTTAATGGAATGCTTGTCTTGATCCATATGGGCACCCCAGTAGTGCTTTAAACATTGCCTATTAAATTTAAATGTGACATTCATTTTCAAGTCTTTGATATTAACAACTCCATGGGGATACACTTGGACTACTTCAAAGGGACCTCACTAGTGAGATTTTAATTTACCAGGGAATAATTTGAGCCTAGAGTTAAATAACAACACCTGTTGTCCTAGTTCAAATTGTTGCAACATGATTCTTTTATCAAGCCAATGTTTGGTATTTTCCTTGTACAGATTAGCATTCTCATATGCTTGTGCTCGGAACTCCTCCATTTCATTCAATTCTAACAACCTCTTATGGCCATCAGCGACCCAATCCATGTTCAGCTTCTTAATAGCCCAAAATGCTTCGTATTCAAGTTCAACAGGAAGGTGACATGGCTTGCCATAGACAAGCTTAAAAGGTGACATCCCCAGTGGAGTTTTGTATGTTGTACGATACGCCCACAAAGCTTCATCCAATCTAGTAGAGCAGTCTTTACGAGTAGGATTCACCACTTTTTCCAAGATTTTTTTTATTTCTCTGTTCAAAATTTCAGCTTGTCTTTTTGTTTGGGGGTGATATGTTGTGGCAATCTTGTGTTTCACACCATATTAGTGCAACGGATTAGCTACCAACTTGCAGTCAAAATGAGACCCCTCATCACTAATAATTGTTCTGGGTCAACCAAATCTTGTAAAAATGTTCTTATGTAAAAATTTCATTACCGATCTTGCATCATTAGTAGGAAGGCTAATAGCCTCGACCCACTTAAAGACATAGACCACTGTTAATAGTATATACACCTTGCCTAATGCCGGTGGAAATGGACCCAAGAAATCTATTCCCTTACATCAAACAACTCATTCTCTAGTATACTTTGCAATGACATTTCATGTCTCCTAGATAGATTTCCTGTTCTCTGACAATGGTGACATAATTGATAGAATTCATGAGCATCCTTGAACATACTTGACCAATAAAATCCCGATTGAAGCATTTTGGCAGCAATTCTCATCCCTCCAAAATATCCTCCGTACGGAGCTAAATGACAATTCTGTAGGATGCTATGTATTTCATCATCAAGAACACATTTTTTAATTATTTGATCAGCAAAATGTTTAAACAAGAAAGGTTTATCTCAATAATAGTGTTTGGCATCATGAAGAAATTTTCGTCTTCTCTTACTGTTGTGATCGGGTGGCAACATACCACTCACTAAATAGTTCACTATGTCTAGATACCAAGGTAATGCTGTGACAACTAACAACTATTCGTCTGGAAATTCTTCTTTAATAAGTGTGTCATGACTACCTTCAACTCTAGATTCTAACCTCGACAAGTGATCAATCACTTGATTCTTAGTCCCTTTTCAATCTCTAATTTCCAAGTCAAACACCTGCAGCAACAATATCCACCTAATCAACCTTGACTTAGCATCTTTCTTGCTCATTAAATACTTAATAACAGAACGATTAGTGTAGACTATGACCTTTATACCAACTAGATAAGAATGAAATTTATCGAATGTGAACACCACTGCCAATAACTCCTTTTCCGTGGTTGTGTAAGTAAGTTGTGCTTCTGATAACTTTCTACTAGCATAATATATTGCCAATATTATTTTGTCTTTCCTTTGGCCCCAACATGGTTCCCACAGCATAATCGCTGGTGCCACACATAAGTTTAAAAGGCAATGTCCATTCTAGGGCTACTACAATTGGTGCTGCTATAAGTTTTTTCTTTAACTCTTCAAATGCTACTAAAAAATGTTCATCAAAGTTGAAAGGTCTATTTTGGTCCAACAAAGTGCACTAGGTTTTAGATATCATTGAAAAATCCTTAATGAATCTTCTATAAAAACCTACATGACCTAAAAAAACTTCTACTATTCTTGACACTAGTGGGGGTGGCAATTTTTCTATCACTTCAATTTTTACTCTGTTTACTTCAATTCCTCTCTATGATATCCTATGCTCCAAGACAGTTCCTTCATGAACCATGAAGTGACATTTCCCACAATTTAACACAAGATTTATTCTTCACAGTGACACATGATCAATTCTAGATTTTTTAAAAAATCCTCAAAATCATTCTCGAACATAAAAAAATCATCCATGGAAACTTCAAGAAAATTTTCCACCATCTCAGAGAATATGACCATTACATAACGTAATGTTGAAAAGTTGCCGAGGCATTACATAACCCGAACAACATCTGTCTAAATACAAAAGTACCATATGGACATGTGAAAGTTGTCTTCTCTTGGTCATTGGGGCCTATTGCAATCCTGAATAACCATCCAAGAAATAGTAGAAAGCTTTTCTAGCTAATCTATCCAACATGTGATTAATGAATGGTAGGGCAAAATTGTCATTACTTATTGCTTATTAAAAGCTTGTGGATCTATATATACTCTCTATCCCGTGACAATATGAGTTGGTATGAGTTCATTGTTATCATTACTTACCACTATGAACCATCCTTTCTTGGGTACACATTGTACAGGACTCACCCATGAGCTGTCTGAATTTGGGTAAATAATGCCAGTGTCAAGGCATTAAATAATCTCTTTCTTAACAACTTCCTTCATAATCGAGTTCAATCTTCGCTACTATTCAATGGGATTGCTAGGGTAATCATCCAACAAAATTTTATGCATGTAGAATGCAGGGCTAATTCCCTTTATATCAGCCAGGGCCCATTGCAATGCCTTCTTAAATCCCGAACAACTTCTAACAACCTTTCCTCTTTCTTAGGTGCCAGCTCCACGGAAATTACTACAGGAAAAGTATTGTTGTCGCCCAAATATGCATACTTCAAATGTTGTGGCAAAGGTTTTAACCTTGATGCAGAAAGTTCCTCTATAGAAGGTCTAGAAGGATTGGAAGGTCAATTTGATAAATCCAAGGATCCAAACTTCTTCCTTAATCTATCCACTCTCTGCTTGGCTGCCATAAATTCACCGAATTCCTCAAAACTTAGTGTATCACACTACTCAAGTGAGTCTTCGCCAATGTCGGGATTGCTGTGATAACATCTAGAGAAGTCTTCCACTACTATTTCTAGAAACCCAATGGCATGACTTTCATCATTAACATGAGCACATTTTAAAGCATTAAATACATTAAAGGTAACCTTCTAATCATTTACCCTCATGGTCAGCTCGCATTTCTGTACATCAATTAAAGTCCTGCCAGTAGCAAGAAAAGGTCTTGAATATCTTCGTCAGCTTCACATTCTAAAATATGGAAATCCGTAAGAAAAATAAATTTATCTGTAACACCCTTTACCCGTATTCAACGCCAGAACAGGGTTTGAGGCATTACTGGACTTACCACACAAACAATCATACAATTTCGAGCCATAAATTTGCTTCTAAATTAAAACCATTTGCAATAAATCATAAAGTCCTTAATACGAGCCCACGAGGCTCTAAACGTGCTTTGGGAGTGGTCCGGGACTAAACCAAGAACTTTAAAAATTTTAACAAAACTTAGAAATTTTTTTCACTAAACAGGGGTCACACGCCCGTGTGGATATGGGACATGCCATTGTGATCACGTCATGTGGTCACACACGCTCGTGTCCCAACCCCGTGTAACTTTCTGACTTGTAACTCATGAACCACATTGGATCACATGGCCAACTCACACACCCGTGTGCTAAACCATGTAAAAAATTAATTTTCATAAAATAGGTGCAGAATTCACACGACCAGGACACACGCCCGTGTTCGAGGCCATGCCGTCCACATGGCTAAGACACACGCCAGTGTCTCTACCTGTGTGCTCAATTCTAAGCGTTCTGTTTATCAAAATTAAGGTGCAGAGGATACACAACCAGAGCACATGCCCATGGGACAGACACACGGCCTAGACACACGCCCGTGTGTCTACTCGTCTGGACAAAATAAATGCTATTTACCAAGCCATTTGCCACCCTTATTCACACATACACATACACCAATTCAATGGTACAAAACATAATATATTTGGGCAACCAAAACACCCACAATTATGACTAACACATGCCAATACAATAGCAACATCTATCATACTCACAACATTTATTATGCCCTAAATCAATCATGCAAATTTCACATCATCAAGCCTCAATTTACTACTTTCAAGACACCTAATTGTGCAAAAATTTATCATCTCATCAATATATCACATTTCCAAACATTTCACATTCATGCTATGAATCACATTCCATCTTTCACCAAGCATACCATGACCATATCACCAAGACATTCGCACATATATGAATATACTTGGGCTTACAACCATGTTAGCCAAAATAAGCCATTTTACAAGGCCAAATATCAAATCAAGCCTTTGACAATTACAAGCCAATACATTGGCTAAAATCATAATGACACATATAACAAATTGACCAAGTCCCTATATTTGCCATACTTTCAAAATACTAAGATCATCAATACCCAAAAATGAGAGTTTGATAGTGTGATTTGAATCTCCGAGGATCTCCGATCCAAGTTAGCTTGGCCATACTATAAAACATGGAAAAATAAACAGAGTAAGCTATATAGCTTAGTAAGCTCATATGCAAGAAATAAGCAACCTTACCATGCATATCACATTTAAATATTATAACATAATTAAATGTAAATTTGCCATAGCCTAATGATCATAACTCATTCTACCACAAAACTTACCTCATGTTCATCATTTTAAGCATTTAATAAACACGACCTTATGTACATACTTGAACCATCTTGAAATGAATTTAAACATATTCTCATCTTTGACATACCCGTGAGCCACTCAAAATCATAATGTCGGATACTCGGGATTTTTGCACACTAAGTTTCACATACGTAGCCAATGCTACCTCGATCTCATATCACATAATCACTCGCTCTCGAGCTATCGACAAGCTTGCTCACACAAGTTGTCAGTCAAGTCGTAGCTACGCGGTGCTGCTCACACAAGCTGTTAAGTATCTGCAACATATGCCGTCGTACTCAGCCACTGGTAAGACGTACAAGACCAGCACTCGGATCACATAATCACATAACACATAATGACCCTAGTGACATGTCACCTGTATCCTAATCTATTCCTAAGGTTTAACGGGACTTCTCACTTGCCGAATCGTCATCGAAGTTGTTCGTAGAATTATACTCATTCACATAATCAAACATACAATTCAAGCAATATTAAAGCATTTAAGTACAGTTATTCTAAAGCTTATTTTTAACATACGAACTTACCTCGATATAAAATGGCTAATAGTTCGATTTAGTCCACAACCTTGTTCTTTCCCCAGTCTATTCTTTCTTGATCTATAATATCAAATTTAACTCATTCAATCATCACAATATTCAATTTAATCCCAAAAACACCTTATGGCAAAAATTACATTTTCGCCCCTAACTTTTTAACTTTTTACATTTTAGTCCCTAGGCTCGTAAAATGATTTTCATTTAATTTCATCACACTCAAGCGTTTCTGAACCTATTCCTTGCTCATAACAGCCCACATTTTTTATTTTTTCACATTTTTACACACATTTTACAACTTTTACAAATAGGTCTCTATTTGACATTTTCATCAAAAATCAATTGGTAAATGTTGTTTATCTAACACCAACATGCATTTTCTACCATTAAACATCAAAATACACAAATATTTAACATGGGTAAAATTTTAGACTTTGATTTTCTTTCAGATTAGTCCTTGAAATAGCTAGATTAGGTTGAGACAACTTCAAAAACATAAAAATCATTAAAAATGGGACAAAGACGGACTTACAATCGAGCTTGGAAGTTTGGAAAAAATCCTAGCTATGGTGCCCATTGAAATTCGGCTATAGGGGATGAAATTAGAAAGATGAACATCTTTTATTTGTTTTATTTTGTCTTTATTAACCAAATGACCAAAATGACCTTAATGCCAAACTTTGAAATTTCACTTAACCATGTCCATTTTTGTCCAACTTAGAGTATAATGGTCTAATTACCATTTAAGGACCTCCAATTTATAATTTCATAGCAATTAGACACCTCTAGCCTCTAGAACACATATTTTACGCCTATTACAATTTAGTCCTATTAGTCAAATTGGACACTCTATCGATAAAATTTCTTAACGAAATTTTGACACAATCATTCAATCAAACTGTAGACCTTAAAGGAATAATAAAATTAACATTTCTAATTCAGATTTGTGGTCTCGAAACCGCTGTTCTGATTTGTCCCAAAAAGGGTTTTTACAACTCTCCCTCTTTTAGGGGTTTCTGTCCCTGAAAATCTTACTGGAAAAGAGGTTTGGGTACTGTTTTCTCATAGCTTCCTCGGTTTCCCACGTAACTTCTTCGACCCCATGTCTTTTCCACAAAACTTTCACTAGGGCTATATTTTTATTTCTCAACTGTTTAACTTCCTAGGCTAGGATCTTGATCGGTTCTTCACCATAAGCCATGTCAGTTCGAATCTCAACCTTAGTTGGTGAAATCACATGAGATGGATCTGATCGATATGGTCGCAACATAAACACATGAAACATATTATGGATTCTTTCTAATTCTGACGGTAAAGCTAGCCGTTAAGCCACTGGTCATATCCTTTCAATAACCTCATACGGACCAATAAAGTGCGGACTCAGTTTGCCTTTGTGACCAAATCTAAAAATTTTCTTCCACGGAGACACTTTTAGAAATACCTTATCGCCGACTTGAAATTCAATTTCCTTTTGTTTTAGATCCGCGTACTATTTCTATCTATCCAAAGCTGTTTTCAAACAATCACAAATTATTTTCACTTTTTCTTCGATTTCTCTAACCAAATCAACCCCGTAAATCTGTCTCTCACTAAGCTCAGTCTAGTACAATGGAGTTTGACACTTGTGACCATACAATGCCTCATACGATGCCATCTTTATACTCGACTAAAAACTACTATGATAAGCAAATTTGACTAAAGGTAGATATTTTTCCCAACTACCTTTGAACTCTAAAACACAACAGTGAAGCAAATCATTGAGTACCTGAATCGTCCTTTCGGATTGACCGTTGGTCTGCAGTTGAAATGCGTTACTAAAATTCAACTTTGTGCCCAAAGCCTCTTGCAACTTCTTCCAAAATCGAGATGTAAACCTCGAATCTCTATCTGAAATAATAGAAATAGGTACTCCGTGCAATCTAACAATTTTAGCAATGTACAATTCAGCTAGCTTATCAAGTGAATAGTCGGTACGTACCAGGATAAAATGAGCTGATTTCGTCAATCTATCAACAACGACCCAAACAACATTTTTCTTCTTCGAAGTCAAAGGTAATCCAGTTACAAAAATCTACCGTAATTCTATCCTATTTCCACTCGGGAATCTTCACATACTGAAGTAAACCCGAAGGTACTTGGTGTTTGGGCTTTACTTGTTGGCAAGTCAAACATCTCGTTATGAATTCAGAAATATCTTGTTTCATACCTGACCATCAATACAATTTCTTCAAATCATGATACATCTTCATACTTCCTAGGTGAACAAATAGATAACTACTATGTGCCTCGTGAAGAATTTTCTGAATAAGCTTGGTATCTCTCGATACACAAACCCTACCTCAGAACATCAAACAATCATCGGCTGCAATTTGAAAATCTAAATCACTAGTCAATTCGCACTGAACTCTTTTAGCTTGAAGTTCTTCGTCACATTTCTGAGCTTCACAAATTTGCTGAAGAAATACCAGTTTAGATTTTAACTCAGCTCTAATCGAACCATCATCAAATAAAGTTAGTCATGTATTCATTGCTCTCAAAGAAAAGAAAGTCTTTCTACTTAAAGCATCGGCGACTACATTTGCCTTTCCCGAATGATAATCATTACTAACTCATAGTCTTTCAACAACTCGAGTCATCTCTGTTGTCGCAAATTCAAACCCTTTTGAGTCATTAAATACTTGAAACTCTTGTGATCGGTAAAGATGTGGCACTTCTCACTGAATAAATGGTGTCGCCAAATCTTTAAAGTAACACTATGGCAATTAATTCCAAGTCGTGCATCAAATAATTCTTTTCGTACGGTTTTAATTGTCTCGAGGCATAAGCTATCACTTTTCCCTCTTGCATCAACACACATCCAAGACCGTTTAATAACGCGCCGCTAAAAATAACAAACTCTTTTCCCGACTCAGGTTGCACTAATACCGGTGCCTCAGTTAATAATGCTTTCAACTGCTCAAAACTCTTTTGGCATTTATTCGACCACTCAAACTTAACATTTTTTTATAATAATTTTGTCATAGGTGTAGCAATCATCAAGAATCCCTTAACAAAACATCGATAATACCCGGCTAAGCCCAAAAAGCTTCTAACCTCCGATACATTCCTCGGCGGTTTTCAATCCACAATTACCGAAATCTTACTCAGATCAACCCTTATACCTTCTGCTGAGATAATATGCCCCCAAAATTTGACTTCTTGGAGCAAAAACTCACTTTTGCTAAACTTAGCAAACAATTTCTTATATCTCAAAGTCTGCAATACAATTCTTAAATGTTCGGCATGCTCAAACTCATCTCGGGAATAAATCAAAAAGTCATCAATGACCACAACTACAAATTTGTCTAAATACGGTTGGAAGATCCGATTCGTCAAATTCATAAAAACAGCAGGAGCATTAGTTAGTCCAAAAGGTATAACAAGAAATCCATGGTGCCCATACCTCGTTCTAAATGCGATTTTCGGAACATCCGAGTCTTTAACTCTCAACTGATAATAACCAGATCTCAAATCTATCTTCGAGAATATTGTTGCCCCTTTCAACTGGTCAAACAAATCGTCAATCCTCGGTAAAGGATACTTGTTCTTTATCGTAACCTTGTTGAGTTGATATAATTGATACAAAGTCTCATGGATCCATCTTTCTTCTTGATGAATAATACTGGTGTGCCATAGGGAGCAAAACTCGGTCTCACAAAACCCTTGTTTGTCAACTCTTTTAATTGAGGCTTTAATTCTTTCAACTCGGTTGGAGCCATTCTATACGAAGCTATCGATATCGATGCAATCCTCGGTACCAAATCAATAGCAAACTTCATCTCTCTAACCGATGGTAACCCTAGCAACTCTTCTGGAAACACATCCGGATATTCACAAACTACCGGCACAGATTCAATCTTCAATTCAAACACCTTAATATTCAGTAAATACACGAGAAATGCTTCACAACCCTTTCTTACATACCTCTAAGCTAACATCGATGAAATCACAATTGCCAATTCACCCGACTCATCCAACTCAACCCAAAGAGTTTCACTGTTTTGACATTTCAATTCAATAACCTTTTGTCTACAATTCACTATGACATCATGAAGAGTCAACCAATCTATTCCAAGTGTCAAATCAAACTCATCAAATGGAAAAAACATTAAGCTAGCCAGAAAACAGTAACCTCGAATCATTAAAGGACAACTCTTGCAAACTTTATCAACTAAAACATGTTTGCCTAAGGGGTTCGACACCTTAATCACAAACTCAATAGACTCAACAGGAAAATTCTTACTAGATACCAAATTCATACAAATATAGGAATGAGTCGATCCAGGATCAATTAACAGAACTACATTAGTATCATAAAGAGAAAATGTACCAGTGATCATGTCAGGGGAGGACGCATCCTCGTGAGCACGAATAGCATAAGCTCTTGCAGGTGCTCTAGCTTCTAATCTCACAACTGAGTCTTTGGATACTCCTCTGCTACTGGTCCCATTTCCCGTATTTCTCACTAGCCTCCCTCTAGCAGCAGTGTTACTCAATCTTACATTCTAAAATTATCTTTCTCAGCTATTTCAAGCCAGTCTCAGTTAAAATGATCTTGGGAGCCACATTTAAAATAAGCTCGATTATTCATCCTACATTCATCAGGATGTCACCTACCGCAGTGTTGGCATTCAGACTTTTTAGACCTAGCATTACCTACGATCGCTATGGATGTATTTTGGGCCTTAGAACCCGAATATTGCTTCCCACGATCTCTGTTGGGATACCCGACTGAAGCATTGGAGCGAGCATACAAATCTCTCGATTTCTTTTATGAAGATTGAAATGACTTATTCATCAGCCTGTTTCTCGAATCTCTAGCCTCAAACTCAACTTTTCTCTTTTCCTTACTCAACTCTTCGACTTGACAAGCTCATCCGACTAACACAACAAATTCTTTCAACTCTAAAATCCCAACTAGTAGTCTAATGTCCTCATTCAGCCCATCTTCGAATCTCTTACACATAATAGCCTCTGTTGAAACACATTTCCGAGCATACTTACTGAGTCTAACAAAATCCTACTCGTATTCGGTCACAGACATTTGGCCTTATTTCAACTCCAAGAACTCTTTGCATTTCTAATCAATAAACTGCTGACTGATGGACTTCTTTCTGAATTCCTCTTGGAAGAAATCCCAAGTAACTCTTTCTCTCGGTACCGCAGATATAATAATGTTCTACCACTGATATGTCATATCCCTCGAAAGTGCTATAGCGTATTTCAAGCACTCATCCGGGGTGTAAGAAAGCTCATCAAATACCTTGATAGAGTTCTCAAGCCAAAATTTTGCTCTCTCAGGATCATCATCGACATTTGCTCTAAATTCTTTAGCCTTTTGTTTCTGAATCTTATCAACTGGAGGATTATTCAATCTTACCAATACCACACCTTGGGGAGCCACGGGAACCGGTTGGGGTTTGGTGGGGCTGGAGGATGTTGGGCAGCTCAATTTGTCCGAACAAACTCGGCAAACCACTTATTCATCCTTTGGAAGAATGCTTCTCTAGCCTCTCTTCCTTGACTAATCGTCACTAGTCTATTTTCAGATGGCACGGTCCATTGAACGGGAGTCGGCGCATTACTCTCAACGTCATCAGCCACTTTTCGGTTGGAATCCATTTACTATATGAAAACACAGTTTAAATTATCAGGAATCGTCACACTATCAAAATTTATATATGGCATGTATAGCTATACTCTTATGCACGCTACGTTAGTCTGAGAACCGACCAAACCATAGCTCTGAAACCACTAAATGTAACACCCCTTACCCGTATTCAATGCTGGAATAAGGTTGAGGAATTACTCGACTTACCACACACATAATCATACAATTCCGAGCCATAAATTTGTGTCCAAATTAAAACCATTTGCAAAAAACCATAAAATCCCTAATACAAGCCTACGAGGCCCTAAACGTGATTTAGGAGCGGTCAAGGACTAAACCAAAAACCTTAGAGATCTTTTTTACAAAACTTAGAAATTTTTTTCACTAAACAAGGGTCACATGCCCGTATGCATATGGGACACGCCCGTGTGATCAGGCCGTGTGGTCACACACACCTGTGTCTTGACTCCGTGTAACTCTCTGACTTGTAACTCATGAACAAATTGGGATCACACGGCCAAGTCACACGTCTGTGTACTAGACCGTGTAGAAAATTAATTTTCATAAAACAGGTGTAGACTTCACACAGCTAGGGCACACGCCCGTGTTCGAAGCCGTGCCATGCACATGGCTGAGACACACGCCCGTGTCTCTGCCCGTGTGCTCAATTCTGAGCATTCTATTTCTCAAAATTAAGGTTCAAGGGATACACGGCAAGAACACATGCCCATGGGATAGACACACGGCCTAGACACACGCCCGTGTGTCTACTCGTCTGGACAAAATAAAGGCTATTTACCAAGCTATTTGCCACCCTTATTCACACATATACATACACCAATTCAATGGTACAAAACATAATATACTTGGGCAACCAAAACACCCACAATTATGAACAACACATGCTAATACAATAGCAACATCTATCATACTCACAACATTTATTATGCCCTAAATCAATCAGGCAAATTTCACATTCATTAAGCCTCAATTTACTGCTTTCAAGACACCTAATTATGTACAAATTTATCATCTCATAAATATATCACATTTCTAAACATTTCACATTCATGCTATGAATCACATTCCATCATTCACCAAGCATACCATGATAATATCACCAAGACATTGGCACATATATGAATATACTTAGGCTTACAACCATGTTAGCCAAAATAAGCCAATTTACAAGGCCAAATATCAAATCAAGCCTTTGACAATTACAAGCTAGTACATTGGCTAAAATCATAATAACACATATAACAAAATGACCAAGTCCCTATACATGAAATACTTTCAAAATACTAAGATCATCAATACCCAAAAATGAGAGTTTGATAGTGTGATTTAAATTTCTGACGATCTCCGATCGGAGTTAGTTTGGCGACATTATAAAACATGAAAAAAATAAACGGAGTAAGCTATATAGCTTAGTAAGCTCGTTTGCAAGAAATAAGCAACCTTACCATATTATAACATAATTAAATGTAAATTTACCATAGTCTCAAGATCATAACTCATTCTACCACAAAATTTACCTCATATTCATCGTTTCAAGAATTTAATAAACACGGCTTTATATACATACCTGAACCATCTTGAAATGAATTTACACATATTCTCATCTTTAACAGACTCGTGAACCACTCAGAATCATAATGTTGGATACTCAGGGTTTTTGCACACTAAGTGCCACATACGTAGCCAATGCTACCTCAATCTCATATCACATAATCGCTCGCTCACATGCTATCGACGGGCCTGCTCACACAAGCTATCAGTCAAGACGTGGCTACGCGGAGCTACTCACACAAGTTGTCAAGTATCCGCAACGTATGTCGGTATACTCAGCCATCGGTAGGACGTACAAGACCAGCACCCAATCACATAATCACATAACACATAATGACCCTAGTGACATGTCACTTGTATCCTAATCTATTCCTAAGGTTCAACGGGACTTCTCACTTGTCGAATTGTGATTGAACTCGTTCATAGAATTATACTCATTCACATAATCAAACATACAATTCATGAAATATTAAAGCATTTAAGTACAGTTATTCTAAAGCTTATTTTTAACATACGAACTTACCTCGGTACAAAATGGCTAATAGTTCGATTTAGTCCACAACCTTATTCTTTCCCCGATCTAGGTCAGAACTTCTTGTTTCTTGATCTATAATATCAAATTTAACTCATTCAATCATCACATTATTCAATGTAATCTCAAAAACAACTTATGGAAAAAATTAAATTTTTGCCCCTAACTTTTCAACTTTTTACATTTTAGTCCCTAGGCTCGTAAAATGATTTTCATTAGATTTCATCACACCCAAGCCTAGCTGAACCTATTCCTTGCTCATAACAGCCCATATTTTTTCACATTTTTACACACATTTTACAACTTTTACAAATAGGTCCATATTTGACATTTTCATCAAAAATCAATTGGTAAATGTTGTTTATCTAACACTCAACATGCATTTTCTACCATTAAACATCAAAGTACACAACTATTTAACATGGGTAAAATTCTAGACTTTGATTTTCTTTCAAATTAGTACTTGAAGTAGCTAGGTTAATACAACTTCAAAAACATAAAAATCATTAAAAATGGGACAAAGACGGACTTACAATCGAGCTTGGAAGCTTGGCCAAAACCCTAGCTATGGTGCCCTTTGAAATTCGGCTATGGGGGATGAAATTAGAAAGATGAACATCTTTTATTTGTTTTATTTTGTCTTTATTAACCAAATGACCAAAATGTCCTTAATGCAAAACTTTGAAATTTCACCTAACCATTTCCATTTTTGTCCAACTTAGAGTATAATGGCCTAATTACCATTTAAAGACCTCTAATTTAAAATTTCATAGCAATTAGACACCTCTAGCTTCTAGAATAGAAAATTTTCGCATATTGCAATTTAGTCCTATTAGTCAAATTGGACACTCTATCGATAAAATTTCTTAACAAAATTTTGACACAATCATTCAATCAAACTGTAGACCTTAAAGTAATAATAAAATTAACATTTCTACTTCAGATTTGTGGTCCCAAAGCCACTGTTCCGATTTGACCCAAAAACAGGCTATTACATTATCTACTCTTACCAGTACATCTTCAATTTTACCTTGCGGATGCGCATAGGATCGGTCAGCCAGTTGCAACGTAACTTTATTAGGTCTTGCTTTTCCAATTTCTAGTTTCCTGAAAATAGGCATATACATTAGATTTATACTTGCTCTTAAATCAAATAATGCCTTAGTAATATAATATTTTCCAATTGAACTTGGGATAGTGAAACTCCCTAGGTCATTCAACTTTGGAGGTAATTTGTTGGTCAATATTGCTGTACACCCTTTAGTGAGAGTGACAGTCTCAAATTCTCCTAATATGCACTTTTTTGACAATATATCTTTCATAAATTTCACGTAATTAGGAATTTTCTCCAAAGCTTCAACTAATGGTATGTTGATGTGGAGTTGCTTCATTTCCTCCAAAAATCCTTTGAATTGAATATCCAGCTTAGAATTATGAAATCTCTGAGGAAAAGGTAAAGGTGGTTGTCCTTCAGGTTGTTTCCTGTAGATTTTTCATTGACAACATGATCTGATTCTGCCACAACATTTTTATACTTACCCTTTTTAGGTTCAGTAAGTTTTTCAGATGACTTTGGTATCCTTACATAGTTGTTATTCAAATTATCCTCCCCTACAGTGGCAACTTGAGCAGCATCATCAAGTTGAGTTCCACTTCTAAGAGTGATGACCTTGCACTATTCCTTCCCTTGTGATATTGAATTCTAGGTGTCACTTGACAGTGTTCCTTGTGGTCTCGAATTTAAAGCATTCACTATTTTCCCCACTTGATTCTCAATAGCTCGGAGGGATGCATCGTAACTCTGAATTACAACATCTTTTTTAGCCATTTATTCCTTCAACAAAGCTTCAATAGATGATGAAGAAGCTGATGCTTAACCCTACTAGACATTTTTTCCTCGGCATAGGTTGATAATAATCAGGTGATGCATTAATGGCATTCTATCTTATTGAATTGGTAAAACTCCCCGCACCTTGATTATTCCAACTAAAGTTCAGATGCTACTTTCACGCTGGATTATAGTGTTGGAATAGGGGCTCTTATTTTAGTTGAAATTACCCATGTAGCACATAGATGCTGGGTTTGATGGGCATTCATCAAACACATGATCTTCACCACAATAAACACACGATAGTTCGACTACTTTCATCTCCTGACTATAGTAGGAATTTTTATTATTTTGATCATGTTAGCTAAAGAAGATACCTAGGCTATCAACGATGTGATTGCATCAAGCTCCATTGTACTAACAACTCTCTTGCCCCTCCTAATTCTTGTGGTAGGATACTGATAATCATTGTTGGCAATCTTTTCTGAAATCTCATATACTTTATTATGAGATTTATCCAACAAAGTACCATTGGCAGAAGTATCAACTACCATTCTCGTATGTGCATTCAACCCATTATAGAATATCTCTATTTGAGTCTAATGTTGAAATCTATGCATCGAACATTTTCGAATTAAGTCTTTAAATCATTCCCAAGTTCATATAGTGTTTCATCCTTCAATTGCCGAAAAGATGTGATGTCATTTCTAAGTTTGGCATTCATATTTTTGGGATTATATCGTAGAAAAAACCTCTGGCGAAGATCATTCGATGATACCACTGTCCCTGATAGCAAAGCATTTAACCATGCTCTCGCATGATCCCTTAAAAAATATGGAAATAGTTTATGCCACAGAGCATCTTTAGGCACACCCTGTTATTTAAACGAGTCATAGGCCTCTAGAAAAAGTCTAAAATGCAGTCTTGGATCTTCAGTGGGTAACCCATCAAATTGTCCTACTGTTTGTAATATCTGAAACATTACCAGTTTTAGCTTAAACTGTCGAGCCTATATTTGTGGTCTGATTATCCCTGGATTCAGGTCATCCAAAATTGTCACAACATGCTCTCAGATTGTTTATCTCGATTATCAAACACCCTACAAACATGAGGGTTAGTGCCCTGACCATTCAAATTATCATTCATACCTGGTATCACCCTACAAATAGGAGGATTAGCATTTTGACCATTCGGATTATCATTGAGACAAGGATCATTCTTGCTCCTAGCCATTTTTTGTAGTTCTTTCTGCCTTTTTCATAAAGTTCGTTTGATCTCTAGGTCACAAGGATATTCTTTGTTAGTAGGAATGCCTCTTCTCATGCATTGATGGCAAACCTATAGAAATTAGAGTAAACTAATGTACTCATTCTATTGCTTAGAAGGGACCTAAAGTGACCTACTTCTTTCGAGAGCTAGATCTCAAGTTACCTGGCCTGTGTCTATAGGCCTTAGCACAGTACCTTGCATTGTTTT
Organism: Gossypium hirsutum; assembly: GCF_007990345.1. Lineage (NCBI taxonomy): Eukaryota > Viridiplantae > Streptophyta > Magnoliopsida > Malvales > Malvaceae > Gossypium > Gossypium hirsutum. The sequence goes on from NC_053425.1 coordinate 23,850,587, forward strand.
ATCTTTATTCCATATGAACGTTACTCTATGTCTAGAGGCTACTATAAGTATCTATCGAGTACTTGCTCATATTATTCAATTACGGTCTAACTACTCCAAACTTTTCAAAATTAGATTAGTTTATGGGCATGTTGCATAGTCTTCTATGTCTAGGGATTGCATGCATACAATTTTAGAAATAAAAACAATTGAATGAAATAATAAATTAATTCAGATTTGTGCTTCAACCATTAAAAAAATAAATGTATCATCATGCAATCCCAACCCTATGAGATTTAGCTAATGGATTGGCAATTAAAATCCAAGTTCAAAATAACACCCAACATCATTTCAATCAAATCAATTCATAGGAGAATAGATTAAGGAATAATGGAAGAACTTAGAAAGATGGTTGTCAATAAACTATTCGCAATCCAGTAGTATAGTGTATTGTAGTGACTGAGAGGAACTGCCTTTGTTTTCCTCTTTCCGCCTGCACTCAGCCGCTACCCTCTATTGTTGCCTCTAAATCTCCACACCCTTTAGGGTTTCCTCATTTGGCTTTTTATAAGCTATTTCCCTAGGGTAAATCTAACAGCCTATGATATCATCTCCTCCTTTTTAGGTAGATTTTTCTGGTACTAGTAAAGTTAGGCTAAAACTTCATTTGGCTTTTTATAAGCTATTCGTGTTAGCAAAATGTCCAACCTTTTTCCCCGACAAACCTTCACTCCTTTATTTCTTTCTCCTCACCTTGCACTTTCCAAACCACCAAACACAACCCTTCCACACGCAATTAAAAATATCTTACATGTAAACACAGTCTAAGCTCCTAATGCAATGAAAAAAAATACTACTAAAATGTCCTACAATGCCGCTAAATGTACCTAAGTACAAGCAATTAGATATGTCTAAAGACATGAAATATAACTCTTTTCAAGTGTTATCAGTGTTGTGGATAGGAAAGTAAAATAATCATATGATCTAATGAGCAATGTTGAATGGTTTATCGTTTTATGTTCGGTAAGTTTAAGTTTCCTTTACACTAGCTTACTAAGCATTAATTGCTTACATTGTTTTTTTTTCTCCGTCTTGTAGGTCTTCAAAAAGCTTGATCGATTGGAACCTTCTCGGAGCTCTATCACTCTATCCATAAACCATTTTAGGTAGTTTTTGGTTATTTTGGCTAACGATTATAAATGGAATGTATAAGGCTTAAATGTATTCTTGGTTCCTTTGATGTTTTGAGATTGTAATGAGCTTATTCTGGTCAAGTGCTTAGTTGGTGTTGTGTTGTAAATGATAATTTAAATAGGTGAAGTTGCGGTTGTGCATGTTCTATCTTGTATTCGATAAGTCATGGTTGAATTGTATACTTTTGAAATGGTTTTTGGTATGTTTGATCTAAGTTTATTGAATGAACTTGTAATATTAAATAGGATTATATTTGATTTTTGATTGTGGTACATTTTGTTGGTAAATTGGTTTAGTCTAATAGGCTGTTGGAATTGGTATGTTTTAAGTGTGTTTAAAATATGGTTTGTCATATGAATATTTGAGGAAATGGTGTGTCTTGGTGTGCAAGAATTGTGCTTCAGACACGGGCTGGGACACAAGTTGTCACACGATCATTTACCATACACGGTCTTGTGTTTCAAGTTAGTATGTAGCATGGTCTGAAACATGGTCATGTGACCCAACATCGAATGGAACACGATCGTGTGGCTATATTTTAAATATGCACACAGTTTGCAACACAACCGTGTGACCCTATTTCGAACAACCACATGGGCTGGGACAAGATCGTGTGTCGATACTTCGAATTCTAACACAGTCTGGGCTATTGCACATGGCCCTGTGACCCTTATTTTCAAATTTTTCTAAACTTTTCTGTTTTGTTTCAAAATGACCCCTAAATGTTTTCAAACTACTTTTAAGGCCCCGTAGGCTTGATTTAAGGTTTGTGAGTGTCTTTTTACTATATTTAATTTGAGTTATTAAATGTTAATGTTTTGTTAGCTTGATAAATCAAACTGAAATTGCTAAGAAGGGGTGAATTGGCTTTTAAAAAAAAATTGAAAGCTAGAAAGAAAATTGAAAGATGAACACGATAATTTAGAGTGGTTCAGCCCCAATTGCCTACTCCACTACCTTAGTTTTCCACAACTAAGGATTTTCTCGAATTTACTAATTTGATAACCTTTGAGGAAAAGGTTTAATTTTATAACTCTCTTAAGATTTCTACCCCAAACCATGAGAGACAAACCCTCTCAAGGAAATACAAATAAGCAACCAAAGAAATAATTCTTACAAGATTAAAGTGTTTGAAAATTAAGCTCAAATACAATGAAATACACTTGAACAAAAGAATAGAAGTAAAGCTTAGGAGTGTATGTTAAAAGAATATGGAAATAATAAGTTCAAAAGTTTTTTGATTGATTATTTTTGGTTGAAAGTATTTTCTTATTTTTGTAGGAACTTACCCCTAACTGATTTCCAACCGTTGAGGTTGTTGGTGCCATGAATAGATTCGTTGGGGATGTAAAAATCAAAGCATTTAATTCGCCTAAAAAACTGAGTATCAATACCATATAAAAAGGTATCGATATTTTTTGTAATAAATGTTAAATTCAGTGACTGTGGTGTTTTGCTATCGATACCAAAATAATTTTATCAATACTTTGTAAGTTTTGTAAGAAACATAATGCTATTTTAGTATCGTTTTTAAGAAGATGTATCGATATTTCAAAAAATATCAATACTTAATGAAATGGTAACCATACTTAATAGGGTTTGTGAAAAAAAAGAATGCCATTTTGGTATCTTTTTTAAGAAGGGTATCAATAATTTATAAAATATCGAAATTTAACCAAAAAAGTATCAATACTTTTTGGCCTGTAGCAATTTTAACTTGTTTGAAAATTATTTGATTTGTTAAAATTCATTTTACTAAGTGAAAATCATTTTAAATTGATTTTAAATATGTGTAATTTTTTTCTTAGAATTCAAAGTGGATATTCAAAGTTTTAGCTCTTTGACTTCAATTTTAACAAATCATTTTGTCAATTTCAATTATAACTTTTATTAAAAAAACACTTCAATTTGTTATATCAAAATATTTTATCAAATAAAGCTTGGTTTAACAATCTCCTCCTTTTTTAATATAACAAAACATTTGGTAATTTTTTTTTGAATAATTTGTCCCTCTTAATAAAATTCATTTTGAATATAAGACTAAAATAAAATTTGACAAACAATATGGCATTCATTTTTACTTTAAGGAAATTGGTCACAAAATTTGCATATTTGCATATAGTTAGCATAAACAAATAATCAATCAATTTAAATTTTCTTCTCCCCCTTTTTTGTTATATCAAATGACAAATAAAGCTTAAGGAGAAAAGATATATAAAAGTGAATGGATAAAGAACAAAACATCAATGTATCTAAAAGTACCAATAAAGACATAAACTGCAATTAGGTATATACATAGGCAATAATAATGAAACTAGGAGCAAATGTTATAAATATGAAATGAATGAATTAAATCTACTCTAATCATCACTAGTGGAAAACGGAGGAGTTGAAAGGGAATGCGCTACGAGAGATGCCATTTGTGCCTCCAAAGTCGGTAGGCGAGTGTTAACATCTTCCCTATAAGATCGAACCTCATCTTTAAGACCTCGAACATAATTGCTTAATGAATGGATAGCATCGAGAATGGCACTATTAACCTCAGAAGAGGGTTGAGTAGCATATGAAGAAGAAGTTGGTGGAGAAGCATGCCAAGGTGAAGGGATGTGTTCAAAAGCGCCTTCATCATCATAATCGTCATCATCATCGGCAGCTAGATTACCTCTCTTGATCCACTCACTGGAATTGGCATCATAGTGAAAGTTAGTATGGTGAAATGCCCCATAACTTATGGGTTTATTGGGCGTAACGGCATCATATACATTGGCATCAAAGGCCCTAGAAACATTTTAGAAACGATTCAGGACTAAATCAGAAACATTTAGAACATTTAAGAAAAACTTGGAAAAATTGAACTACAGGAGTCACACGGTCGTGTGGCCAGGCCATGTGATTCACACAGCTGAAACACACACATATGTCTCAAGCCATGTAACAATCAAATTATGGACACACGGCTATGTCCCAACCCGTGTCTATGTTCGTGTAACTTTCAAATTTGGGTCACACGGCCAAGCTACACACCCATGTGTCAGGTCGTGTAACTGCTTGACTTGAATGCCTTTAAAACCTACAGGAGACACACAGCCTTGTCACATCGTCGTATGTCACACACGGCTGAGACACATGCCTGTGTCTTGGGCCATGTAGACATGAAGTTAGCCAAAATCAAGCCATTTCCATCACCCATTTCAAGCTTGTACCTAAACATAATTTGTGCACAACTTCAAGGCCTCAAAACTTTACCAAAACATGCATAAAATGACCAATTCAATAGACCATAAATCCATCCAACCAATATGCCAATAAGGCACCTCAAATGCATTCAATCAAACCTTACCTAAACATAGAAACATTACCACAATTCATACCTACACATCAAGTCCAATACCATTTCAAAACTTACCATAACTTGACCTATTTCATGTCAATAGAAACTTACCATTTGTACCATTTCTCTCATACACCACAAGCACATAAATGACACAATTCAACCATTACTAAAATGGAACCAAACAACTAATACATAGACATACCATAATCAATCTAAGCATTCAACCATACATTAAACATAAGTCCACCTATACATGCCATTATAAACTTGACCAAAACATAAAAAGAAACTACTGATATAATCGCTGGATAGTGTGATAGATCTCTGATGAGCTTCCGATAATCTATAAAACATCTGAAAGAAAACTACGTAAGCATATAATGCTTAGTAAGTTCGTAAAACATGAACATAACTTACCATTTCAATGTATAATCTTAAAATTAAACATGATACAATCCAAACATAAGCTTGGCACAAGCCTAACCATCATCAACAACACATGTTATTGTATCAGCTCATAATTCACTTGAATTAACATAAGTCATTATACATGAAAAATATCACTTGAAATCATCATTTTCATGAACATAGATATGCTTTCATAGAACATTTCCTTTTCAATCATTTTCATAGATTCATGACATAAGTCATTTGAACACTTACCGCTCCTTTCCTTTCTTCTGTTCGTTGAACCATTTAGAATAACATCGAATATGCAGGAAAGCTTACACAGAGTGTGCTAAATATATAGTTGTAACCTTTCATTTTCCTTTACATCGTTGCTCACTCGAGCTGTGAAATGGGTCTGCTCATACAAGATGACAGTCAGAATGTAAGCTACACGATGTTGCTCACACAAGTTGTTGAGTATCCGCAACAAATGCAGGACCTCAACCATCGGTAGGACATTCAAGACCAACACCCAAAACATGGTAACCCTAATGACATGTCATTTGTATCCTACATATTTATAAGGTTTACACGGGACTATAATCGTCGAAACATCGTTGGATTTCAACATTTGATTTAATAGCAAATAAAACATGAATATATAGACCAATATCACATTAAAACTTTAATTAATCGTACGAACTTTCCTTGATGACAAAGATGTAGAAACGATATCAACTAATCCAAGTTTTTAGCTTTTCCTCGATCTAGATCCGTACGAGGTTTATCTTGATCTAAATAAGCAAATTCAATCCATTTAATACTTATACTAATAAATTTAGTCCAAATTTCATACTTTTGCAAAATTACACTTTTGCCCCTAATATTTTAATTTTTTTTACAATTTAGTCATTAAGCTTATAAATTGAAATTTAAGCAATTTCATCCACATTTCATGCTAGCTGAATTCACTAGGGACCTATACGCACCCATAAAAATTAGCATTTGACAATTTTACCATGGAATTTTACTACTTGTTTATTTAACAACTTGTTTATTTAACAACAAGGATTCATAATCTTCTATTTACAAAACTTGTTTATTTAACAACAAGGATTCATAATCTTCCATCAAACATCATACAAGCATAATCATGGCAAAACCCTAAACCTTTAACAATTTTGCAAATTAATCCCTGGGCTAGCTAGATTAAGCTACAACGATTCCAAAAACATAAAAATCATTAAAAATAGGACAAATTTCACTTACATGCAAGAGAGGTCCTTAGCCAAATGTTCAAGCTTCTTCAGTGGAGTTTTTCTTTCTTATTTTCAGTGGGGAAGATGAACTAAAAGATGATACTTTAGTTTTCTTTATTTTACTTTAACATATTTATTAAATTACATAATTAACCTTGTTAATTAACTTTTAAATCACTTAATCATCTTTGTCCATTAATAATAATAATGGTCTTTTACTTTTCATCAACCATGTAATGCCAATGAGAGGATATCATTTACCCATGTATCGATCTATAAATTCCATTATTTTGAATGACACTACGTACTATAGAAGTCATACACCCAACACACCAGCTTTCGGTACCTTATATATTCGAACTCAGGGTTTTACTTACATCAAAGTGTACGAGTCACGCATACATAGTCTACCATCCACTCAGGACTAGGTATGTTACACTATAGATGTCACAAGTGAATAAATCCATAAATAGATTTAGGATCTATTCTTCTTCGTCTTGTCTAATATATTGTTAGTCCAGTTAATCACATATATGTCTCATCTTTTGGGAGTTGTTCTCTCCGATGCTCAAGATAAGGCATCTCCCTAATTGGATTTGATAGACATCATATTAGTCTTTCATTTAGTTTGCTCATTTTCGATTAGACTAAGGACATGTTTAGGTTCATCTAATAATATAAGTTGTCTTTTTGTATTATGATCTAACCACGTAATACAGCTTAGTATCAATTAAACTTGAAACAACCAATAAGCAACATTTGCTTCCATTTTGCTTTCCATGCAAAAATCATGTGAAGAAAATATACAAAGTATTAATGTAATTTATGAATAATTTTATTAACTAATTTGTTCAAAAAATTACAAGTGTACTTAGACAACAATACTACACTTAGGGCACAAAATCCAATAGTCTCCCACTTGCCCTAGTGAAATAGGTGAGTCATGTTTGACATTCCTATGCCCTCCATATGTTTCCCAAATAGCTTTTTAGCTATAAGAGTCTTGGCTAAAAAAATCTCCAAGGTTTGTCCTTAGCTGTGACTTTTTACTACATCCACTCTTCCGTCAAACACTCTTTTCTCCCTTAATGTGTTTTGCCGTTACGTGGTTTCTTTTAGGTTTAGCTATATCCACACTGTTATAGTGTCATACCTTTTCATACCTCATATATGGCTCTCCATAGTGAAGTTAGCAATGTAAGCTTTCTTGACACTTATTCACACTATGGACCCACCATTTAGGACAAAAGCATAGTTCGATGTCGATTTACTCAAATCTCGAAACATTTGGAAGTCAAAATTAGTATATATAGTAAGAGTAAGATCTCCTTCAGAATACATAGCATATAATCTCTCATTCTCTGTAAATACTTGGTTATATGCTTAACTGTTTGCTACTGTCTTAGTCCTAGATTCACTTGATATCGACATACCAAACCCAGTGCAAAACAAATATTTGGGCATGTGCATAACATAGCATACATGAGACTTCCTACTGTCGAAGCATAGGGAATATTTTTCTTGTTCTTTGTTTCTTCCACTATCTTAGGACAATCCTCTAAAAGGAGATAAAATCCCAAGACGGAGGGTTGATTCCCCTTATTCGAATCGATCATTGAATAACGCTCCAATATCTTGTTTGTGTACAAAGCCTGAGACGGTGTTATCATTTTGTTCTTTTGATCCCATAGGATTTAAGTGCCTAGAAAAAAATTGGCCTCTCCCAAGTCCTCTATACTAAACTATTAGGTTAACCATAATTTAACCGATGACAATGTCCCTTCATCGTTTCCAATTAGCATAATGTCATTGAACGAGAAAAACCACCTTTTTATCACCTAAATTTTTATAAACACAAGGTTCATCTATGTTTTTATTCAAATCGAAAAGTTTTGATCACTTGATCAAATCTTTGATTCCATGAGCGAAATGCTTGCTTAAGTTCGTATATAAATCTAAGCAGTTTGCAAACTTCATTCTCGTTTCCTTTAGCTATATACCTGATGGGTTGCATCATTTAGATGCTCTCTTCAATATAGTCGTTCATAAATGTTGTCTTGACATCCCATTTCCAAATCTCATAATCAAGAGCCGTCGTAGTAAATAACAATATGCGGATTGACTTGAACATGGCAACTAGAGAGAGTTTTTTCGTAATCAATGCCTTCTTGAATATAACCTTTTTGCTACAAGCCTGGCCTTATAAGTTTTCACTTTTCCATTCATATTTTTTTTCCTCTTGTAGATCCATTTACACCCTCTAGGTTTTATCCTTTCTAGTAAGTCTACAAGTTCCCACACTGAGTTGGAGTCTATAGAATCCATTTCAGCTTTCATAGTTATTTCCCAGAGCTTGGACTCAGCATTCTGCATCACTTCATCATACATGAGTGGGTCATCATCTTCCTCTTCGGCAGACTCAATTTTGTACTGTAGTTTGAATGGATATCATACATTAAGCAGGATATAATAAAATGCATCCCGCTAGAATTTTTGGCCAATCAGAGTATATGGGATGCAAAAGTTTCGTTGATAGTGTACATGATAATTGAAATGCACGAATCAGATCAAGTGATGCGACAGTTCGGGTGGAGGTAAAAAATTCTGCTGCCACCGTGAGAAATAGAAGCACTACACAAGCTGAACTTGCGAGGGAAGAACAATGAGAATTGGCAAGACTACCACAAGGACTACATCGACATTCAGCATCGTAGGATGGAATTCTTACCCATCCGCGAACCCTTTTTCTCATTGGACATTTGTCCTATTTGAAGTACATGCCCTAGTTTAAAGTCACCGATAAGTCATATATGTTATCAGTGGAAGCGAGGGGTAGGCAACTTTCGCAGAATAGGCGATGACAACTACCCCAACAGCATAGGTCTGAAGGTGGTATCGCGACGGATTCGTCTTAGCTTTAATCCAACAAGCACCACTAATGTCAGCGCCACATCCCTATCAGTTTACTCTACTTTCTATTGTCTATTTCACTAACCCTGTGTTTATTTCACAAGCACCACACTACGCACCACTGCAGCACCTTGTTTCTACCCCTCCGTATGTACATATTTTGAGACACCTTTATCCCTATCACTCTACGTCGCCATACTAACGTCGATGCCAATGCAAACACTGAGCTAGATGTTAACACATGTACTGTCATCGATGTCATTATTGATGATTAGGTCAATGCTGACATATCCAGGTTTTACGACATCATACGGGTATTCATCAATAGTATTACAAACACCCACAATGTCGTTGTTTTATCGATGTGGGTCATCGACATAACCAACTTATCATGGAGTGGTAGACACACAATGGGAGGCTAAGACGGCACCACATTCAAGCATGGAGGGAGGCAATGGAAATGAAGTCGAGGGTGGAGATGAAGATTAGAACGAAGGTAGTTGTAACATTCCTAATTAGGGCCTAGTCGAAATATGATTTTGGGACCACAAATTCGACATAAAATTTGTTTTTATTATATTTTTATGGTCTAAAATTTCTTAGGATGATTTCGTGAAAATTTCATTTGAAAATTTTGACGTTTGGGCACTCAATTTGGTCAAAAAGGCTAAATTGTAAAAAGTGCAAAAGTTGAGTTCTACATGTTAGAGGTGTTTAATTGTTATGAAATTTTAAATTGGAGGCCCTTAAATGGACATTAGACCATTAGATAATTTTTTGGACAAAAATGGACATGAAATGGGTGAAATAGAATATTTTTAAGTTTGTGGCATTTTGGTAATATAGTAATTAAAATGAATTAAAAACAAAATTAATAGCCAATTTTTGTCCATCTTCTACCCCATGGCCGAAACTTGCATGGAGAAGACATAGCTAGGGTTTTCCAAGCTCGATTGTAAGTCCGTTCTAGCCCCATTTTTAATGATTTTTACGTTTTTGAAATCCTCGTAACAAGATCTACTCATTTTTACCCATATTTTGAGTTAGGGTTTGTGTTTAAAAATTTACCCATGGATGACATGCATGTGTTTTGATGTCTAATGGTAGAAAATGAATGCTCGGTGTGTAATAAATGACTTTTACTAAGTGATTTTCGGTGAAATTGTCAAAAAGGACCGTTTTGCAAAAGTTACAAAATTTGTCATAAAAGTGTGATTTAGTGGAAATTAGGGGCTGCTATAGTTATGAAAATGATTCGTCTAGGCTTAAAATGCAAGGAAATTGGATAAAAATCATTTTACGAGCCTTGAGGAAAAAGTGCAAATATGTGAAAGTTTAGGGGTCAAAATAAAAATTTGTAAAAATATGATTTTTGGACCCATATAAATAATGTGACTAATTAGTAAGCTAATGTGATATTATAGATCAAGGAAAATGAATTCGGGCATAGATTGGAAATGAATGAGATTATGGACTAAATCGAAATATATAGCCGTGCTCGCGTTCGCGGTAAGTTCATATGTCAATAATAATGCAATAATATAATTGTTTATGCTTGAACTTAAATTTATGTGTGAACATTATGTGGTGAATATTTATATAGTTGATATGATGATTGTATTATGTGACAAATCCCTAAATGTAATTATGAGCAATGCCATGTTTATTTCATGAATATGAGAATGGTGAATTTGTAAGCATGAATGATATTATAGTCGTTATCCACGACATTACGAGCAAGTGTGATGGAGATGCTATGTTCAATGAGAAAAGCCCCGTTTGAACCTTATGAATAGTTTAGGATACAAGTGACATGTCACTAGGAATTTAGAAAATCCGAGCTCGTTGAGTTGGTCCGAGTTCGTGATATATGTGAGAAATATGAACTTGTTTAGTTGGTCCAAGTTCGTGATATATGTGAAGCATCCGAGCTCGTTGAGTTGGTCCGAGTTTATTATGGATGTATACATGTTATGAGGTAGCTTTGGCTACGTATGTATATGTGGCACTTAGGTGCAAGTTTTCGTGAATCCAATAGTATTCCGAGTGTTCAACGGATAATGAAATGAATTTGATGAAAGTCCCAAGGAGGACATATGAAAGAGGTATGGTTATCGATACTTTACAACGAGTACAGGTATGTATGCTAAACCTATGAGTAATACCTTGATAAAGATCAGCTTACAATGAGCAAGTATATATGTGTATATGATAAGTAAGCCAAAAGGGTTTGAATGATGAATAATCTTTATGGTTATGTTATTATGTCTTTGTGAAATTGAACATGAAATCCAGGAAATGGTAATTTCATGATTAGTTGAAAAAGAACTTATGATAGTTACCATTATATTGCACTAAGACAGTGTTGGACATTAGCAGTTGTGTGACTTTGAAAATTCACTAAAAATTGAGGAAATTAAATTATAAATTGAATAAGATATTATATTAAAGCTTATTGAATCTAGTTTCACATAGAAGAAAATTTCCAGCAAAAGAGATTCATATTATGAGATATTTTAACTTTTCTTAGATAGAGTCAGAGTGATTTTAGGATCCTCTATCTCAAATTTGTAAAATCACTAAAAATTGTAAAAAAATGATTATGGGCTAGGACTTATATGACTAAATTCTTATTGAGTCTATTTTCAATAGAAATAGACAGGAACATTAATCAAAACCTGTACTATGAGATAATCAATTTTTAGTACATAAAGGTCGAAGCTGTCAAGTAGCAGAATAAGGGTAAATTAAAAGAATAAAATGTACTTATTGGCTAGATCAAAAATTCTGTAATTTTTATGGTAAAAATATATATGAGTTTAGTTTTAGGGAAAATTTATGGATCTTAATTTTTAGTTTTTTAGCTCTAGATATAAATAATTTAGTAAATATGACTCGAGAAAATAGCATGACCAGAAAATAAGTAAAAGTGTAATTATGATTATATTTCCATGGAATCATATTGGTAATTTGCTTATTATTTTCATATGGACTTACTAAGCTTTAAGCTTACTCCCTCCTTTCCATTTCTTTAGTGTTGATAGGTTAACTCGGGGTTGGAGATCGTCGGAGGCAACCTCACACTATCAAGCTACCTCGTTTGGAGTATTGATGAATCTTAATGTCTTTAAGTGAGTGGCATGTATAGGGACTTAATTATTGATATGTGTTCTTATGTTTTGGCCAAGATGTTGGCTTATGTTAGCATATTTTATACAACCATGAGATGTGGCTTATGATGGTTATGGCTTGTAAGCCTATTTATCCAAGTTATGTATTGATGCCTGGTGATGTGGTCATGTGATTATATTTGTTTGATATGAATGGTTAGTATTACGGTATGTATGCTTGATGAATGTCTTATGACCAAACGAAGTGGTCATAATTAGAGAATAAAAGTGTGATATGGCAAAGTTAATAATGCTTGAACATGAAATTGGTGTGGAATGACTTAGGCAAGCATAGTATAAATGTATTAGTAATAATCAAAATGACATGTTCAATTGATTATGAATTGGTGTGTTTAGACTTGGTATAAAATAAGTAGGCAAAACACATGTATGATGACATATGAATAGTACAATTAAGTCTTAATGGAGGACATTTAATCATTTACTTGATGCTACATTATATGTGTCTATATGTATTTAAGTATGTGAGTATTAATGGTAACAAAAAGGCTTGGAAAATAGCCTAAGTGCTAGCCACATGGGCAGAGACACGACCATGTGTCTCAACCGTGTGGAGGACACGGCCTAGCACACAGGTGTGTGGCCTGGTCGTGTGGTTAAATTTGTTTTGCTGACATCATACACAGAGAGTTACACGACCTGAGGACACAGGCGTGTTGGAGACACACAGGCGTGTCCTTGTGTCCACACGGGCGTGTGACCTTGTTTCATGAAAATTTTTCTAAGTTTTCCCAAAACTTTTGAAGGTTCTCGGTTTAGTCCCAAACCACCTTTAATGCATGTTTAGAGCCTCGATAGCTCACGTAAGGGACATTATGCATGTGTTTGAATGTTTTTAATTTAAATGAAATTTTATGGCATGATTTTCCGAAATGTGTACTTTTAAGTCCGGTAATGCCTCAAACCCTGTCCCAGCACCGGATATAGGTAAGGGGTGTTACAGTAGAGGTAAAGACAAAGAAAATAAGGACGATGGTGACAATCAAGTAGAGGAGCTGGAACCACTAGCTGTGTGCAGAAATCCTACTTGCACTTGTCATCCACTGCCCTATGGCACACATTCGGCCCGACAACGTCGATGATGTATTTTCTATCTACTTATTGTGATGTAAATATAGATGAGATCAATAAAAAAATAGTGGAATTTTTTTGTATATTTCTATTACAACTCATATTTGTCTTTGTTAAATTCTAATGTAAATTATATGAAAATTTCAACATCTATTTAATATTTGATATGAAATATATAACTTTAGATAGGCACCCTGATCAAACTATTAATTAATAGAGGTATAGGGGCTAGCTCCTAAAAAATGAAAAACTTTAACTCTCCGAGAAATTGTAAATGATGTTTGAAGTAGCACTTAAAGTGACAATTTTTACACTATGTAATTGTTAGTAGACAGTGGCAAATACAATTGAAATGCAAGATAAAAAGAAACAACAATTTTTTTTACACAAAAAAAAGAAGAACTGTAATCAAATTTTATATCGTCGAAAAAAATGAATGCTACCGAAGTTGAGTCCCAATGTACCCCTCAATACGAAACTTGTTGTCTTCGTATGCCTTGGATTTCTATAATACCCGCATCACCTTGCTGATTGTCTCTCTCCTCAATATCCATATCGGTGCATATCCAAGTGGAATTTGTGCAACCTTTTAGGACACGATGTAGGTTCATGTTCAACGTCAAATTGTATGGCGTGCTGGACACTTTCCACTCATTCTAGCACGTATACATAGTTGATATAAGGTGTGTAATCAATTTGTAGGTTTGCACATGCGGAAATTACATGTGCGCATGGGAACCGAAGTACTTGGAACCTCCTACAATCATAAGTCCCTCCCGTTAGGTCGATAAGATATGATGCCTTTAACATGTCCTCGTCGGGCCTAGCATACTTTGTGACCCAAAATTTTAGGTTTTGACGCGACTAGCACACTACATATGTAGTGTTCACTCTCGTTGTATTTCATCTAATTTCTTTAATGACATCCCTAAAACAACTTGACTACCCACTATCTGTCCAGCATATGCTACGCCCTCTTTGGGAATAAGATAGCCAAATGAAAGTATGTTTCCTTGAAAACCGAGGTTATCAGCTAATGACTCAACCTCTTCAGTACAAAATTGATGCATTCAGCTAAGTTCGTCATCATGTGCCCGTACCGTAAACCCTCATTATACGATTACGTCCATTGTTCAAAGGGTATATTCACGAGGTAGTCTGCACCAGCATTGTTGATGGCGCACAAGTTATCCAACATATCATGGAAATGATATTGGATGAGCTCATACCCTATTGAGAAAAGTATACCCATGAATGCAAACAATACACGATGATATAAATTCAAACATGATTTGGGATAAAGTGGAAACTATGTACCCATGTCAATGCACTGGTCTCGATCACTTTTTGAAGGCTATTTTGTGTGGTAGTTGCAGGTGACATGTCGCTTGTAGTACCTATGGTGGGTGTAGTCCCAAAGGCTACCCTACCACTAAATAGTAGATAAGATTCTAGTTCCCCTGTCTGATATGACACATATGCCGAGTTGCAGGCAAACACGACGGCATAATCAACTAAGGAAGAAATCCTAGTCATCTACCTTTTTTGAAGGATTTATTGAAAACGCAATCAGTAGAATTCTTCAATTACCATCCTAAGCAACAACAATCAATAATCGGTGTTAATACCTCCCATATGGCCAAGTGTCGTTAATTTGCACCAAAGGTTTGCAATGTTGGAAAGTTTTCCTGCATTAATCGAATGTCCAAAAGAATCAGTGGAATACTCTTTTCCTAAGGACCAGACCATTGCCAAAGTACACTGGGTGCATTTCTATATTAGTTACGGAACCTGGTACGTACAGATCCAGTACCTGATGCCATTCACATAAATAATTGTATGAATTTTCCCAGCCATGATGCAACTTATCCATAGCATTTGGTTTTGCGACCCACGCTCTATAGTACGACGGCGTGTAATTGTGTTGGCTACAAATGCTGGCAATTAACACCGAGACAAGGATCCTAGGACTTCCCTTCACCATCGGTATAATAATGTCAGAAATAATGTCTGAGTCTAGCCTAGGATGATCCTGACTTACACCTACAAATTACAAGTTAAAGTTAAGTAATCGAAAAAAACAAAAATCCTGACCAGGTTACATTATGCCAGAAAATAAAGCGATTGCACCGTGCACCTCCGCAATACAAGTATGTGGATGAAAATACTTTTTTATCGTTCACAAGACAATCTTTTTATGCAAAGATGCCATTATTTTCCATTTGTACCTCTCGCCGCGCACTTGCACTTTCCCTTGAATTTCTCCGAACGGGACTTTGTGACATGATAGTTCAAACCATTCTTGAAGCTATACCGCTTTAGTACAGTAAAGAAAGCATCTTTGTTTGGGTATTGCATGCCGACTTCCAATACCTAGACATCTAACGTTGAGCTTGCATGACCAGGTGTTCTGTGTGGTAGCTGCCAAAACTCTAAACCACCCTTGGTCGAGAGGTCGATGTTGGTCATGTGGGCCGGAGGTTCATATGCGCTAAATCACAGATCTAGATCTGGAGCATTGTCCAAGGCATCATCGTCAAAACTACAAGGTTTTGGCTCTGTTGGAACCTATTTTAGTTCAAAAAAAAGTGTCACTTCCAAACCGTCCGAACCACACTACTGGATTGGATCCAAGTCTGACTCTGATCTGTCAACTACATCAGCTGCCCCTTTTTCCTTAGCTGCATCTTCTTCCTCATTTACGCTTTCATTATCACCTTTAACCAAGGGGTTCAATGTACCCTTGTTAGACTCAATCGTAGAGAGTAAGTCATCGGTTCTTATGTACCTTATGTACCCGCCAAATTCTGCACCAGATTGGTGGTCGGTGTAGGTTGATGTCCCTCGGTATTAGTGCTTCTACCTTAGGACATCGATCCACCAAAGTTGAAAATGAACACACCAATAAAATGTTAAGTCTGGGTGTCGAGGTTTAGGTTATACTGATACCCTGACTTGTAGTGGCTGCCAAAGTTTAAATCTATGTCAAAAATCAAAGAATGTCTACCCATAGACTTTTCAGGGACATCATAGTAGGAGCTTTGTAACAAGCTAGTGAACCCACCGCACAACCGTATAGTAGGACTTTCTGCTTCAGCTTTGATTCCAACATTAGTCACAACGGTGGCTAAAGATGGACCAATTCCATCAACCTCAGCAAACTCGACATATAACTCTATTATAGCATTTTCGCTTAAGCAGCGTGATGATATGACCACTTCGAGCTCAAACTCACCTTTCACATCAAATAACTCATACCTATAGGGGTCAACAGAAGCAAGATATATACATTACAACCTCAAAATTCTTCCCCAGCTTGAATCCCCCACTTTCCTTGTAACACCCCTAACCCGTAATCGTCGCTGGAATAGGTTAAAAGGCATTTCCGGACTTGTCATTAAGTTCAGAACAATTACAATTGAAATGCCATATCATTTTAGTAAATGTCCTTCATTCACACTCGTTATGAACATAAAATCGAGCATACAATACTTAAACATGCATTTGGGACCAACTCAATCTCATATAAAAGTTTCGGAAACTTAGAAAATTTTCAACTTTTAAAAGGTCACACGCTCGTGTGAACAGGCTGTATGCCTCACACGGCCTTAGACACACCCGTGTGTCTAAATCGTGGAAAAACAGGGCATACATACTGACTTATCCACACGGCTACAAGACACGCCCGTGTTCCAGGCTGTGGAAAAATTAAAGAGGCTACTGACTTGGCCACACGGCCGACCACATGCCCGTGTGCTACACACGACCACTAGACACACCCGTGTGTCTAGGCCGTGTGAAAATTGGAAGGTATACTGACTGTAATTCGTAGAGTACCCCAGGGGACACACGGCCGTGTAACATGACCGTGTGTCGCACACGGCTGAGACACACGCCCTTGTCTCTGCCCGTGTAGACAAAAATAGGCCATTTAAATAGCCAAATTTGCCACCCTAAAACACAAGCAAATACATTCAAATTTGACCTCTTAAATCAAGACTACCATTGCATAATATCATACATACATTATCATACTAAAAATATACCATGATTAAACACATATATATACAACCTAACATAGTACCAAATAAGCCAAATCACATGGCTTAACTTATATACAATTCATACTCAAAACATGGTTCCAAAACATAACTTATACTACCAAACTAGCTTATACATGCCATATTTACAAAGGTTCATAAATTCAAAATACCAAATAGAAATTTGGATAGCGTGATGCGCAACTCCGACTTGTCCGGAACGAGCTAGCTAACGAACCTCTATAAGACATAGAAACAGAAACAGAGTAAGCTTCTAAGCTTAGTAAGCCCGTATAATTCAGAATTAAGCTTACCATTTAAAGAAATCAAATGCAATAATAACAGGCCAACAATTTAATATAAATCCATCGCCTAATTACACATAATCATCACATGTTAGTCATTCGACTAATACAAAAAACCATATCTTGTTCGTATAACATTATTTAGGCTCGTTGAATCGATTAGAACTTTAAAGGATAATCAAGTGAACAATGTCAATAATCCGTCAATTCATCATCATACATGCTCTTTCGAGGCATGGCCAGTAAGCTCATCATGAGTTGATAACAGTGAGCTCAATTGAGCTGGAATTGGGAAGCTCTATTGAGCTGAATGGGAAGCTCATATGAGCTATGGTGAGTCCGCAACAAATGTAGAAGCTCAACCATTTCGGTAAGTATAGTAACATGTCACCCATATCCAATTAATTCTTATAGTTCAACTCAAGCTCGATAACACATTCGATATATCATCAAGTAATTCAATTATAAACATTCAATTCAACCATTGCAAGCTATGAACTTACCTCGAGTTGTTCGGATAACCGTCGACTACTAGTTTACCTTTCATTTTCCCCGATCTAATTTCTGTATTTGCTTATCATGATCTCAAAAATGAACTCATGCACTCAAAACACCATGGCCGAATATGGAAGCTATGAAAATGGCTTTTATTCTTTCTAAATTTCGACTAGGTGAATATGATAACCTTAAAATTTGTTTTTGTTTTATTATTATTAACATCATTAATCAATTTAACTTTTTAACCTTTATAAAATTTAATAATTTCAAAAATACCTAGATAACAACTTACCCCTAATATAGTCTATTTGACATGCAAGGACTCCCACAATTCAAGCTATAGCCATATAGTACCTTTACACAATAGTACTCAACTTTTACGTGTTACGCGATTTAGTCCTTTTTACCGAATTGAGCATTTAAACGGTAAAATTTATTTACTACACTTTCACATAAATAATCTATCATACTATAAACCTTATTAAAATAATAAAAATTTTGACTTCGGATTTCTGGTCCCAAAACCACTGTTCTGATTTGACCAAAGAACGGGCTGTTACATTCCTCCTGAGTCTAGTCTATAGCTCATGCAATTGAATGGCACAGTTGAACGTCGATTCCATGGACTAGGCTCATGCCAATACTACCCCGACTTTCGTATTACAGATTTGACCATCATAGCAAATGAAGGCTTTCACTCGTCGACTCATTTCAATATCATATATGAATTGCATGAGCAAAAGCAAAATAATATTCAAACGATTGTCCAAAGAAATGCAGACGACTCTCACAACTCAACTCTTCGATGTTTGATATGAATTTTTTGTATGCCTACGTTATGAATATTTCATTACTTCAATAGGAAAATAGAAAAAGAAGAGAAGGAATGCATGCTTCAGAATCCATTTCTAAGGACACGTTGTTGTCGAATAATGATAATGAAACGGTCTTCGGTCCTTGAAAGCATGTTTCACAGATCACGTAAATTCCATTAGAAGCGTGCTTCAGAGGGTATTTAGTGCCTCAAAAAGTGCATCAGATTTCATCGTGATTATCGAGGTCAGGTACTTCTTTTTTCAACCTTTAAGAAAAATGTTAGTACAGGCTCGTCCAGTTAGGCAAGCTTCCTTACTAACATGGCAGAAAAACGCGCCTAGCTAGAGGAGCCTTCACTAACATTTTCAAAGTTTGGAAAAAAATGTACCTAACCTCGAGAATCTTTCTACAGATTTGAAGCACGTTTTGAAGATATTCGATGAAAACATTGGTCCTGCGACACTTTTTTGACCATGAAAATGTTCTAATTTCAAATCTCACCCTTCCCTCGTGCTTAGAAAAAAGGGGCTTCCACTTCATCTCCTTGCCTCTATCCGTCTACTATTGGAAACACAAAAATTTACACTTTTTCATACCCTTTTTAACTTAAATTCATGAGAATTTAGTTAAATTCTTGTCGAAAAATAATTAATTTTTATAAAATAATTAAAGTGCACTTAAAATATGAACATGTTGAAATTTAGCTATAATCATTTTTGATGAATTTTGGTTATTTTCGACAATTTGCACAAAGGGTGAAAAATGGCTCTTCAGACACTGCCAGAAGCACAAAACCGAAAAGCAATTTGAAGTATTGAGGCGAATTAAATTCGAGCCTAAGACGGTCCAAAATTATATGTATTAAATAATAATATAATTATTTTAAATTTATATCCAAGTTAATTTGGGTTAATAGATTATTATTAATTAATTATGAAAAAAATGGTCTGATTGAACTGAACCGGCCAAGGAGAGGACAGCCCAAAGCTGTCCAAGTGCTGACCCAATTTGGGATAATAGATTATTATTAATTAATTAGCTGATTATTTAAGCTGCAAAAAAGCCCTTGAAGACTTGTTCAAATTGAAAATCAGCCCCTCCATAATTGGTGGCTTTGAAGATTTACCTCAAGCCAAATTTAGCAAAACTGAAGCCATCAACTTTGCCACATAGATGGCCGGCCAAGGGGTGGCTCTTTGGCTGCTATTTTTAGCAAATTTTAGCTGCCACATTCAGCTATAAAAACCCCCTCTTGGATGATCATTCAAAGCATCCCTCATTCATTCACGTCTCTTCTCTCCTCTCTCACTTTCTCCTCTCATTTTCCCATTCCAAGTCCCCTTCTCCTATGCCAATTTCTCCCCATTGGAAAGGGTTCTTCTTCAGCCATTTTGGAGTAGAATTTGAGTGTTCATGGAAGCCTTGATCGGTGAAGACAACAAAGAAGGAAGAACGGAGCAACCTAGTCAAGCCACGGAAAAACACCAGATTTGATTCTTGTTCCCTATCTCTTTTATTTTTGTTGTTTTTATGATGAACATATCCATGAATATTTATGTTTTTGGAATGGTTAATTTAATCAGCTTAGCTTGACTTTAATTCGTGTTGGTTTAAATGCATTTCATCTGCTTAAACTATTAAAATTGTGTTCATGTTGTTATAGGCCTCGGTAAAATGCTTGATTAAGTAAAATCATGCCTAAGTTATTCTTTCATTACAATTGTGAGGTAGCTAATGAATTAATTATTTAAACGGATTGAAATTGTAATTAATGGACACAATACTAAATCAGTGCATGTTTATTCTTCTAAAGTAGCTGAAGGTTAAATTGGCAATGTATCTGGCGATACACTTTCCTTGCATAACTTGCAAGATTATTGTGATTAAATTGTTTCAAGGTAAGAATACCTTGTTACCTCACATAGTCTTTTATGTGCTTATTAGATTTAATTAATCGTTTGAATTGACATAGAGATATGCAAGAGATTAGTTCAATTTAATGAGTATGTATGTGTCATGACATGTTTGCTTATTAACATATGTTTAATCGTTTGAATTAACATAGGGATATGTTAAGAGATGGATGGATTTGTGTAAGTGAGTATGTTCATAAGTTAGCAAATTACCAAGTTGTCGTGAATTTATTCGTAACAGCATAAGCATGAGTTTAATAATTCTAAGTTAAAGAAATGTAATTAAATCAAAACAATTATGTCATCTTGATTAAATCATATTTGAAATTGTGCATTTGAGATTTATTTCTTTAGTTTACTTAGTTTAAAATCTTAGCTTTTAATCACCCTCTTCAAAAAAAATATTTTTCTTCACCAAAGTGTTTTAAATAGCATTCATAAATAATTCTTTTCACAGTCCCTGTGGGTACGATAACTCGACATTTACTTATCACTTTATTACTTGTTGCTATTGTGTACACTTGCACATTTCCGTCGTTCCAAGTTTTTGGTGCCGTTGCCCGGGGACTATGTTTTAAAAAGTCATTATTTGTGAATTTGTTAGTTTACATTTTGGTTTATTTTTCTATTTAATTTTTAACTTAATTAATTTTTCTGTGATTATTTCAGGTGTTTATGAGTGTTGACCGGATTATTAACCTACTCCTTGTAGACTCTGAGATAGAAATAACTTTTCAAGAGTGAAGAAGACAAACAAATCAGAGAAAGACCGAAGATATGAAAATTGAAAATCCAAATCAAGGAAATGGAGCAAACCCTGCTCAAAATCCTATCCTTATTGTTGATGATAGGGATAGAGCTTTAAGACATTATGCCATGCCAGTACTTAATGATCTTAATCTGAGTATTAGGAGACCCGAAGTTGAGGCAAAAAAATTCGAGCTGAAGCCAGTCATGTTCCAGATGCTTCAGACAGTGGGTCAATTCAGTGGAATGCCTACCAAAGATCATCACCTACACTTAAGACTATTCATGGAGGTGAGCGATTCTTTCAAGTTAGCTGAAGTACCCGAAGATGCATTATGATTGAAGCTATTCCCATATTCACTAAGGGATAGAGCTCAAGCCTAGTTGAACTCATTGCCACCAAAATCAATTTCTACATGGCAAGAGCTAGCAAAAAGATTCCTTATGAAGTATTTCCCGCCTAGCAAGAATGCTAAGTTGAGGAACGAGATCAATGCCTTCCAACAAATGGATGATGAGTCCTTGTATGAGGCATGGAAAAGGTATAAAGAGTTATTACGAAAGTGCCCTCATCATGGAATCCCACAATGCTTACACAGGATGGTAGTGGACACTTCTGCTAATGGTGCTCTCCTTTCTAAGTCTTATAATGAGGCTTATGAAATCATTGAGAGGATTGCCAACAACAATTACCAATGGCCAACCAATGGAGCAGCGTAAGGAAGACGAGTTGTCGGAATACATGAAGCAGATGTTCTTTCTTCACTCACATCTCAGGTATCATCAATATTCTTAATGTTAAAAACTCTTACTACTAATGGGTCTAACAGTTTTGCAGCATAGCCACCAAACCAATTTGAAAATATAGCCTATGTCTATTGTGGGGAAGGACATTTGTTCGAAGAATGTCCATTAAACCCAGAATCCAAGTACTACATAAGTAACTAGAACCAAAATCAAGGAAGGTAAGGACTGCAATCCAATCTTTATAACCCAAGGACTGCAATCCAATCTTTATAACCCATCATGGCAAAACCACCCAAATTTTTCCTGGAGTAACCAAGGGGTTGGAACCAGTAATACTTATTCCCAATCTAGATCGACCCAGCCAGCTAGTTTTCCCTAACAAGCTCAGAAACCAACCCAAGCTAAACCATCCAATGGCTAAGAAAATCTATTGAAGGTAGACATGGCCAAGAATGATGCCTTAATCCAAAGCCAAGCAGTTACATTGAAAAACCTAGAAAACCAAATGGGCCAACTTGCAACTGAACTCAAAAACCGACCATAAAGTGCTTTACCTGGTGATACGAAGAATCTGAGGAATCTAGGGAAGGAACATTGCAAAGCATTGACACTGAGGAGTGGAAAGAAAGTAGAGCCCAACACCATCGAAGCTGAAAAGGAGTAAGCTGACGCTCAAGATCCAGAGGAAGTTCAACCGAGTGTTGAAATTCCAATTTCACAAGAACCTGAATCTGTAAAACCCAACAAAGTAATTTCAGAACCAGCTAATTCTGATAAACTAACAAATCCGTTAGATACAAAATTGCCACAAAAGACAAATCAACCAGTTCCAATAAAGAAACCACCACCACCCTACCCTCAAAGACGTCAAAAGCAAAAGCAAGAGATTTAATTAAAGAAGTTTCTAGATGTACTCAAGCAACTTCATATCAACATCTCGTTGGTTGAAGCACTTAAGCAAATACCGAACTACGTCAAATTCATGAAAGATATCCTGTCCAAAAAATGAAGACTTGGAGAATTTGAGACAGTAACTCTGACGAAAGAATGCAGTGCATACCTTCTAGACAAACTACCCCCAAAGTTGAAGGATCCTAGATGTTTTGCCATACCTTGCAACATTGGAGCAACATATTGTGGTAAGGCAGAATGTGACTTAGGTGCGAGTATTAACTTGATGCATATGTCAATATTTAGGAAGTTGGGGACACGTGAAGTTAAACCAACTATGGTTACATTTCAATTAGTGGATCGATCCTTAGCACATCCAGAAGGAAAAACTGAGGATGTATTGGTACGTGTAGATAAATTTATCTTCCTTAATAATTTTGTTATTCTAGATTTTGAAACAGACAAAGAAGTGCCAATTATCTTAGGAAGACCGTTTTTAGCAATCAGAATGACCCTTATTGATGTACAGAAGGGCGAGCTTACTATGTATGTTTAGGATAATGGTAACATTTAATGTTTTTAAGTCTATGTGATTTCCTGACACAATTGATGATTGTTCTGCAGTATTCAATTTAGAGGATTTAATAGTGGAGAAGGAGCTCAACTACGTTGAAGATCCATTAGAACAAATTTTGACATCAAATCCTTCGAATGATGAAGAGAATGATGAATACTCAGTGTTGTTAGAAGCTAATCAAAAGGGATTTAATTCGCAATCTCATTTTGAATCTTTGGAATTAGAGAAAAGGGATTATGCCCAACCAAAAACGTTAATCGAGGAGCCACCTGAATTAGAACTCAAGGTACTACCTTCACATTTAAAATATGTTTATTTAGGTAACGCTTCTACTTTGCCTGTGACTGTTTCAGTAGAATTAACTAGTAAGCAAGAAGAGAAACTCATCATGGTGTTTGAAACAATTTAAGAAAGCTATCGAATAGACCATAGCCGATATTCATGGTATTAGTCCATCTGTACGCATGCACAAGATTATAATTGAAGATGGCAAAAAAGGGACGATTGATGGACAACGAAGACTGAACCCCATTATGAAGGACGTAGTCAAGAAAGAAATCATCAAGTAGTTAGATGCGGGTATAATCTACCCCATCTCAGACAGTTCATAGGTAAGTCTGGTCTAATACGTGCCAAAGAAAGGAGGTATCACGGTCATTGAAAATGAGAATAATGAGTTGATACCGACTAGAACGGTTACGGGATGGAGAATTTGCACCGATTATCGAAAGCTAAATAAGGCGACTAGGAAAGATCATTTTCCTTTGCCGTTTTTGGACCAGATGTTGGATAGACTCGTAGGGCAAGACTATTACTGTTTTCTTAATGGATACTCGGGGTATAATCAAATTACAGTAGCATTGAAAGATAAACACAAGATAACATTCACATGCCCGTACGGTACATTCGTATTTACACATATGTCATTTGGTTTATGTAATGCACCTGCTACATTTCAAAGATGTATGATGTCTATTTTTACTGACATGGTTGAGAAGTATTTGAAAGTATTTATGGATGATTTTTCAGTATTCGAAGATACATATGTTTATTGCCTAGCCAATCTAGCCAAGGTACTAAGGTGACGCGAAGAAACAAATCTTGTACTCAACTGAGAAAGTGTCATTTCATGGTACGAGAAGGGGTTGTTCTGGGGCATGGATAACAAGACATGGAATAGAGGTTGATAAAGCAAAGGTAGATGTTATAGAGAAACTCCCACCTCCAACATCTGTAAAGGGTGTTAGGAGCTTTTCGGGCCACACCGGTTTCTATCGAAGATTCATCAAGGACTTCTCCAAAATTCCTAAACCCTTATGCAAATTATTGGAGAAGGACACGACATTCAAATTTGATGAAGAGTGCTTAAGAGCTTTCAACAATTTGAAGAGTTGATTAGTTTCGGCACCTATAATCGTCACACCAGACTGGGATTTGCCATTTGAATTGATGTGTGACGCAAGTGACTTAACGATAGGAGCTGTCATGGGTCAGCGAAGGAACAAAGTTTTTCATCCCATCTACTATGCAAGTTGAACTCTAACAGGAGTTTAACTGAATTATACGGTAACAGAGAAAGAGTTACTTGCTATTGTGTTTGCTTTTGACAAGTTTCAATCTTATCTTGTAGGTACCAAGGTGATTGTCTATACGGACCATTCGGCAGTTAAGTATTTACTTTCCAAGAAAGACGCTAAGCCGAGGTTGATCCAATGGGTACTTCTACTTCAAGAGTTCGATCTAGAAATTCAAGATCGAAAGGGAGTAGAAAATGAAGTATCAGATCACTTGTCCAGATTGGAGCTGCAAGAAGGGAACTCTCCTCTTATGCCAATTCAGGAAACATTTCTAGATAAACACATACTGAAGGTAAATCATGTCCATAATACCCCTTGGTTTGTTGATATTGCTAACTTTTTAGCTTGTGGTTTGATGTCGATTGATAAGACGTATCATCAAAAGAAAAAGTTTCTTCACGATGTGAAGTACTATTTCTGGGAAGAACCATACTTGTTTAAGAAGTATGCAGATCAAATGATCAGGAGATGTGTGGCAGAAGATGAAGTACATAAGATTCTATATCATTGTCACTCAGCTCTGAGTGGGGGACACTTTGGAGGTACTCGTACTGCAGCCAAAGTATTGCAAGCTGGATTCTTTTAGCCATCACTATTCAAGGATGCATATGCTTACATAAAGAGTTGTGATCGATGTCAAAGGGTCGAAAATGTCACCAACAGAAATGAGATGCCTCAAACAAAAATCATTGAGGTAGAATTATTCGATGTTTGGGGTATTATTTTCTTGGTCCTTTCCTCCGTCTTTTGGTCACGAGTACGTATTAGTAGCCAAAGATTATGTGTCTAAATGGGTTGAGGCAAAGGAATATCCCACAAATGATGCTAAGGTTGTAATGAAGTTTTTGCAGAAACATGTGTTCACAAGGTCTGGAACCCCAATAGCCATCATCAGTGATGAAGGGTCCTATTTTGTGAACAAGTGGTTGAAATGGTTATTAGATAAACATGGAGTGAAACACACGGTTGCTACAGCTTACCATCCGCAGACGAATGGGCAAGATAAACTTGCAAACAATGAGATCAA
The DNA here is from genome assembly GCF_007990345.1 of Gossypium hirsutum. Taxonomy (NCBI): domain Eukaryota; kingdom Viridiplantae; phylum Streptophyta; class Magnoliopsida; order Malvales; family Malvaceae; genus Gossypium; species Gossypium hirsutum. The sequence goes on from NC_053425.1 coordinate 23,877,053, forward strand.
AGGCATACTTGAGAAGGTAGTTTGCCCGAACCGACGAGATTGGTCCAAAAGACTGGATGATGCTTTATGGGCTTACAGAACAGCATACAAGACACCTCTAGAGATGTCACCCTATAGGTTGGTCTTTGGGAAAGCCTACCATCTATCTTTGGAATTAGAGTTCAAAGCTTACTAGGCTCTTCGACAACTCAACTTGGATCCTAAGCTTGCTAAAAAGAAGCAGATGCTCCAACTCAATGAGTTAGAGGAATTGCGAATGTTCTCGTACGAAAAAGCCAAATTACTCAAGGAGAGACTTAAGAAATGGCATGACAAGCACATTTGAGTTCGAGAATTTGAAGCAGGTCATCAAGTCTTGTAATTTAATTCCAGATTAAGGTTCTTTCCAGGTAAATTAAAATCACGTTGGTCCGGTCCATTTACGATTCATCACGTCTATCCATACGGAGTTGTTGAACTCAAAGGTAAGGGAGGTAATTTTCAAGTTAATGTTCAGCATCTGAAACATTACTTGGGAGATAAGACTGAACGGAATCAAATTTCGTTCATTTTATCAAATGTTTAAATTTTCTTATTTTCCTTTTTAATAAATGATTTAGGGTATATTTTCGGGATTAGTATGTTTAAATAATTCTGTCTAGGAGATTGGAACTTAAGCGGGACTGCTTGTGACCCCTCCAATCTTTCCTAAGGATTGATTTTAACATAATTTTTCGAGAAATTATTCCCTAAATAAAATTAAATTTTTGGTTTTTCAAAAAAAAAGGGTCAATTTTGGTCCAAGTTTTAAATTGCAACTCAATTTCAAATTTTCATTAAGTCTAGGGACTTAATTAAACTATTTTTAAAATTTGGTTGCTCTTTTTGTAAATAATAAAAATTAGATGCCTCTTTTTGTAAATATTTTCAAAAGGCTTCTAGAATAAATGTTTTTAGTTTAATAAAAAGAAGATGATAATTATTAATATATAATTATATCCATTATAATATATATTAATTATTATCAACTTTATATAGAGTTAGGATTAGTTTTAATTTAGTCATATTTTATTTGATAAGTTTTTATCTTAATAAATTAATAGCAATTAATAATTTAATATGCATATATTAATTGTTGTTAACTTTGAGTAGAATTAGAATTAGGTTTTTTTTTAATTTGTTAAATTATATTAAGAATTCTACTCTAATTCCTACTACTCTCACTATATATACCACCAATCTCCTCCTTCATTCACCACTCAAACTCCATTCCCACCAAATAACCAATCACCTAGTGCCGCAAGCCTCTTCAGCCACCACAGCCACTACACAGCCCCACAACCATTCGGCCAGCAGCTCACACCGTGCACACCAACAACCGCTCCTTGTTGTTGCACCTGCACACGTCCAGCTCTAGCACTCGCCAGGCCCACACCTTGGCACCGCACCTGCTCCTACTCCAGTTCGCGTACACACATGTTGCGGCCTATTGCCCGTGCAGCTCATCACGCCAAGTTGTGCCGCTCCTTTCTCTTGCTCGACGAGTCTGCTTGCTGCCCAGCATCTGTGAGGCATACCAGCCCCATTACTCGCACCAGCCCCGCACAAATATCCTTAGCCGATAACCCTCTAACCTACCCTGATTTGACCTCTTTTGTTCATTAATTATTTTTAGGAGTTCTTAATTTTTATAAAAAGGTGGTAAGACAAATTTTTGTTCTCTTAAATTTTAAATTTTATTTAATTATTTAATTTTTCAATTTATTGAATCACTAATAATTTTTAAATTTTTGAGAAAATAATTTTTCCCATCTTTTGTTTAGGTTAATCATGCCTCGTAAGAGAACTCGTGCCTGCGCCCAAATTGATGAAACACAAAACAAGTTCCATTGTGAAGAAGCCAAAGCAAGATATGAGAGTATCTTCAAAAATCAACAGATGCATCCAGAGAAAGGTTTTACATTGAAAGAGAGCAACTACAAAGACTTTATGGCACATATTCGTCAAGTTGCTGAAGCCCTCAATTGGGAATTGTTTTGTGAGAAGAGACCTAGTGTGGATAAGGAATTAGTGCATGAATTCTATTCGAATTTAACCTCAAGCGAGTTGACAAAAGTTCCAGCTCGTGAAATCAAGGTACCAATAACTTCAACCACTATTAATGAGTTCTTTGAATTACCTGATTTCGAAAATGACGAATATTCTTCCTTGATGAGCAATATAGAGCCTGAAAATTTGCGAGAAATTCTCGAGGAAATTACAGTTCTAGGTTCTAAGTGGACTGTGTCAAAGCAAGGAATCCACACTTGTCGAAAAGAATATTTCACACCATTCGCAAAGGTATGGTTCTACTTCACCCGTTTTAGCCTTATGCCTAGTTCAATTGAAAACTACAATTTCATTAGAGCGAATGGTCCTATTATACTCAATTTTAACTGGAAAAACCATTGATATGGGAAAAATCATCCTGAGAGAAATGCAGAATTGAGTTGTTAGACGTTCTGGCCCAGCCTACTTCCCTTTACTATAACAATTCTATGCTTGAAAGCCAAAATTCTTGCAAACGTAAAGAAGGCAGGCTATAGCCAGGGCACAATCACAGATTGGGACCTCTACCAAATAGCTAGAGATTCTATTTTACAGCAACGAATTGAAGAAAGTGAGGATCCCGAAGAAGAGGAAGAAGATCCCACAGAGATCGAACCAATGCAATCTGCTAAAATCCCTGATAAGGTGGAACCAATAGAACCAGAAGTTGAACCTGATGACAAAACTTCAATATTCAGAGCTCAACCGCCTAGCCCAGATATTTGATGAGCTATCAAAGCTGATGGACACAATGCAGCATATACAATGGCAGCAACAAGCTTACTAGAGATATTCAAAAATAAGAGGTGACTCGATGAGAAGTGCTCTTAAGAAAATTTACAATGAGTCATTTATTTTGGTGTCTGAATTTCTAAATTTTATATTTAAACCATGGAGTCCATTATCGATGAAGGAGCTAAGTGATTCATGCAAAGGCAATAATGATGGAACAAAAGATGAGTCAAATTCGGTAGGGTCTGTAAATAAATAAAATGGGGGATCTTAACCTTATTTTATTTTATTTCTGTTCTTAGGTCATTTTAGGATTAATTTAATTAGGAATATTTATTTGCACATAATAAAGCAAGAGATGGAAATCATGAATAATGAACAAGTCACAAAGTATAAAGTGTGGCAATAAGTATATATATGTCTAGGATTGGATCTAGAGAAAGCTTGGTACTTAAGCAGTCAATTTGACGCACCTCCTCTTTTCTAGAATCCTATCCGGTGTATAGTATCTATTCACTTTAAACAATGAGGACGTTGTTCATCTTAAGTAGGGGGACCGAAAAATTGAATTTAAGTTATTTCCATTCAGAATAAAATTTTCTTTTAATTATGATTAGGATATATTTTGTTCAATAATTTGAAATTTTGTTAAGTATGCTAAACTTCAGTATAAATAAAGTTCTATTATTTCAATAAATTATTATGTTAGCTTAATAATGATATGAATGTATTTCTAATAAAGCATGCAAATCGTACCATAAATTTTTATTTCCTTACGAAAGTTAGGCATGCATGAAAGTTTAAGTCTTTAGAATTGACTTAGTAGTTTCTTGAGGCAAAATCCTAGGAAGCATGGAACATTAGAAATGATTTAGGCAACTTTTGTTGGACCATTTGAGCCTTTCAAGCCAACCATGATGAAATTTTTATCCTTTGAAACCCAACTGTGAGACTATATGGCCTAATTTTATTTAAACCCTTGCAAATTTAGCCATCACTTCTCTCTTAACTATTTTAAAATTGTCCCAAACACTAGACTCGGTGCTATTTGAAGTATTCTTTAAAAATAAGTTTGGGGGAGTTGAAAAGAAGTATCGAATGCTCTAAAACTGTAGTACATTCAGCAAAATGCTCGAATTTGAAAAAAAATAGAGAGCATGAGTTCTTAAAATAAGATGTACAAAAGAGCATGTGAAAGCAAAAAAAAAATAAAAGTTGATATATTGAAGGTAATTATTCGGAGGTCCGATACAAGCTGAGTCTAGGGTTTAAAAGCCTAAATTTATCTATCTTTTACCTACCCTTAAGCCCAGCCATGTTACAACATTTGTTAAAGACCTATTGATTCAAAAGTTCCAATGCTACCTACATTAGAGGAGAGAAATTGCTACGTACAACATATGAAGACATAAGTTAAACTTAATTATTGCAACTTAATCTTGAATAAAGGGAATAAAATTACATTGGTAAGGTTTAACATGACTTTATTAGGAAGCATTTAGTCTACTTTTTGCTATCATAATAGTTTTTGAGATTAATTTGAACGATATGTATATTTAAGTAACATAACATTCAAATTTCTTGGCTTTGAGCATAAGTATATTAAATTCATAATTTTGAGAAAAATGTTATTCTGAAGGAATTTTTCAAAGGTATTTCCGAGAAATTCATTCAAAGCATCCCTTATTCATTCACATCTCTTCTCTCATCTCTCACTTTCTCCTCTCATTTTCCAATTCCAAGTCCCTTGCTCATGTGCTAATTTCCCCCCCTGAGAAAGGGTTCTTCTTCAGCCATTTTGGAGCAGCAATTGAGTGTTCATAGAAGCCTTGATCGGCGAGGACCACAAAGAAGGAAGAACGGAGCAACCTAGCCAAGCCACGGAAAAACACCGGATTTGATTCTTGTTCCCTATCTCTTTAACTTTTGTTGTTGTTATGATGAACATATCTATGAATATTTATTTTTTTGGAATGGTTAATTTAATCAGCTTAGCTTGACTTTAATTCGTGTTGGTTTGATTGCATTTCATCTGCTTAAATTATTAAAATTGTGTTTATGCTGTTATAGGCCTCCATAAAATGCTTGATTAAGTAAAATCATGCCTAAGTTATTCTTGCATTACAATTGTGAGGTAGCTAATGAATTAATTATTTAAACGGATTGAAATTTTAATTAATGGATACAATACTTAATCAGTGCATGTTTATTCTTCTAAGGTAGCTGAAGGTTAAATTAGCAATGTATCTGGCGATACACTTGCCTTGCATAACTTGCAAGATTATTGTGATTAAATTGTTTCAAGGTAAGAATACCTTGTTACCTCACATAGTCTTTTATGTGCTTATTAGATTTAATTAACCATTTGAATTGACATAAGGATATGCAAGAGATTAGTTCAATTTAATGAGCATTTATGTGCCATAACATGTTTGCTTATTAACATTTGTTTAATCGTTTGAATTAACATAGGGATATGTTAAGAGATGGATGGATTTGCGTAAGTGGGTATGTTCATAAGTTAGCAAATTATCAAGTTGCCGTCAATTTATTCGTAACAGCATAAGTATGAGTTTAATAATTCTGAGTTAAAGAAATGTAATTAAATCAACACAATTATGTCATCTTGATTAAATCATATTTGAAATTGTGCATTTGAGATTTATTTCTTTAGTTTACTTAGTTTAAAATCTTAGCTTTTAATCACCCTCTTCAAACAAAATATTTTTCTTCACCAAAGTGTTTTAAATAGCATTCATAAATAATTCTTTTCACAGTCCCTGTGGGTACGATAACTCGACATTTACTTGTCACTTTATTACTTGTTGCGATTGTGTACACTTGCACATTTCCGTTGGTCCAACTATACAATATTTATCTTTCTCCATTTTCTTCCCAACTTCAGTGTTAAAAATTTCAGTCACTAATAAAATTTCCCATTCAAGGTATTCTTGAGTCATCGGTGATGCGATATTGCTCTGAGATGCACACATTTCATATATCCTACAGAGATGGGACCATTACCTTCAAAACCTATCCCGTGGAAGTCAAGTTTTAGGGTGATTTTGCTTTGTACGATCACGGGTAGAAGTCTACATAGAGGTCTCAATCGACGATCATTATGCAATCATGGATTAGTGTATAAGAGGGGAGGCAATTGACGATTGTTATGCGGCCACAAGCTCAAACTTTTTGAATACCCGAAAATGTTTACAGAAGTTTAAGGGCATAATCATAGGGAAAAACTACGGGGCTTCTCGTTATAATCGGTGTAATTATTTTATCCATTTCCACGCAGTCGATATCTTTAACCTTCCTTCTTATCTGAAAGTCTGCACCACAGTGGACATAGGAGGTCACTCAGGCGAGAAGCAACTGTTGCGACGTAGTAAAGCTGATGCTCCTTTCGGGGTTGTCGTGCCGACCTGAGTTTGACCTCTACTGTGTTGGAACATCTATTCTCTGCCTAAAAACCCTCTTGTGTCCACCTTGGGTATTAGCCTTTGAATAAGAATGAAAGGTTAAAAATATTGGTGCCTAGAAATATAGAAAAAACTACATTGATTACATAAAAAATCCCTCTGTTTTTCCTTACGTTTATGGCCGCAATCTTATGTGTAACACCCTTTACCCGCGTCCGATGCCGGGACAGGGCTCAAGGCATTACCGGACTTAAACATAAACATTCATACAAAATCGAGCCATAAAATTTCATTCAATTTAAAACCATCCATACACATGCATATCGTCCCTTATACCGGCCTACGAGGACCAAAACATACATCAGAGATGATTCAGGACTAAACCAAGAATTTTCAGAAATTTTACAACACTTAAGAAATTTTTCACTTTTTTAAAGAGTCACACGCCCGAGTGGAGTAGGCCGTGTGGCTTAGGAAATTCCCAAGTCCTCTGCTCGTGCAACTCTCTATTTATGACATCATCATTCATTTAGGGGCACACGGCCAAGACACAAGCCTGTGGAGGCGGACCGTGCGTCATACACGGCCTAGACACACGCCTGTGGGTCTACCCATGTGGACGATTGCAAGGCTACTTTTCAAGCCATTTTGTCACCCTTACTTGCACAATTTCATATCACATCACATGGCACATTATCAAGCATATAAATGCAATTCAAACTAACTACATTCATGCAATAACATGTCATTTACATATGATAAAGCATATGATTATCATAAGCCATCATTTATGGCTATTCATATTCAAATTGAATCACAACTCATTATAGGCCAACACACTTGGCCCTAATAGTATTGACTAAAATAACAAAATACATAATTCCTATACATGCCATAAACTCGAGTACTTGAATACTTATACCCCAGATGGTAGCTTGATAGTGTGATAGCATTTCCGGCGATTTCAACCTGAGCTAGCTAAATAAACCTATAAGAGATGGAAAGGAAGGGGAGTAAGCTTAAAGCTTAGTAAGTTCATATGAAAACAATAATCAATTTATTTACATGCTTTTTCCAAATTCTTATAACATGTTCTCAAGGTATCACAATCATAGTTGCACATTATTCGACTACTTGCTCAAATTCCAGTTAAGCTGTCTACTCGAGTCGTAGTCACTAGATTATTTATATCTTAACCTACGGAACTCCAAATTAAGTTTTTAAAATTTTTACTAAAACTAGACTCAAATATTTCATTACCATAAAATTTTCAGAATTTTTGGTTTAGCAAATTAGTATAGTTTATTCTTCAAAGTCACCCATGTTCTGCTGTTTGACAGTTCCGACCTTACTTCACTAAAAATTAATTAACTCCTCATACAGGATCCGGATGATGTTTCCATTTGTTTATTTTGAAACTAGACTCATTAAGGATTCCAAGCATAAAAATTATAACCCATAATTATTTTTTTACAATTTGTGATGATTTTCCCAAATCAGAACAGGGGATGCCAAAAACATTCTAACTCTATCTCACTAAAATTCAAGTATCTCATAATCTGATATTCTTTTTCTTACAATGTTTCTTCTATGTGAAACTAGGCTAAATAATCTTTAATTTCATATGTTATTCAGCCTAAAATTCAATTTCTAAATTTTTTTGTGAAATTTCAAAGTTGGACTACAGCTACTGCCCAGAACAGTTTTAGTACAAAAATGATGATAACTAAGTTCATCACACCTTCATTTCTTTTAAATTAGAAATCTATGCATTTATAAACATATATCATAGTCCACCAAATTAATACAACTTCATTTCACAGTAGTCATGGACTTACAATTCATAGATTTCATATTCAATTGAGTTTTTGTACATACCTGTACTCATTTGTAACATAACTCAAGTTCGTTCTCATCAATGACATACCTCATTGGGACCATCATCAAATCATTCCTTGAATTACCCCAACACGCGGAATACTAATGGATACACAGAAACTTGCACATAGTGCCAAATACATAGCTATAACTAACTCATAGCGCGTAATGTATGTAACTAAAACTACCACATATTTTGTAATGCCCGCATTTGAGCTACTCACGGGTCTGTACACAAAGTCAGCACCTGGACCCCAAAGCATTAACATGATATGCTCGCTCAACGAGTTACTCACGAGTTTATACACAAAGTCAGTACTCAGACCCCAAAACATTAACATGATATGCTTGCTCAATGAGTTACTCACAGGTTTATACACAAAGTCAATACCCGGACCCACATATATATATCACTTATCTCATGAACCCAGACAAAACTCATGAGTTCAGACCACATTATTTCTCATGGCATATCTCGTGTATCCTATACTATTCCTAAGGTTCAAACGGGATTTCTTGTCTAGCTCAATGTCGTCGCACTTGCTCATAATGTCATTTATTCTTCCATCATACATTTCATACTTTCATGATAGTAATAAAACATTTAAATGCACATATTATCAAAGCATTAAAATATGCTACAACATCACATTATTTGCTTATGTACTTACTTGTCGAATCTTCATCAAGAATATCCGTATAATCAATCATACAATTTATATAATAATAACAACAAAGCATTTAATATTCAATTATAACATTGCATTATTATAATCACACAAACTTACCTTGACACAAAATCGGCAATTGGACATAACCGTCATATTCTTTGATTTCTCTCGTTCTAAGTCCGAATCTTGCTTTTCTTGATCTAAAATATCACATTTAGTCTAATTATTAGTCACATTATTCAATGTGATCCAAAAATCATATTTTGAAAAAATTACATTTTTTCCCTAAACTTTATCATAATTACACTTTTGCCCCTAGGCTCGTAAAATGAAATGCATTCAATTTCTTTGTACTTTAAGCCTAGCCAAACCATTTTCATAACTATAGCAAACTACAATTCTCATCAAAACACACTTTTATACCATTTTACAACTTTTACAAAATAGTCGTTCCAGACGTTTTCACCGAAAATCACTTAGTAAAAGTCGTTTATTTAACAATAAGGATGCATTTTCCATCATCAAGCATCAAAATAAACATATATTCATCAATGGAAAAATTTACAAACTTTAACAGTTTTGAAAACGAACGTACAAGACAGCTAAATTGAGTTACCACGACTCCAAAAATGTAGAAATAATTAAAAACGGGACAAAAACCATACCTAGATGAGCCATAGAAGCTTGGTCGAATGTTTGCTCATCCATGGCTGCCCATTTTCTTCATAAACGGTTGAAGAAGACAGAAGAAAAGATGATAGCTATTAAATTTTTGTCTTATTATGCCTTTATTAACTTAATTATCAATTTGCTCTTTTTTTTCAAACAAATTCAAAAATACCAAACAAATATCTTCCACTAACTTATTAATAGGCTAATTATCACATATGGACTTCTACTAAAAATTCTATAGCTATTTAATACCTGTAGCTTCTAGAACTCAAGTTTTGCATGTTTTACGATTTAGTCCTTTTTACTAATTTGAGTACCCGAACATCGAAATTTTTGAACGAGATTTTCACGAAATCATTCCGTGAAACTGTAGGCCATAAAAATATAATAAAAATAAATTTTTCCTAGTCAGATTTGTAGTCCCGAAATCACTGTTCCGACTAAGCCCAAAATCGGGTTGTTACATTATGTATGGTATATAATGCATCATTTGTAGGTATCAAAAAAGCTTGAACTCGTGACCGTATAACGACCATTAACTGGCCCCCGGTTATACTCGAACCCATGGTAGCATCATGGCTGCCGACTGGGACCTCCACCTAGGCTTCAACTCGTGGCCATTTCAAGCACAGTCTATAACACCCCTAACCTGTATCTGTCACCGGAATAGGGTTACGAGGTATTACCAGACTCATACACTAACATTTATACCAAAACGAGTCATAAATTTGCATTCCAAATCAATTCTTTTCAAATTTCACAATAAAGTCCCTAATGTGGGCCTACGAGGCCCAATACATGCTTTGGAAGTGGTTCGGAACTAATCTGGCAACTTTGGAAATTTTTCCTTAAAGATAGAGGCACAAGCCTGTGTAGCCTGGGACATGGCCATGTGGCCAGCCCGTGGGCAGATCTGACTTGCAAATTCTCAAGCATCACACGCCCATGTGGCTAGGCCATGTGGTAATCTAATTTTTCAGCATTTTTAGGCCATTTTCATATAATTTTGACACACGACCATGCTTAAAACTCGTGTCCTTCACATTTAAGGATATGTCTTTTGCCCGTGTACTATCCTAACTTCACATTTAAGGATGCAGGGGACACATGGCCTATCAGCTTGCCCGTGTGCAAGCCGTGTGTCTCACATGGTCTGATCACACGCCCGTGTGCCAGGCCGTGTGGACTCAAAATGAGCCTTTTTGTCTCAAGTTTACCAACCCTGCATAACTTAAGCTTCGAGCTAATAATTTCCTCAACTTTTAATTCAACCAAAACTTGATTAAACACACTTAATACATCTCCAACTAAATATTAAATCATCCAAGCAATGTACCCTCATAGATACCACAATTCATATTGAAATTATACTACGTTATCATACTAAACAAATTCATGTAAATTTAACTTCCAAAATATGCGTATTTCATACCATGCTTCAACATCTTTCATGCTCATTTGTACAAAAGAACACATTAACAACCTAGGTACATGTCATTTTACCAAAAGAAAAGTATTCACCACTTTGAGTCCGGGATTGGCTTGGATGCTGAGTCCTTAGCTTTCTTTCGTACCTAGCCCTGCGCATGGAAACAAACCGTACGCTGAGTATGTACTCAGTGGTATTTTTATAAACCAATACTTAATTTATGCATTTATACTTAAACCTTAGATTTCAATAAATAAACACATCATGAACATTCAATTAATTGTCTTCATTTCATAATAACATTTATCATTAGAATTGAAACCAGTAAGATATACAATTCAGTCAGTATCATTCAGTCTATAGTGCAGTAATTTACCCCTATTAACATAACTCGGACCTGGACGGATACACGGATCCAACCCACACACCGGGATAGTATACAGTGTTTCATCGGCCAAAGCCGGAATACACCGTAATGATACCAGTAACAGTAATAGTAGTTGTACACAGCGTACCTTATCAGAACGAATCTGGAACAGTAACAGTAACAGTAAGGTGACACTTATAGTGTCTCATCGACACAAAGTTGGAATATCCCTAAACACTTCCAATCCTATGGCATGCCAACTATATCCGACTAGCCCGACACTGTTAATAGGGTTTTCATTTCACTTTCAATTCATCATCAAAAGTCGATATACATTTCAATTCAAATATTCATAAGTCAACACTCTACCACAATATTAATACTTACCTTAATTTCAATAGCCATACATAATATAAATAATATGTATCAAAATAACTATTAAGTATGGTTATAGAAATACAAACCGTAATTCTCGAGTTTATTCGTTATCTTCGCTCCCTTTCTCTTTTCCCTTCTTTGATGAGGTTTCCGGTGCTATGTTAGCTACGGAAAAATTAACATTTAAAATCATCAATACTTATCATTTAATAACACACTCTTCTATTTTCCATGTAACTTTTACAAAAATTCTAATTTAGTCCTTCCACCATAACCATTCTTTTTCTTCAAATAAATTTCATATTTTCATTTAATACCTACTTTAAACAAGTTTCAGCTTTTCATATTCAATATAAAACATCAATTCTACAATTTAGTCCCTACTATAACAAAACTTATATCTCTTTTTACAATTCAATCCTTCTCCCATTTCTAACTTGTATTTCTATCACTTTATATCATAATTCATCTATTTATTCAACTTATTTAACATCTAAAAATTCAGTAACTTCCTAAATTTCAACATAATTTAAGTAGAGCTTTGTTCTAAGATTCCAAAAACATCAAAATTACAAGAAAATAGACTAAATTGACTTACCAATTAAGCTTCAAACCTCAAAACCCTATTTTTCCTTTTCTTTTTCTTTCTTTCTTTCTTTCCCTCAATTTTTGTTACTTCTCTGTTCTGTTTCTTACTTTTGTTTCTTTATTCTTTTTTTTATTTCTTTTATTTATTTTACTTTATATTATTATATTATATTTTTCTCATTATAATTATTACTTCTTAAATAATAAGCAAATACATATATATACATACATTTGTACCAATTAAAATAATACACAAGTATTTATACTTACCACACACTTGTCACATAAAGCTTATTTGTTAATTTCGTCCTTTCAATTTTCTTTAGTCTATAATTAAACTTTTACCCTATATTCAATCTAGTTCTTTCACTAAATTAGCCTTAATTCAAGCTAATTCACTTAACCAAAGTCTAATTAACTACACTACTAGTTTCGTAAATATTTCTAATAAATATTTACGAATTCATTTTGCGAAAATTATGACCCAAAAATTTAAATTTTTAATACCCGTAAATTTTGGGTCGTTACATTTCTCCCCCTCTTAATAAATTTCGTCCCCGAAATTTACCTGACAAGATATGAGGGTACTGTGATCTCATTATATCATCTGGTTCCCACATTGCTTCTTCAATACTATGATTTCTCCACAACACTTTTACTAAGGGAACTCATTTATTTCGTAATTCCTTTACCTCAGGTGCCAGTATATTAACTGGTTCTTCTTCATATGACAAATCAGGTCGAATCTCTATATCCTCAGTTGAAATCACATGAGAAGGATCAGATCTGTATCTTCTTAACATAGAAACATGGAAAACATCATGAATCTTCTATTATTTAGGAGGTAAAGCTAAACGATATGCCACCGATCCAGTTTTTTCTATAATCTCATACGGTCCAATGTATCATGGACTCAATTTACCCTTCCGACCAAATCTCAATATTTTCTTCCAATGAGAGACTTTAAGAAATACTTTGTCTCCAACTGAGTATTCAATGTCCCGACGTTTCAGATCTGCATACGATTTCTGCCTGTCAAAAGCTGCTTTCAATCTTTCTCAGATTTTTTTAACAGTACTTTCTGTTTCTTGAATCAACTCTGGACCAACCACTTTCTTTTCATGTAATTCCATCCAACACATTGGTGATGACATCTCTGACCATATAAAGCTTCATACGATGCCATTTGAATACTTGATTGGTAACTATTATTATATACAAACTCAGCTAACGGTAAATAACGTTCCCAACCTGATTCAAAATAATAATATAATATCAGAGCATGTCTTCTAAAATCTGAATAACTCGTTCTGATTGTCCATCAGTCTGTGGATGAAAAGCTGTACTAAAATGAAGTCGAGTACCAAGAGACTCATGCAACTGTTTCCAAAACCTCGATGTAAACCGTGGATATCGATCAGAAATTATCGATACAGGAATACCATGTAATCTCACAATTTCCCGGACATAAGTTTCTGCCAATTTTTGTAGTGACCACTCCATTCTGACTGCCATAAAATGTGCTGATTTTGTAAGTCGATCGACAATCACCCAAATAGCATTTTTCTTATTTGCTGACAATGGTAACTCGGTTACAAAGTCCATCGTGATGCAGTCTCATTTCCATTCAGGAATATTAATAGGCTGAAGTAAATCAGTTGGAACCTGATGTTTAGTTTTAACTCGCTGACATATTAAACATTTAGCCACATATTCCACTATATCTCTTTTCATACCTGGCCACCAATATAGTTCTCGTAAATCATGGTACATCTTTGCTCCTCTGGGATGTAACGCAAAAGAACTGTCATGTGCTTCTCGAAGTATTAACTCTTTCAACTCTGAAGTAGTTGGAATACATAGTCGATTCTGATATCTCAAACAATTATGCTCATCAATGCTAAAATTTTCTATCATATCATTCTGCACCATCTTTCTCTTCTTCATTAGCTTTTCATCTTTTAATTGTGCTATTCTGATTTGATCAAGCATTACTGGTTTTACTCTCAATTCAGCCAAAAGACTTCCATCATCAACAATACTGAGCTGTGCAAACATTGCACTCAATTCAGTTGCAGCCTTCCTACTTAATGCGTCAGCTACCACATTAACTTTACCCGAATGGTAGTCAATAACACAATCATAATCTTTTAAAATTTTTATCTACCGATGCTGTCTCAAATTCAATTCTTTCTGTGTCAGAAGATACTTGAGACTTTTATGATTAGTGTAGATATAGCATTTCTCACCATACAGATAATGCCTCCAATTCTTTAGAGCAAAAATCACCGCTGCTAATTCTAGATCATGTGTCGGGTAGTTACGTTTATGTGGTTTCAATTGTCGTGAAGCATAAGCAATTACCTTTCCACTTTGCATCAATACACATTCGAGACCATTTAAAGAAGTATCATTGTATACGACGAAATCTTTTCCCGACTCTGGTAAAGTCAATACTGGTGCTTCTGTTAACATTTGCTTCAACGTTTCAAAACTTTTTTGACATTGTTCACTCCAAACATTCTTTTGTAGCAACTTTGTCATTGGTAAAGCAATCTTTGAAAATCCATTCATAAACCTTCGATAATATCCAGCCAACCCAAGAAAACTACGTACTTCCGACACATTTTTGGGAATTTTCCACTGAATTATGGCTTCAATCTTCTTTGGATCTACTCTAATCCCGTCTGCTGATACTACATCACCAAGAAATTCAACCTCTGATAACCAAAACTCACACTTGTTCAATTTCTCATACAATTTCTTCTCTCGCAATATTTGCAAAACAATTCGAAGATACTGCTCAGGTTCAGTTTCAGACTTCGAATATACTAAAATATCATCTATAAAAACCACTATGAATTGATCCAAGTATAGCTGAAAACTCCGGTTCATGAGATCCATAAAAGCAGTCGGAGCATTTGTTAACCCAAATGGCATCACCAAAAATTCATAATGTCCATACCGTGTACGGAATGCTGTCTTCGGTACATCACTCTCTTTTACCTTCAGCTGATAATATCCCGATTTTGAAAATAAAGAAGCTCCTTTTAGTTGATCAAATAAATCATCAATGTGAGGTAACGGGTATTTATTCTTGATAGTTACCTTATTCAATTGTCGATAATCAATACACAACCACATCGAACCATCTTTCTTTTTAACGAATAACACTTGAGCTCCCTAGATGATGTACTAGGTCGTATAAACCTTCGGTCCAATAAGTCTTGCAGTTGTACCTTCAGCTCATTCAATTTAGTAGGTGACATTCAATATGGAGGTATTGACACTGGATCTGTACCTAGGTATACTTCAATCGCAAATTCAACTTCCCGATCAGGAGGTAATCTAGGAAATTCTTCAGGAAACACATCAGGAAATTCATATACACTTCGGATTTTACTGCACTGACTCCCAACTGAATCGAAATTAATAACATATGCTAAGAAAGCAGCACATCCTTGATAAAGAAACTTACTAGCTTTGACTGCAGAAATGATTCGAGCTGAACCACTAGTCCGAATACCATTTACTTCAATCTGATCACCATCTTTATTTTGAACAGTGAATTTCTTTTAATTACAGTCTAAAATTACTCCATGTTCTGATAGCCAATCCATACCCAATATAATATCAAAGTCGCCGAATGGCATGATCAACAGATCAACAGAAAAGATTTTATCCTGAATCATTAATGGATATCTTCGACATATCTGATTCACTAACATAGTTTACCCCATTGAACTAGACACTTCTAGCGTTATTTTAGACAATTCAGGTTTTAAATTTCCCGTCTCAACCAGTTTTGTTAATGTGACGATCCTGGATCTATTAAAACATAAACGGGTTCTGAATGTAATAAAAATATACCTGTCACTACATCATGAGCATCTCTATCATCTCGAGTTCTTACAACATATGCTCGGGCCGAAGCTCTTACTTCAGATTGTTGTGTAGCATTTTCACTAGTTCTTCTAGTACCTCCTCTAGCAACTGGACCACTTCGACCTGACCCTCAGCCTTTGGAAGCAGATTCAGATCTTTGTGATACCGTTGGTGCTGTCTTACTAATCTTAGGACAGTCCTTTACAAAATGATCAGTGGATCCACATTGGAAACAACCCCCAGTTAATCTTCTACACTCATCCCTATATATGTTCCCGCAGTGTTCACATTCTGGAATTTCAGTATTCTGATTTGGACTTTTAACACTACCAGTGGATACAGTTGTTTGTCTTCTTTGACTTCTATCACCTCTTTCTGATCTAGTGATGGATCTTCAATTACCTTGATATTCCTTTGACCGTTTATGTTGTGGACTTGAACTAGCAGTTTTAGGAAGTTTTTCAGTTGAACGAGCAACTTCAAACTTCTTATTTTTCCCCAGTACCTGTTCAATCATCTTAGCTCTTTCTATAAGATCTGTAAATTCAGTAATTCGAAGTGGCATCAATTGTAGTCTAAATTCATCACACAACCCTCTCAAAAATTGTTTGCATTTGTCAGCTTCAGTCGGTACAAATTCAGTTGCATATCGACTTAGTATCAAAAATTCCCATTCATAATCAACTACAGACATTTTGCTTTGTTTCAGTGTCAAAAACTCCTATTGTCTATCTTCCATGTACATTTCCCTCAAATGCTTTTTTTGAAATTCTCTTTGAAAGAACTCCTAGCTTATTTGTTCTTTTGGTACACTCTGAATTATTGTCTCCCACCATACATACTTTGACTTTCCTGTGGGGTACATTCGAGTTGCTTCAAAATTCTCTTTGTAGTTTCCAACTAGTTTTCAACTTTTGACGGATCATCTCCCTTTAAACCCAAAAATTCAGTTGCTTCGTACTTACGCAGTTCTTTAATCGGGGCTCACCGAGTAGTAGAAGTAGTAGTCGTTACAGGTATAGTTCCCACTACTATTTGAAGAGCATCAGCCATCGCTCTAAGTATTTCAGTATTATCTCTTTCACTAGTACCACCCCTTCCAGTATTTGACGGTTGATTACCTATCGGGTTTACACTCGGGGTTGCAGATTCCGATTCTTTCATATCATACGGTTCATTATCTTCACTATACATTTCTTGATCAGTTTCTTCAATTTTTTCATCAAACATCTTTAACACTATAAAACAAAAACAATTTAATCAATATATATAATTAGCATCCAATCCCGACTCAAATTTAATTTAATAATGGCATCTACCTCTAGACTCAATTCCGAACTTGATTTAGTCCTAGAATCAACTAAACCTGAGTAGCTCTGATACCACTAAATGTAACACCCCTAACCCGTTACGAGATATTACCGGACTCATACACTAACATTTATATAAAACCGAGTCATAAATTTGCATTCCAAATCAATTGTTTTCAAATTTCACTATAAAGTCCCTAATATAGGCCTACAGGGCCTAATACATGCTTTGGAAGTGGTTTAGAACTAAACCGACAACTTTGGAAATTTTTCCTTGAAGATAGGGGCACACGCCCGTGTAACCTAGGACATAGCCGTATGGCCAGCCCGTGGGGTTCCCATGGCCGTGTAGCCAGCCCGTGGGCAGATCTGACTTGCAAATTCTTATGCATTAGAGGGGCACACGGCCTGAGCACACGCTCATGTGGCAAGGCCGTGTGGTAATCTGATTTTTCACCATTTTTAGGCCATTTTCATATAATTTTGACACACGACCATGCTTAAAACCCGTGTCCTTCACACGGCCAAGACACACGGCCGTGTCTTTTACTCATGTATTATCCTGACTTCACATTTAAGGATGTAGGGGACACATGGCCTATCAACTTACCCGTGTGCAAGCCGTGTGTCTCACACGGTCTGATCACACGCCGGTGTGCCAAGCCATGTGGACTCAAAATGAGCCTTTTGTCTCAAGTTTACTAACCCTGCATAACTTAAGCTTCAAGCTAATAATTTCCTCAACTTTTAATTCAACCAAAACTTGATTAAACACACTTAATACATATCCAATTAAATATTAAATCATCTAAGCAATGTACCCTCATGGATACCACAATTCATATTGAAATTATACTACATTATCATACTAAACAAATTCATGTAAATTTAACTTCCAAAATATGCATATTTCATACCATGCTTCAACATCTTTCATGCTCATTTGTACAAAAGAACACCTTAGCAACCTAGGTACATGCCATTTTACCAAAAGAAAAGTATTCACCACTTTGAGTCCGGGATTGGCTTGGATGTTGAGTCCTTAGCTTTCTTTCGTACCTAGTCTTGCGCACGGAAACGAACCGCACGCTGAATATGTACTCAGTGGTATTTCTATAAACCAATACTTAATTTATGCATTTATACTTAAACCTTAGATTTCAATAAATAAACACATCATGAACATTCAATTAATTGTCTTCATTTCATAATAACATTTATCATTAGAATCAAAATCAGTAAGATATACAATTCAGTCAGTATCATTCAGTCTTTAGTGCAGTAATTTACCCCTATTAACATAACTCGGACCTGGACGAATACACGGATCCAACCCACACACTAGGATAGTATACAGTGTTTCATCGGCCAAAGTCAGAATACACCGTAATGATAACAGTAACAATAACAGTAACAGTAGCGGTACACAGAATACCTCATCGGAACGAATCCGGAACTGTAACAATAACAGTAAGGCGACACTTATAGTGTCTCATCAACACAAAGTCGGAATATCCCTGAACACTTCCAATCCTATGGCATGCCAACTATATCCGACTAGCCCGGCACTGTTAATAGGGTTTTCATTTCACTTTCAATTCATCATCAAAAGTCAATATACATTTCAATTCAAATATTCATAAGTCAACACTATACCACAATATTAATACTTACCTTAATTTCAATAGCCATACATAATATCAATAATATGTATCAAAATAATTATTAAGTTTGGTTATAGAAATACAAACCGTAATTCTCGAGTTTATTCGTTATCTTCGCTCCCTTTCTCTTTTTCCTTCTTTGATGACGTTTCCGGTGCTACATTAGCTACGAAAAAATTAACACTTAAAATCATCAATACATATCATTTAATAACACACGCTTCTATTTTCCATGTAACTTTTACAAAAATTCCAATTTAGTCCTTCCACCATAACCATTCTTTTTCTTCAAATAAATCTCATATTTTCATTTAATACCTACTTTAAACAAATTTCAGCTCTTCATATTCAATATAAAACATCAATTCTACAATTTATACAATTTAGTCCCTACTATAACAAAACTTATATCTCTTTTTACAATTCAATTCTTCTCCCATTTCTAACTTGAATTTCTATCACTTTATGTCATAATTCATCTATTTATTCAACTTATTTGACATCTAAAAATTCAGTAACTTCCTAAATTTCAACATAATTTAAGTAGAGCTTTGTTCTAAGATTCCAAAAACATCAAAATTACAAGAAAATAGACTAAATTGACTTACCAATTAAGCTTCAAACCTCAAAACCCTATTTTTCCTTTTCTTTTTCTTTCTTTCTTTCTTTCCCTCAATTTTCGTTACTTCTTTGTTTTGTTTCTTACTTTTGTTTCTTTATTCTTTTTATTATTTCTTTTATTTCTTTTACTTTATATTATTATATTATATTTTCTAATTATAATTATTATTTCTTAAATAATAAGCAAATACATATATATACATACATTTCTACCAATTAAAATAATACACATGTATTTATACTTACCATACACTTGTCACATAAGGCATATTTGCTAATTTAGTCCCTTCAATTTTCTTTAGCCTATAATTAAACTTTTACCCTATATTCAATCTAGTCCTTTCACTAAATTAGCCTTAATTCAAGCTAATTCACTTAACCAAAGTCTAATTAACTACACTGCTAGCTTCGTAAATATTTCTAATAAATATTTACGAATTTATTTTGCGAAAATTATGACCCGAAAATTTAAATTTTTGTTACCCGTAAATTTTGGGTTGTTACACAGTCACCCCAAGATTTGACTTCTCTAATATAAGTTTCTAAGGTAATGGTCCTATCCCGTCATGATATATGAAATGTATGTGTTCTGAAGCATGCTATCACATCTCCAACCCCTCAAATCTACCTATAAACTTTCATAGTTTCACCCATAAACTCTAACCCTAAACCCTTAAGAAACCTTAACCCTAACAAAATTAATAAACCTAAGAAACTTAAAAAACCCTAAACCTAAGAGAGAAAGCGGAAAAGCGCAGCCAGCTGGGCACGCTTTCTGAACATGTGGTAGGAATGCACTCCCAGTTGAGCGTGCTTTTCCACTCTCTTTTCAAAATCGATTTATTTCATTAAATTAAAAAAAAAAGCCTAAAAGCCAAACAAAAAAACGTAGAATATATCATTAGAGGTGTCCATAGGTCGGGTCCAACAAAAAATTTAGGCTTGCTTGCTAGGCTCGAGCCTGACAGACTCAAAAAATGGGCTTAGAATTTTGCCCAAGTCCGGCCCAAATAAAAATGCTAAAATCCAGGCCTATCTCAACTCGCCCGTATTAATTTTTTATATTATTTTTAAAAATATATAATACATCAAAAATATTAAAATAAATGTTTCCTAACAAATTAAAAATAAATTAAAAAATATGTCACACTAAGATAAATGCAACTTAACAAGAAAATATGAAATGTCTTTAAAATAGTAACAAAATTAACAATAAAACAAGAATTATGCAATATCTAAATATGAACAATAAAATGGTAGCAACATAATTATAAAATTGTAACAAAATAGTGAAAAAACCAACAAATAAAAAAAATGACAAAAAAAGTTAAAAAAAAATATAATGTCTTTTTTACATATTTGAGCCCAATTAAACCAGATTTGGACCAAAAAAATTTTCGAGGCCCAACTCGTTTTATAAATCAACCTATATTTTTTTTACCTAGACCTTTTTTCTAAGGATATATTTTTACTCAATGGCTCCCAGTCGGCCAGACCATCCACAGGTGTATATATCATTAATTTAGCCCGAATAAAATCATACCATTTATAATATTGTAAATTTTGCCAAAGTTGGTGTACAGATTTTATAAACGAAGTAGCAAACACTGAAACCGCCCCTATTCGTTTTCGATCCTAATTTTCTTTATGTTTTTCCAATGGAATCTCTTTCGAGTTCCCTCTCCATCTCCATCTCTAATCTACGCGAGACCTACCCAATTCTCAACAGCCACTTACCATCTTCTTCTTTTAGTCTGATCAAAGCGCCAAATCAACGAATTGGATTTCTCAAATTCAACTCTGAAACCTCTCAGTTTCATAGGTTTTATCTCCAAGCTCTACCCCGAGAGGTTCCTGCTGATGAAGGTGAAGACCAGCTGCAGCCTCTTACCCTTAATAATGGGTTTCGCTTAGTTTCTGAAGACAGTCAATCTGTTTATCAGGTATTGTACCGAATACTATCAAATAATTCATTTTCCCGCTTTTTTTCCCTTTGATTTCTCTGTTGTTTATGTATTGTTTGCTTTGTTTTCTCTACTTTTTTGGAACATCGAGATGAGAAGTCTCATTAACTTTATGATTTGTTTACAAAAGCAAATGCACTATTTTTGAATGATTAGAAGTTAAAATTTCATCTTTTGTGGATAAAATTTGGTTTTAGGATTTGATATTATGTTGAATTGTTTTAGATTTGAACCGTTTGATCACTTTCAGTGGAAAATGAATTACATTCTTATGACCATTTGGTATTTTTTGTTTTAGCAACTCTTGAGAAAGAAAGCAAATGCAAAATAGCGAAAAGTAAAAATCAAATGTAACTATAAAGTAAAAAACTCAAATGAAACTGTACCCAGTTTGATTTTTTTTTCATGGAATTAAATAATGGTTTTAAACTTTTTCAAGGGTGTCGATGTTACTATATTTTAAAATCTTTGTAGCTCGAACTCTGTTGTGAGTGTCCAATATGTTTGATTTTGTTGAAGTTTTTCCATGTCACCGGAGGGTTTCGATTATGGGCGGGTACTTGAAGGAAAATAGTTGGAGCAACATAGCGATGTAGTTCTATCATGCTATTTGGAATCCTTTTCTTGTCTTGGTTGACATAGATTCTCGTTGGCTATATCAAGTTGCTGCTTTGGCTCAGTATTAATGGCCTCTCTCATGTTCTAAAGGGTGATTCAAATCAGAGTAAAAGCAGCGAAAAAGATGTAGATAAGTTAATAAAGGTTGAACTCCATGGAAGTGGAGCAACTGGGGGTAGCAGAGCTGGACTTTTCAGAACCCCAATTTCTGGTGGAGTGCACAGTGCAACTTCAGCACATGGATTACCTCGGCCGGCCTTAGCTGTCCGTAATCTGATGGAACAAGTAAAGGCTATTATTTGAGTTCTAAATACTATCATATTTCGAAAAGCGAAAGAGGGGAAAACTCATCTGTTTCCTTCCCTGTGTTTCGTTTCCAGTTTTATTTTATTTTAATTTAATTGTTTTGAATTTGTTGGCCTGTGTAATTCAAGGCCAGATTTGCTCATTTATGCACTGTAATGTCTCGGATGCACCACCGACGAGAAGGGTATCCTTTTGGCTCTCTGGTAGATTTTGCCCCTGATTCAATGGGCCGTAAGTAGTTGACTTTTGAAGTTCTGTTATTTGGTTACTTTTTGATTCTGCAAAAAATTTTGACATTTTGGTAAACCGTTTTTGTGGTTTCCTTTCTTAATATTTTGTTTGAAGTGTAAGAGACTTTGTAACTATGTGTAAGTTGTTAGATGTGTTTAACATATCTCCCTTTTTTTTTTTTTTTCAATTTGCAGATCCAATATTTTCATTTTCACCATTGGCCATCCACACACGGAATTTATTAGCAGACCCTAGGTGTACCCTTGTTGTGCAGGTTAATTCTTTTGTTCCTTTTGCCATGATGGAATATCTTCCTTAGATATTCTCCCTTTATGGAATCCATTGACAGTCTACAGATACCTGGATGGAGTGGCTTATCAAATGCAAGGGTAACAATATTTGGTGATGTCTATCCACTTCCCGAGCATGAACAGGTAGTCACCTAAATTCCTTTTCTTTCTTTTCATTGGTGGTGGGAGGGGATGGGGTTAGAGAAGTTTGGTAATCAAATATAGGGTTGGGATACTCACTATAAAAGATCGAGGTTTCTTCTTTTCCTTCATGGGGTCATGGCTGTGTGGCTTTACAAATGGCTTTAGAGAGCGGGGTTCTGTTGCCACGGAGTATCCTTGTTGATCCTTTTGGAAGATGTATGTTTTGAGGAACTTCCATTTCCTCACTGTTTTAGGAATGCATAATTTGGATGCGTTTTCTACTTCTTGTTCCCCTTCTCTTTGATCTCATGTTTGGAGGTTATCCTTTATCTCTAGGCCCCATCAAATATCTGCCATGTTTTATATTACACTATGTTACACATATCTATACAATTTGTGCATAAAATATGCCTCAACAAGGGCCTGTTATTTTGCTAGGAATGGGCTCATAAACAGTACATAGCAAAACATCAACAAGGGCCTTCACAACAGTGGGGAAATTTCTACTACTTCAGGATGCAGAATATAAGGTCAGCTTTGATCTATGGTTTTTCCGTATTTCTTTTGCAGACTAATATTTCCTGTTTAGAGCGGCTCTGGTCATCCAATATTCTGTTTATATATTCATTCAGGATAGTAAGATTCACTACTTAGTACAAAGTCAATATTGTCATATTTAACCCTTATCGATACTTCTAAAACTTGCAAAATCTTTCTGGTTATCCAAATAGTGAAGCAAGATTTTAAAGCCCAGGCTAGTTAAAGAACCGTTAAGGTGACACTTGGTCATTTAAATACTTTTTTTATTTGTTTCCTTTCTTTCAAGTGTTTTCTTCTTTCATTTTCACCTTGTATATGTTATAGTCTTGAGTTACGAACCGAGTCACTGGACAATTTGTAGGAAAATTGTTTGACTTAAACAAGATTTATCTCCTTATTTCTGTTTCTTCTGCACGAATGATCCATAATGGACAAGTGGAACTTGTTGAAGGGAATTCCAGACCTTAGACTTTTTAAGAGAGAGAGAGTCTTAAACCTCTGAATATTCAAATAAATTCTGACTTAATTTTATTTCTAGCAGTCAACCTCTTAAATAGAGGTTACATAGGTTTACTTGTTTGAATGAAAAACATATACGCTAAGTAAATTAAAAACATTGACTCTAAGAAAGATTCCTAATATCTCTAAACTATTTTTAATTAAAAGATCTCATTAAGATATAAAATATTCATAAATAAAATCTCCTGATACTTCTCTCAATAAAATTATAAACTGATCTAATAATTAATTGATGTCTAATATTACTCCCCTCCTAGAAAAAGAGCTTGTCCGCAAGCTTGAAATTGAATAGCTCGTGCATTTTTTGGCACGTTATGGCATGCAAGGATATTTCAGTCTCTCTCACTCTTGATTTTGCGCAAGATCATCTGGATCTTTTCATTCTGCCATTTCTGAACAAGTCAACTTTTTAACAGAAGGATGGCTTGTCTTGCTAGTACTAGTGTCTTTTGCCAATGCCTAAATCCTACCCAAATTGACTTTTGACACTACCATGGGTGTTACAAGAGAATTTCCCCTGAAGTAAGAAACTGAAAAACAAGAAACTGAATTATTTCTTCATGAATGATCTATAAGGAACAAGTGTCAAAAGTAAATATTTACTTCATTATTTCTCCATTATCTTCATTCATTGTTTTGAATGAAGAAATAATGAAGTAAACATTTGATTTTGATCTGCCTGGATCCCCTGAATTGGTCATCTTGGTTATAGAATCTCAGGAAAACTGGAAGGTTAGAACAGCCTTCAAGAGTTCTTAATGAACAGAAAGTAGAGGGGAATAAAACCAAGGATTAAGAGTTGATAGATAAGAGTGGTTGTATTCATTCACGTCCAATCGTAGTCCAGTTCATTATATGGATGAGTTTCTGAATCGTTTTAGGAAGATCTGGAACAATAATAACAGAAAGTAATGCTTGTGGCATCATTTATGGGTTTGGTCCTGCTTGTCATTGTAGCCATCTAAATTTTCTTGTTTCGACGGATACCAATTAGTGTTTTGTTCAAGCTTTAGTTGTGTGCTATTTTTTACTATTCCCTTATTGGTAACTGAAATTGGTTTGACATGATGTAAAGAAAATCCTGTTCGGTTGTCTGTTTTATTGTTAGTTCAGTTGCTTTGTATTACTAATTTCGGACTCTTGATTTCTGAATAGCACATATAACCATGTAAAATAGTGCAATGGTTTTGGATTCAGAAGTCTGATTAGCAGTGGATAAAAAACTAACCAGTTAATAAATGATTCCCCCTTCTTCTTTAGTTTTTCATTGATGCACAGTGTAGTGAACATTTTTATTCATCAAAATTCATTTCAGTGATATATATTTCATTGGAGGGTTTAAAACTGTTGTTTCAGTGATATATATTTCATTGGAGGGTTTGGAACTGTTGCATGGATTGATGTTAAGGAATATGAAGCACTTAAACCTGATAAGATTGCTGTTGATGGAGGTGAACAAAATCTAAAGGTGAACTTTTTAAATTCTCAAAATCTCAGCTTTCCACTTCTGTTTTTTTTTTTTTTTTTTTTTTTTTTGCATTGCATTGCATTGCAGCTGCCATGAAAAGAGGTATTTTTTCCTGCATTTGATTCTGTTTGAGGTGTTTTTTTTCTCCAACCGAGTATCAAAATCTACTAATGCTTTTTTCGTGCATGTGCTCCAATGCAGTTTGTCAGCTATGCCTTTTTTTTTTGTCATTACAATATTTGGGAGGGGAAAGGGCGATGATAGGAGAATGTTCTTACCACTGCTCCAAGCAAGTTTTGGCCACTATGCTTTTCTTTTTGCTAATTTGGGTTAATTTGCTAGGAACTCAATGTAACCTTTTCAAAGCCCCTCAAAGAGTTGCTATCAGCAGAGGCTGAGGTTGACGATGCAGCTCTTATATCAATTGACAGCAAGGGAATTGACATTAGGGTCCGTCAAGGTGCACAGGTATTTATTTCTACATTGTTCCAACTCTTCATTTTTCTTGAAGTATTTGTGTCTTGACACATGAGGATGCGGATGGGGATACGGCTTGATCCTCTGAATACTTGGAAAAACTTAAAAAAATCTGACCATACTTGTGTCAAAAAAAATACCCATATAACATAGATTTATTTCATATAATGGCAATGGACAATTCTCAAAGCTCGGGTTTCGGAGGAGGTTCAGGATTCATGTCAGATTTATATGTAGCCATGTTACATTCTTTTCAGTTCAACGTACAGAGGTTATCATTTGAAGAAGGGCAGGGTGTAGAGACATTGGAGGAAGCCAAAGTAGCTTTATGGAAAGTAATAAAGAAAGGCTAAGTGCAAATCTAAGGAGATAGAAGAAGCTGCAACTTTCTGGCCTTCCGGGGAGCATAAAGGCAAGACCATGCGAATCTCAGCCATCAGTGAATGTAATACTACTATAGAGAAACGTTATACAAGGTTTGTTTTTCCTGCCGCAAGTAATTTCTTAACTAGTAATTTTCTGATTTCTAGTGTATCGAATATTTTCTTTTATATGTTTTTCTACAAGGATCGGTTTACTATTTAAAAATTTTAGAATTGAATTTAAATTAAAAGATTCGTTTTATGGAAAAAATTTTAAATAAAATTGTAATATATAATAGGTTTAAATGTAAAATTGGTTTTTAAATTATATCAATTTTCTCACTTAGGTTAAGTGGCAAGTATAACTCCGTTATCCAAATAATTCTGAACTTTTATTAAAGCATGAGAAGTAATGTCAAAAGTGGGATCTTATTTCATGACATGTTATTAAATTTCATCATCTGATTTTTTTTTTTTGGGAAATGTGGTTGACTTACAACCCTTTTGAAGTGGTTAAAGCTGAAGAATAATTTTCATATTTACAATGGTCTTTTCAAGCTTCTTGTACTTGATAAATTTTTGTTTTTTTAAATGTGAAAGAACAATTAATGCCTTTTCACTATTATCTCATCCCTATCTTAATTTCTTACTAAATTAAATATCTTTTTCTATTAACTATCGCATTGGATCAATGTTTATTTGTTGCAAAATCAAAGAAAACTGCACTGATTGATACTTTCCTGCCATTGACCCCCGCCGCCAAAAATTGCCCCGCGAATTTGTACAAAGGAAAAAATTGTTCTGCCAAATTGCAAAAAGAAAATTCCCGCTAAATTAAATGATTTTAATTTATTATCCTTTTTCAATTAAAAATAAATTATTAATTATATATGAATGGCAATGGCATTAAACTTTCAATTTAGACTCAAATTCAATTTTTTTTTATATATCTAAATTTGATTTAATTCAATTTTATCATGAAAAGTCAACAACCTTAATCAATCTAATCTGAACTCAAAATGACCCAAACAACTAACTCAAAGTGACTCAATTTTAAATGAAATTATATATTTTTTAAATAATATTAACAATATTTTTATCCTAAACTATCATTTTATTTAATGTAAGAATTTGTAAAATGTAATTATCATTGTCTATTAACATAAGATATGTAATATTAGCTTATATCATATGATCTTAATAGCAAAATCCAAATACAATAAATACTTAATCAAAAATTATATTTGTCTATTTATTCTTAAGTAAGATTAATATGTGAAGAGAAATTATTGAAGTACAATGTCAAAATTTCAAAAAGATCTATATATTTCAAAATCTTAAAAACATTTAGGTTTTGATTTTATTTTACTTTAAATATTTTATTTTCTTTTCTTTTGATTCTAATTTACTTAACAAATCCTAAAAACATCTTTGATAAAGTTTATCAATACTAAATTGTTCAAATATTTAAAAATAAATATTGGTAGTCTAAAGTTTTGATATATTTTACTACACAACATTGGATTTCCAACATGTATACTCAATATTGTGTTTACATAGACCGATTCAATTCGATCAATGATTGTATGATTAATAAAACAATTTATTAAAACTGTTTGAAAATATCTAGTTCAAAAGCAGTTTTCTTACACAGTAAAAAATAAAATTTTGAAAATCGAGTTGGTTTGTAATATTTATAGCAATAAACTTTTTCCCGAAATAGTATCTGTGCTTTGAGCGAAATGGAACCCGAATGTTCTTGACTTTCAATCGAATGACCTTTTGCGTTATTCTCATACCACAAACTGTCTTGAGTGTGGGCTTGAACAATTTCGAATCAAATACAGAACCATATTTTTTTATTTTTATTTTTTAACTTTCAGTTGGAAAGTAAATTTATCTCTTATAGAAACTAGTAGAGTTTTATTCCCAGAAAATAGAATTTATACTTAGAAATAAACTCTGACCATTTTCTGGAAGGATAACAATATTAAAAACTTTTGTATATTTTCTCTTGTATTTAGCCCTACTAGTGCCATTTATTTATAGAGAGAGATAGTGAAACCCTTGTTGAATTATTAGAATACAAATAATATTTTATTTAATAGAAAAACAATCCCCTAATTGAATTACGAGAGAGATTCGCCCTCATACTTGTCATGAGAGGATTTTGGGCCTCTCCTATATCGGTTCAATTATTATTCACTTGTATTTTTTAGAATAGATTGGTTTATGGATTTAATTACTTGTAATGTTCATTGTGTGGCATACATTAATCTTGAGTGGATGATGGACTATGTATTGATTTAATTACTTGTGATGTTCATAGTATGGCATACCTTAATCTTAAATGGAGGATGGACTATATATGCGTCACTCATATAATTTGATGTAAGTAAAAGCTTAAGTTCAAATTGATAAGGAACTGAAAGTTGGTACGTTGGGTATGTGACTTCTGTAGTATGCAATGTAACACCCCCACGCCCGAAACCGTCACCGGAGTCAAGCTTGAGGTGTTACTAAACTTATATTACCTTTTAAACAACTCTAAACCACTTATTTTAATTTTCGGAATAAATTGTTTTTCTGCGTCATGGTTGCTTAAAAATTCATTTCTCGAGTTTCAAAACTCAAAATTAAGATCCGTAAAATTTTCCTGAAACTAGACTCATATATCTATCTACTAATTTTTTTCTAGAATTTTTGACTTGGCCAATTAGTACAGTTTATTAGTTAAAGTTTCCCTTGTTTCAAAACTCGACTACACTGACCTCTTCTTACTACGAACCATGTTTCTTCCTGTAAAACTTCATATGACTAAGCCGTTTGTTTCTCTTAAAACTAGATTCAACAAGGATTCTAACCATATAAAGTACACCTTCTAATTAGTTTTTTACAGTTTATGGTGAATTTCCAAAGTTGAAACAGGGGATCCAGAAATCGCTCTAACCCTATTTCACTAAAACTCAGATATCTCATAAAATATAATACCTTTACCTTTTTTGCTTATTCCATAAGAAAATATACATAATAAACTTTAATTTCATATATTATTCATCTTAAAACTATTTTTCTACAATTTTTAGTGATTTTTCAAAGTTACATCATTTCTGTTACTTGAATCTGTTTTTAGGTTACTTTCACATTTTTTCATAATTTTCATGTGATAATCACCATTCAATCATGCATATTAATAAACATGTATATCATCGGCTATTTTATTAGCTAATCACTAGCAAGTATTTACACATCATTCATTGTTCATATTATACCAAAAGTAGCTAAGTTTCTATACATGCCATACTCAAAACAAAACGTCTAATTATACCGAGTTATTTCTTTGATAGTGTGATCGGCCTCCGACGTTTTCTTCGATCCCCGAGTGACTAGATAAGTACTATAAGAAGAAGAAAATAAAGAGATTAAGCACTAGGCTTAGTAAGCTTACAAGCAAATAAATCACAACATTCAACATAATGGATAATTATGCATAATATCATCTAACATCATAAATTTCTTTACTTCTCAATTTCTATCTTCTTCTTTATTCCCTTACCTTCTTTCTTACCTAACCTTTCCTTTTTCATAAGTATAATCTACTTTTCCTTTGCTGTTAATTCACTGTAATTTAACTCGTATCCTGACCCGTTGAACCACTCGGAATACTAAGGATACTAGGGTCGTTCCTGTCTATCAATATCCTACCAATGCCATGTCTTTGACATGGACTTACATGAATTATTCCTGTCTCCAATGCCATATATAATATGGACTTACATGGCTCAATCCTGTCTCCAAAGCCATATTTCTAATATGGACTTACATGGCTCATTTCTGTTCTGTCCTGTCAACCCTAATATCCTAACATTCCTAGGGTTTAACTGGGGCTTTCTAACACTTTTCCTCTGTCACTTCACCTTAAATTTGACTTTAAATATTTTCATAACATAAATATATAAATGCTGGAAGTTGAAAATAATAATGTAAAATAAAAGAATATTGCATTTATTTACTGGAACTTACCTTGATACAAAATGTGACTAAACTTTACAATTTAGTCCTTTACTTTTTCTTTTCCCCGATCTACTCCCGAATTTCGTTCTTCTTGATCTATAATAGCAAATTTAACTTATTTAATATTCACATTTATTAAAACAGTCCTTGACCCAAACTTTGGCAAAATTATATTTTTACCCCTAAACTTTCACATATTTGCACTTTTGCCCCAAGACTCGTAAATTAAACTTCATCCTATTTTCTTATGTTTTATGACATGCTGATCATTTTTCTCTTCTATGGAAATATCAAAATCACACTCTAACATATACTTATGACTATTGGTATTTTTTTCCAATTTAAGCCATTTTACTCGTTTTCACTTAAAATCGAGTAGCATAAGTTGTTTAACATAATTTAAAACCTCATATTCTATCATAAAACACCAAAATACACAAATTTCAGCCATGGGTATTTTTCCAAATATGAACCCTAGGTTGAATTATTGCTAGAATAAGCTTAATCAAGTTACCGGGACTCCAAAAACGTAAAGATCATTAAAAACGGGGCTTGGAACCACTTACTATGAAGCTTGAAAGTTGAAGAAACCCCAGCTATGGAGGAGAGAAAAAATCGGCAGAAACTAATTGAGAAGATGACCATTTTTGTGTTATTTTTCCCTTTTTAATTCATTTAATATCCAAATGACCAAATTACCCCTCCTTACTAAACTTTCAAAAATTCCTTCCATGTCCTAATTTTTGTCCATGAACTTAAAATTGGTCAAATTGCTATTTAAACCCTCCTAATTAATATTCCAAAGTAATTTCATACTAAAAACTTCTAGAATGCAAGTTTTGCAAATTATTCGATTTAGTCCCTAACCTCAACTTAAGCACTTTATGCATAGAATTTCATCACGAAATTTTCACACAATCATGAAATCATACCATGAACCTCAAAATAATAATAAAATAAATTTTTCTACCTCGGATTTATGGTTTCGCAACCACTATTCCGTTTAGGCCCTATTTCGGGATGTTACATGCAACACATTTACAATAGTGAAATTCATAACCCAAGACATGGGTAAATGATATCCTCTCAATGGAATTACATGATAGATGAATATTAAACGTGGCCATGAGTTGTTTGTCTTTGTGATGAATGACTTAATTACTATTTGGTAGTAGTTGACTTTTCATAAAGGAAGATGTAATGGTTACCATGATACAAAATAGGATCATATTGGGAGAACAAATTTATCCCAAAGAGATTAAGAATATCTGATGAGGGTAACACACTTATGACAAGGTCACAAGCATTGAGTAGCTTTTGTAATGGCATGTCATTAGGGAGAGCTCAGTCACAATACTATAGTGGAATGACTTCATAATTAAATGAGTTTATAATTGATAGGCAAAAAGTTGAAACTTAATTATAAATCATTTGAGCCATAAATACATATGTCCAATTGGCCCTTCTGCTAGCTCGTTGAAACTAGAAATGAATTGCATGTTGAAACAAATGAATAGAAATTGATAGAAATGATAAAGTTACAGATATGAGTTGCATTAAAAAATGAATGTGATCTTTTACTAAGTATGGAAATGACCTGAGAATTAATCTAAGTTTTTTGAATTATTATTTGATTAAATAATTGAAGTTACAAAGGAGAAATTAAATTAAATGATTATAGTGAATCCATTGAATGTAGGAATTAAATAAATTTTTTCATAGATTTTATACGGTAAAGTTATCATGATTTTAACAGAATCGAAATTGGGTTGAGAAATTTATTTAATTTGAAAATTAATTAATTAAAATTAATTTATATTGTCTATTTTTAGAAATAGAAAAACATGTATTGAATTGGATTAAATTATAAAGTGCTAGGTTAAAAGTCCAATAAGCACATATAATTAGACCCAATATAGGAGATGTCCTAATCCCCATCGTAATACATATGAGGGGAGGCACACGCAACGAATGTAAAGTCTAGTAGGTATAAGGTAAGTAATGGAATAAATCATGACAACTTGATTAAATTAATGCCTTTGTTATGTTTGAAATTGAAAGGAGACTAGCAAAGTATAGCTTTGATGATTTCATGAATTTTAAGTGAAAATGGTGAATTTAATAGAAAATGACTAAACTGCATAAAGTGCAAACTTTATTTTTTCTCCCTTTCATGGGTGTTGGGAGCTTTATGAAAGTATGAAGAATTTTTTTCATAATTCCTTTATAAATACCATATATATTAATTAAAATAATAAAATATCTTAATAAAATTCTATTTAAAAAATAATTAAATAATAAAATGTATCCAATATCATAGTTATAATCCAAGGGTCCATATTCATTTCCTTAATCTCCAAGTAAATCCAATGACCATGATTCATCCATACACCCAAGGGCATTTTAGTAAAATTTTCAAAACTATCTTGCAAAATGACTATTTTGCTTTTGACACTTTTTAATATTTACAATTTCATCATGCACACTATTGGAAAAATTACAACTTTAGTCCTTGAACTTTTCCACTTTAAACCCTTAACTTTTAAGTATTTACAATTTGGCTTCATTACTTTTCACTTCTTTACAATTTAGTCATTACCTCAAATCATTATCTCACAACATATTACTTGTTTTAACTTCCTTCAATATCCAATACTTTTTTCTACTAACACTGATAATTCACATTTTGTTTACTCTAAGAAATCTCAACACATACACTCCCGAGTTTACACTTCTTTCGACCAAAGGGACTTTAAGGATGTTACAAAAGGGGTTTGATAAACCTTAGCACAAATCACGATACCATGAATGATTGTACTCGCTGGTGTCATCATTGGATCTGCTGTAATTGACACCAACAAAGTCGCTCTTAGGAAAACAAGAATCACCTAAAAACAAGGCCAAGTGGCTTCAATCAGGGAAGGAGAAAGAAACAATTAGAGGGAGGGACGGAGATAGACCGTCGACGATAGGCGGCCTACCTCTAAGGATGGTCAAAACAGAAAAAGATGGAGAGATTTGCTAGGTTTTGATAAATGAGAGAGTTTGAATGAGCCTAAAGTGCAAAAATTAACAATATATTTATTTTATTTATTCTTTTAATGATTTTAACCTTCAAAATAAAAAGGAAAAGTTTTAGCAAGTCCCTAAAGTTTAGAATCTTTAGTTTGTTCTCTATGGCCCACATGCCACATGTCCTCTTATGTTAGAAATTAACACCGTTAGACTAGAGTACCACAATAATGGATGGAAGAAAAGTACAAGTATTAAATTGAACAAATTAAAAGCACATGTACCATATTGACAATTTTACTAAAGTACAAGGGTAAATCTTGTCATTACCCAAAAAATAATAAATTTGTCCAATTTTGATAAAAAAAAGTGTAAAAGGTAGATAGACTAAAATCGCATAAATATATAAATCTAAAGAAATTTCTTAGAATTTAACCATCATCATTTTATATTCTACCTAGGTAATTCAACATTTTATATTCTACTTAAATAATTAAAGACTTAACGGTGTAAAACGCCTTTAATTAAAAAAAAGTAATTAATCCCTTTTTTTGGCATAATTGTAAGAAAAACCCTCAACCTTTGGGGGCTTTTGGATATATGCCCCTAACCCTTTTTTTTCTAAAATCAACCCTTCACGTAACGGATTTTTCAGATATCAACCTAGTTGAAACGATAACCGTTAGCTAACCGTTAGTGAATAGCTGGTCAAAAAAATTGGTCTATGTGGCTTGACGTGGCTGACATTAAAATAAATAAGCTAATGTGGAAAAAAAATTAAACAAATTTAATAATCATAAAATAAAAAAACCCTAAATTCCCAAACCTTCAAATTCGAAACTATTTTCCCAATTTCTAAAATCCCCAACTCGTGAAAGTCCCTAGATCCCTAACCTTCGAAATCTTCATTGAATCCCTAACAATCTTTATATCCCTAAATCTTGAAATCTCTAAATCGTTAGCATTCTAAAATATTCTTGAAATCCCTAAAACTTTTTATGAATCAAATCATTGAATCCCTAAAACTACTAGGAACGAAAAAGCTTCAATAATCATGAGCAATTTTCGTAACCCAAAATCGAAAGGTAAGTGCTTTCTTATTTGGTTCGTTGGGAAAATAAATTCCATTTTTGGTTTGATTTGTTGGTTATTTGTGATTTATTATTGCAATTTTAATGCCATAATGTAGGGTTTTTTGTCAATTTTTGATGCGATAGTGTCCCGATGTTGTTGATAAAACTATTGTAAAAATTGTATATGGTTAATTGTGATTTATTATTGCAATTTCAGTGCCAGAATGTAGGGTTTGTTTTGTCAATTTGTGATGCGACAGTGGCCCCGATGATGTTGATTTCTGTTACCCAAGCAAAAAGATGTTAAAATTGTAGACATGTGTTATTGTTTTGTTTTGTATTCAAAGAAGTGGTCCTGATGTAGGTAGTGAGTTTTTTTTTGTTATTTTTTAATTTTTTTTCTTAGAAAATTGTTTGTTTATTCAAAGCAATTTGTTTTTGCTCAGAAAAAATGTTAAAATTGTATACTTCTGTTACTACTTTGTTTGTTTTTTTAATGTTTTTTGCTTACAATGTGTTACTGTTTTTTGTAGATATCATCAGATGATGAATATTATATTATTTTGCATATGAGTGGGCACTTTGTTAAGGACCCATATGTTAGATATGTAGGTGGGGAAGTGATTAGGCTTAAAGAGGACCCAGACACAATATCTTATTTTGAATTATGTAAAATAGTCAAAATTGGGTTAGGGTTTAACACTGTCATGTTAATATATTTTCATAAGCTTGGTACAGTAGGGTTACAAAATAATCTAAGGGTGATTTATGATGACACTTCCACCATAGCTATATTGGACTTTTGGGTCAAGTTTAAGGAGATTGAGTTATATGTTCAACATGAGGTTGATAACCCTATAATTATAGATGAAATTTTTCCGTTGACTACTGGGGAGGGTGATGTTGAAGGGGTGGAAGTTGATGGAGAGGGTGATAATGAAGGGGTAGAATCTAATGGTGAAGGTGATCTGGAAAAGGTAGAATCTAGTGAGGAGGGTGATGTAAGAGAGGTATAAGCTGATGGGAATGGTGTGTTTGCTATTGGTATTGAGGTAGATAAGAATATTGATATGGAAAGTGGTGGACATATTAGTTTATGGTCTACTGTTAGAGAGGATAATAATAGTGAAGTTGCTTTTGATGAATATGCTGGTGATTTTGCAACATCAGATGGAGTGGATAATGTTGCTGATGAATATGCTGGTGATTTTGTAACATCAGATGGACTCGATAACATAGCTGTTACACGTAGTGAAGAAGAGGAGGATAGGAATAAGGCTGAGGTATGGGACTCAGATGAACATGGAAGCTTGTTTGGGTCCAATGAAGTTGAAGAACATGAAGATGGTGAAAGAAGGAGGAGCAAGTTTCCCTTATACAATGATAAGTTAAAATTTAGTTTGGGAATGTTGTTTAAGGACGGCAAACAGTTTAAGAGTGTAATCCGAAAGTACTTTAAAGAATGTAGAAGATAACTAAAGCTTATTAAGAATGAACCGAAAAAGGTTATTGTGAGGCGCATTGCTTCCCCTAACTGCCCATGGAGAATTAGGGTTAGCTACAGTCCTGTTGCGAAATGCTTGCAAATAAAGACGTTTTAGGAAGTGCATCATTGTTCGGTTAGTTTTAAGAACAAAATGGTGACTGTTGCTATGATTGCCCAATATTTTGAAGCAACTATCAAGGATCACCCTAAGATGAAGCTGAGGGAAATTCAAAGAAGATGTGCTTCTAAGATGCATGTAAATGTGATCATTGACTGTTGTTATAGAGCAAAGAAAATAGTGAAGGAGAAAATTGCTGGAATTCATAATGAGGAATTTAGCTTGCTATGGGACTATGCTCATGAGTTAAGGTCAAATATGCCAGGAAGCACAATAAAAATGGTTGTTCAAAGGGTGACAGCAAACTCCCTTCCTCATTTTAAGAGGTATTATGTGCGCTTTGATGCACTAAAGAGAGGCTGGAAAGTTGGGTATAGGCCACTTATTGGGCTAGATGGTTGTTCCCTAAAGGCCCATTTAAAAGTGAATTTCTCACAGCTGTTGGAAGAGACGCAAACAACCAAATGTTCTTTATTGCATGGGTTGTGGTTGAAGTGGAGTGCATTGATTCATGGGGCTGGTTTCTCAGTCTCCTATCAACTGATTTGGGCTTGGAAAATAGGTATGGGTACACAATCATCAATGACCAACAAAAGGTTAGTAAATATGCAATTTTAAGCTTGGTATTGTTTTTTTTAATCCGTTATTTGTATTTAACTAAAATTTTCTAACAATCTATCTCGTTCATTAATTTGAATTAGGGCCTTGAGATTGCAATTTTTGACATACTACCAAGGGTGGAGGATAGGAATTGTACGAGGCACGTGTTTGCAAATTAGCCAGGGAGGAAGTTAGGGAAATTTATGAGTGTGATTTCTGGCAGATTGTGAAGTGCACGATTAAGAGGGAGTGGAAGGATCTATGGTCAGCACTAGAGACGAAAGATAATGATGCTTATGATAATTTGATGAAAAAGTCTCCAAAGATGTGAACTAGGGCATTTTTTAAGGACTACTTGTAAATCAGATATAATTGACAACAATTTATGTGAAGCATTCAATTCAAGCATTGTTGAAGCTTGGTTCAAAAGCATTATCAGAATGCTTAAGGATATTAGGACCAAGATGATGACTAGGATAGTACAAAAAAGGAAACTATGTAATGGATGGAAGCAAAATTATGGTCCATTGGCGAAAGCTAAGTTTGATGCCAATAAAAAGGACTGTGTAGAGTGGCAACTGATATGGAATGGTGAAAATATATATGAGTTGAGGAAATGAAGTTATCAGTATACAGTGGACCGAAGTCAAAGGATATGTAGTTGTAGAATTTGGCAATGTAACGACCCAATTTTCACGGGCACCAGAAAAGTGAGTTAGGGCTTCCATCTTAGGAAAATGAGTTCGTAAATATTTATAAAAAAATATTTACGAAGTTAGTTGTGAGTTGAATTAGATTTTAATTAGGTGAATTTATTTTTAATTAGAAGTAATTAGTAGAAAAGATTAAATTGAATAGAGCATAAAAGCTTAATCATAGAATAGAGAAAGGATAAAGGATTAAATTAGTAATTAAACTAAATTAGTGACATGTGTAAGTTAGAAAATAAATACATGTGTATTTAAATTATTAGTACAAATCTATATAATATATAAATATACTTATAAATTAAGTAAAAGATATTTACCTATTATTATTATTATTATCATATATTAATTGAGATAATGACAAATGTATGGTGATGAATTATTACATGTGTACATGTGTGTATGAATACACATGTAGTATTTTTATTTGCATTAATTAGATATTTTATAATTAATTATTAATTAGTAAATGAAAGAAATAAAATAAAACAAAAACAAAAAGAAAAAAACGAAGGTGCAGAGAAGTCATGAAAATTAGGGGAAAGAAAGAAGAAAAGAAAAGAAAAGAAAAAGGAGAAATTAGGGTTTGGAAGCTTGAAAGTTAAATTGGTAAGTCAATTAAGTCCCTTTCTTAGTGATTTTGATGTTTTTGAAGTTCTAAAGTTGAATACTTTTGAATTTGTGTGAAAATATTGAAAGATGATAGACATTTAAGTAGGGTTTATGTTGAATTAATGATGAAATTGGGGGTTTAATTGATAAAAATTTGATGGTTATATTAAAGTTTTGATGGAAATTGAATAAGAAAATAAAATGAATTATAACAAGGAAGAAGATAAAAATAGTTAGGACAAATTTGGGATTTAAGTTAAAGTTGTATGGAAAGTTATTATTTTCTATAAAATATGTGTGTTATTAATTAATTATAATTATGCTAATTTCGTAGCAAACAAAGAAACTGAGACATTGAATGCGAAGGGAAAGGAAAAAGTGATCGAGGAGTAGCTCGAGAAAATATCGGTTTGTATTATCTTAATTCAAGTTATTTATTATTAAATGTTTAATTTCAATATATGTGCATGAAAAATGAAATTGAGGTAAGTAGTGATATTTAAATTGAATGAGAATTGGATTTGATTGATGAATGCATATATGTGTGAAATTGAATTGTATAATGATTTGTGGTGAATTTGAAATTGTAATTGAATTGTTATTGCGATTGATTTGAATTCAAATGATTATGATCAACTGAAAGTGAAAGTGATATGAATATGTTATTCCGATACCCTATTAACTAGTCGGGCTAAGGTGGGTATAGTTGGCATGCCATAGGATAAGAAGAGTTCAGGGATTCTTCGACCTCGAGTCGATGAGACACTTGGTGTGTCACATTTGCTTCGGATAGATTTGATGAGGCATTGGTCGCCACTTTGCTTTGGCTTAGCCAATGAGACGTTGGTCGTCACTTATTTACTTCGAACTATCCGATGAGGCGTTGGTCGCCATTCTAGTGTGTTTGGTTGGTTCCGTGTATCCTCCAAAGTTCGAGTTATGTTAATAGGGAAAATATATGTGAAGAGAAAAATCAAATGAAATTGATAAATTGAATTATTGAATGAAATGAGAAAATGATATTGTAAGATGAAATGAGAAATGCAATTTGTGCTATGAGATTGAAGGCATCAAACCAAGGTTCATGAATTATCTATATTTGAAATGTGAATTGGATGTTTATATGTGATTGAGAGATGAACCAAAGGTTCATGAATAGTTGGCAATCTTATTGATGAGATATTGATTCAAATAATGAAAATGATACAATGGAAATATGATAACTTGGTACGAATTATATGTATGATTTGTTAATTATCTATGCATGTTTATGATATTTTATATTTTCTAAAATTTGAATTATGGTAATGCCACTGAGTATTTCCAATACTCAGTGCACGGTTTGTTTCTGTGCGCAGGCTAGGTAAAGTTAAAGTTCGATTCAGCATCCGAGTCAATCCCGAGCTTAGCTTAACTTCTGGTGATGAATCTATCTTTTGGAAATGTGGCATGTATTAGGTTTTGTTTTAGTCATTTAGATATAGTTTATGTTTTGGATGTAAGATAATTTGTAATTTTTAAGAATTATTTGAAATGAATAAATGAATGTTATTTGATCAAGATTTATAAGTCAATGTTTTGGGCATGAATTAGGTGTGTTTAATATGAAAACAGCTTAAAAATGTGAAAAATCAGCTTTTCACACGGCCAAGTCATATGGGCGTGTGCCCAGGCCGTGTGGCAAAGTCAGAATTGCCCACAGGTTAGTCCCATTATCGTGTGAGCAAGTCAGATCTGCCCACGGGCTAGCCCCACGGCCATGGGAGCCCCATGGGCAGGCCACAAGGGCATGCTTCAAGCCATACGGGCGTGTACCCCTATTTTCAAGGAAAAGTTTCCAAAGTTTCTGGTCTAGTCCCAAATCACTTCCAAAACTTATTTTGGGCCTCGTAGGTCCATATTAGGGACATAAAGATGAAATTTGAGAAATTTTAAATTGAAATATAGATTTATTACTCGGTTTTGTTTGTTTATTAGTGTTTAATTTTGGTAATGCCTCGTAACCCTGTTCCGACGACGGGTTGGGGTTAAGGGGTGTTACATTTTATTGGTATCATAGCTATCAGGTTTAGCCAATCCTCGGACTAAATAAAGCTCGTAAGTGAGTCTAGAAGTACATACCACAGTCAAGTCAAAACTGAGTTGGGATTTTTGGATGTTGACCTATTTGTTTGTTTTTGTTTCATAGATTAAAGATGTCTGATGAAAGAATAAATGATACCGATGAAGAAATGTTCACTGGGGATGAAGAGTCATATGATTTAGATGAAACAGAGTTCGCTACTCCCAATGTAAATCCAGTTAGAAACCAACCCCCTAAAATAGAAAGAGATGAAAAAGGTAGAAGTGAATCTGAATTAGTAAAAATATTAGCTGATGCCCTTCAGTGAGTAATGGAGTCTGTATCTGCTACTACGACTATATCTGTTCCTAGACGGGTCCCAATTAAGGAACTAAGAAAATACGGTGTCACAGAATTCTCGGGTCTGAAAGGAGTTGATCAGTCCATAGCTGAAAATTGGATAAAGTCGGTCAAAATAGTATTGCAACAACTAGAATACACCCCTCGAGAAAGTCTGTTATGTGCTGTATCGTTACTGCAAGGGGAGGCTTATTTATAGTGGGAATCAGTGGTTCGACATTTACCAGAGAATCAGATAACTTGGGATCTATTTCAGAAAGAGTTTCAAAAGAAATACATCGGAGAAATGTATATCGAAGACAAGAAACAAGAGTTTCTAATGCTGCAACAGGGTAATATGTCGGTTATAGATTACGAGAAGGAATTTTCGAGACTTAGCAGATATGCCTCCGAGTTTATTCCGACAGAAGCTGATAGCTGTAAAAGATTCTTACGTGGATTAAGAGATGAAATAAAACTGCAATTAGTATCTCAGCGAATCACTGAATTTGTTGATTTGATTGAGCAGGCAAAGATGGTAGAGCAAGTCTTTGGACTTGACAAAAAGTCTGAAACTTCTAAATTGGTAGGGAAACGTATGGGAACTGCAAGTTCGAATCCTTTACCTAAAAGATCCAGGGATTCCTGAAGTGAATGGAGATCCAGTTTTAGATTAGATAAAAGAGAAAAGAGTCAGGGGAAACAAACTACAGTATCCATCGATAGTGTAAGAGGTCCGTCCCGAGATGTTAATATTCCAAATTGTTAACATTGCAGGAAAAAGCACAGAGGTGAATGCTGGAGATTGACCAGAGGGTGTTTTAAATATGGATCTACAGATCATTATATTAAAGATTGCCCGAAAAATGATAGTGCTACACCTATGACATCACAGAGATCGGTCTCTACTGCTAGAGGCAGAGGATCGGACAGAGGTGGATCAGTATCTAGAGGAGGAGGTCTGAGAAGAGGGAATGACATAGTGACCCAGTAGTCTGAAGCTAGGGTGCTGGCTAGAGCATATGTGGTTAGAACTCGCGAAGAAAGAGATGCTCATGATGTGGTAATAGGTATATTTCTATTATATTCTGAGCCTATTCATGCTTTAATTGATCTTGGATCTTCGCATTCCTATATTAATTCAAAATTAGTTAAATCGGGAAAATTAAAATCTGAAATGTCTAGAGTGTCTATTGAGGTATCGAGTCTATTGGGGCAAATAGTGTTAGTGAACCAGGTCTGTCCAAGATGCTCGTTGATTATATAGAATAAAATTTTTTCGGTTGACTTGTTGATTATGCCATTTGGGGATTTTGATATAATACTGGGAATGGATTGGTTATCTGAACATGGAGTGATTTTGGACTGCTATAAAAAGAGATTCAGCATTCAGACAGAGAGTGAAGGCCGAGTTGAAGTAAATGGTATTCGTACTAGTGGGTCAGCACGAATTGTTTCAGCAATAAAGGCTAGTAAATTACTTCAGCAGGGTTGTTCAGCATATTTGACATATGTTATTAATTCAGATT
The DNA here is from genome assembly GCF_007990345.1 of Gossypium hirsutum. Classification (NCBI taxonomy): domain Eukaryota; kingdom Viridiplantae; phylum Streptophyta; class Magnoliopsida; order Malvales; family Malvaceae; genus Gossypium; species Gossypium hirsutum. The sequence goes on from NC_053425.1 coordinate 23,919,208, forward strand.
CAGTTGAAAGCCAGTGCGGTAAAATTCGGACAGTTTGTGAGTTTCTTGATGTATTTCCTGAAGAATTATCGGGTTTACCGCCAGATAGAGAAGTCGAGTTCACTATTGAGGTTTATCCAGGCACAGCACTAATCTCTATACCTCCGTATCGGATGTCACCTACAGAGTTAAAAGAGCTGAAGATACAATTGCAAGACTTATTATACCGTGGTTTTATTCAACCGAGCATATCACTATGGGGAGCTCTGGTATTATTTGTTAAGAAGAAAGATGGCTCGATACAACTTTGTATTGACTACCGACAGTTGAATAAAGTAACAATCAAGAATAAGTATCCACTGCCTCCTATTGATGATTTGCTTGATCAGTTGAGAGGAGTTTCTGTATTTTCGAATATTGACTTAAGATTAGGCTACTACCAGTTGAAAGTAAAAGAAAGCGACGTTCCAAAGACAACTTTCCGTATAAGGTATGGTCAGTATGAGTTCTTAGTAATGCCATTCGGGTTGACAAATGCTCCAGCTGCTTTTATGGATCTCATAAATCTTATCTTTCAACCGTATTTAGACCAATTTGTAGTAGTTTTTATTGATGATATACTAGTTTATTCGAAGTCAGATTCAGAGCATGATCAGCATCTCAGGATTGTACTACAGATATTACAGGAAAAACAATTGTATGGAAAGCTCAGAAAATGTGAATTTTGGTTGTCATAGGTTGTATTCTTGAGTCATGTAGTATCTACAGATGGAATCCGAGTTGATTCAAAGAAGATTGAAGCGATTGTACAGTGGAAACCACCAAGAAACGTATCAGAGGTATGTAGTTTTCTTGGTTTAGCTGGGTATTATAAAAGATTTGTAAATGGATTTTCGAAGATAACTTGACCAATAACTAAGCTGCTGCAAAAGAATGTACCATTTGTGTGGGATGATCATTGCCAGGAAAGTTTTGAAAAGTTGAAGCAAATGTTAACAAAGGCATCAGTTTTAACATTACTAGAGTCGGGAAAGATTTTATTGTATATAGTGATGCTTCATTAAGTGGTTTGGGCTGTGTACTAATGCAAAAGGGGAAAGTAATAGCTTATGCATTCGTCAGTTGAAACTACATGAGCATAACTATCCAACTCATAATTTGGAACTAGCAGCTGTGATTTTCGCTCTGAAGATTTAGAGACATTATTTGTTCGGTGAGAAATGTTACATCTATACCGATCATAAAAGTTTGAAATATCTCCTCCCCCAAAAAGAATTGAATTTGTGACAGAGACGGTGGATCGAACTTTTAAAAGATTATGACTGTGTTATAAACTATCATCCAGGAAAAGCTAATGTAGTGGCTGACGCTTTGAGTAGAAAAGCCTCAATTGAAAGATGACAAATTGTTGAAGAAAAGAGAGATGACACAGACTGGTACGGTAGAAAAATTCAGCATTGATGCACATGGATGCTTAAGGTACCGAGATCTAGTTTGTGTTCTTGCTAAATCTAAATTGAAAGAGCTAATACTCCGAGAGGCACATGATGGTTCATTTACTTTACACTCGGGAGGCACAAAGATGTATCGTGATCTACGAGATTTGTATTGGTGGCCCGGAATGAAAAGAGATATAGTTGAATATGTTGGTAAATGTCTTACATGTCAGCGAGTAAAGGCGGAACATCATGTTCCTACTAGGTTACTTCAGCCGATAAGTATTCCTGAGTGGAAATGGGATTGCATCACTATGGATTTTGTTGCGGGCCTATCGTTGTTAGTGAGTACGAAAAATGCTAAGAAAAATGCTATTTGAGTAATAGTTGATCGACTTACTAAGTCAGCGCATTTTGAAGCAGTGAGAATCGATTGGTCACTTCAAAAACTGGCTGAGGTATATATTCGGGAAATAGTTAGATTGCATGGTATTCCAATATCTATAATCTCAGATTGAGATCCTCGATTTACATCAAGATTTTGGAGACAGTTACATGAGTCACTAGCACACGGCTTAATTTCAGTACAGCATTTGATCCGCAGACTGACGGACAATCCGAACGGGTAATTCAAATATTAGAAGATATGCTTCGGGCTTGCATCATTGATTTTGAATCAGGTTGGGAACGTTATTTACCTTTAGCTGAATTTGTGTATAATAATAGTTTCCAATCAAGTATTCAGATGGCTCCGTATGAAGCATTGTATGGACGAAGATGTAGATCACCTGTGTGTTGGACCGAACTGAATGAAAGAAAAGTGATTGGACCGGAATTGATTCAAGAAACAGATGAGACAGTCAAGAAAGTACAAGAGAGATTAAAAGCTGCATTTGATAGACAAAAGTCTTACATTGATTTGAAACGACGGGACATTGAGTACTCAGTTGGGGATAAAGTATTTCTTAAAGTTTCTCCATAGAAGAAAGTATTGAGATTTGGTCGGAAAGGTAAATTGAGCCCTCGTTACATTGGGCCGTATGAAATTGTGGATAGAATCGGACCAGTTGCTTATCGATTAGCTTTACCTCCAGAATTACAGAAGATATACAATATTTTTCATGTTTCAATGCAATGCAAATATAGATCAGATCCTTCTCATGTCATTTCCATTTAAGATATTGAGATTCGACAGGATTTGTCTTATGAAAAAGCACCAGTTGAGATTCAAGCACGGGGGATAAAAGAATTAAGAAATAAAAGGGTTCCTCTAGTGAAAGTCCTATGGAAAAGTCATAAGGTGGAAGAAGCGACTTGGGAACCGGAAGAAACTATGAGAGCTCAGTACCCCCATCTATTCTCAGGTAAATTTCGAGGACTAAATTTATTAAGGGGGGAGAAATGTAACGACCCAATTTTCACGGGCACTAGAAAAGTGAGTTTAGGGCTTCTGTCTTAGGAAAATGAGTTCATAAATATTTATAAAAAAAGTATTTACGAAGTTAGTTGTGAGTTGAATTAGATTTTAATTAGGTGAATTTATTTTTAATTAGAAGTAATTAGTAGAAAGGATTAAATTGAATAGAGCATAAAAGCTTAATCATAGAATAGAGAAAGGATAAAGGATTAAATTAGTAATTAAACTAAATTAGTGACATGTGTAAGTTAGAAAATAAATACACGTGTATTTAAATTATTAGTACAAATCTATATAATATATAAATTTACTTATAAATTAAGTAAAAGATATTTACTTATTATTATTATTATTATTATTATTATATTTTATCTATTAATTGAGATAATGACAAATGTATGGTGATGAATTATTACATGTGTACATGTGTGTATGAATACACATGTAGTATTTTTATTTGTATTAATTAGATATTTTATAATTAATTATTAATTAGTAAATGAAAGAAATAAAATAAAACAAAAACAAAAAGAAAAAAAAAGAAGGTATAGAGAAGTCACGAAAATTAGGGGAAAGAAAGAAGAAATAAAAAGAAAAAGGAGAAATTAGGATTTGGAAGCTTGAAAGTTAAATTGGTAAGTCAATTAAGTCCCTTTCTTAGTGATTTTGATGTTTTTGAAGTTCTAAAGTTGAATACTTTTGAATTTGTGTGAAAATATTGAAAGATGATAGGCATTTAAGTAGGGTTTATGTTGAATTAATGATGAAATTGGGGTTTAATTGATAAAAATTTGATCGTTATATTAAAGTTTTGATGGAAATTGAATAAGGAAATAAAATGAATTATAAAAAGGAAGAAGATGAAAATAGTTAGGACAAATTTGGGATTTAAGTTAAAGTTGCATGGAAAGTTATTATTTTCTATAAAATATGTGTGTTATTAATTAATTATAATTACGCTAATTTTCGTAGCAAACAAAGAAACCGAGACGTTGAATGCGAAGGGAAAGGAAAAAGTGATCGAGGAGTAGCTTGAGAAAATATCGATTTGTATTACCTTAATTCAAGTTATTTATTATTAAATGTTTAATTTCAATATATGTGCATGAAAAATGAAACTGAAGTAAGTAGTGATATTTGAATTGAATGAGAATTGGACTTGATTGATGAATATATATATGTGTGAAATTGAATTGTATAATGATTTGTGGTGAATTTGAAATTGTAATTGAATTGTTATTGCGATTGATTTGAATTCAAATGATTATGATCAACTGAAAGTGAAAGTGATATGAATATGTGATTTCGATACCCTATTAACTAGTCGGGCTAAGGTGGATATAGTTGGCATGCTATAGGATAAGAAGAGTTCAGGGATTCTTCGACCTCGAGTCGATGAGACACTTGGTGTGTCACATTTGCTTCGGATAGATTCGATGAGGCGTTGGTCGCCACTTTGCTTCGGTTTAGCCGATGAGACGTTGGTCGTTACTTATTTACTTCGAACTATCCGATGAGGCGTTGGTCGCCATTCTGGTGTGTTTGGTTGGATTCGTGTATCCTCCAAAGTTTGAGTTATGTTAATAGGGAAAATATATGTGAAGAGAAAAATCAAATGAAATTGATAAATTGAATTATTGAATGAAATGAGAAAATGATATTGTAAGATGAAATAAGAAATGCAATTTGTGCTATGAGATTGAAGGCATCAAACCAAGGTTCATGAATTATCTATATTTGAAATGTGAATTGGATATTTATATGTGATTGAGAGATGAACCAAAGGTTCATGAATAGTTGGTAATCTTATTGATGAGATATTGATTCAAATAATGAAAATGATACAATGGAAATATGATAACTTGGTATGAATTATATGTATGATTTGTTAATTATCTATGCATGTTTATGATATTTTATATTTTCTAAAATTTGAATTATGGTAATGCCACTGAGTATTTCCAATACTCAGTGCACGATTTGTTTCTGTGCGCAGGCTAGGTAAAGTTAAAGTTCGATTCCGCATCTGAGTCAATCCCGACCTCAGCTTAATTTCTGGTGATGAATCTATCTTTTGGAAATATGGCATGTATTAGGTTTTGTTTTAGTCACTTAAATATATTTTATGTTTTGGATGTAAGGTAATTTGTAATTTTTAAGAAGTATTTGAAATGAATAAATGAATGTTATTTGATCAAGACTTATAAGTCAATGTTTTGGGCATGAATTAGGTGTGTTTAATATGTGAAAATAGATTAAAAATAGTGAAAAATCAGCTTTTCATACGGCCAAGTCACATGGGCGTGTGCTCAGGCCATGTGACAAAGTCAGAATTGCCCACAGGTTAGTCCCACGGCTGTGTGAGCAAGTTAAATCTGCCCACGGGCTGGCCCCACGGCCATGGGAGCCCCATAGGTAGGCCCCACGGGCATGTCCGAGGCCACACGGGCGTGTGCCCCTATTTTCAAGGAAAAGTTTCCAAAGTTTTCAGCCTAGTCCCAAATCACTTCCTAAACTTATTTTGAGCCTCGTAGGTCTATATTAGGGACTTAAAGATGGAATTTGAGAAATTTTAAATTGACATAAGATTTATGACTCGATTTTTTTTGTTTATTAATGTTTAATTTCGATAATGCCTCGTAACCCTGTTCCGGTGATGAGTTGGGGTTAAGGGGTGTTACAGGCAAATTAGTGGGATTCCATGTTCCCATGCATGTGCTGCCATGTATCACTTAGGGCTTCAACTAGATGAATATCTGCATGAATATTATCACATTGATACCTATAAGAAAGCTTACTCTTTTCCAATGCATCCCATAAATGGGCCACATGATTGGGAAAAAACTGGTATTCAGCCAGTGCTACCTCCTATTGAAAGGAAAATGCCTAGGGGGCCCAAAAAAAATAGGAGGATGGCCAAAGATGAACCAAAAAAATTGAAGCCTAGTCACTTAAGTAGGAAAGGTCTACTCATGACTTGTACTCAATGTGGCCAACATGGCCATAACAAGCGGTGTTGCACAAATTCAAAACAGGTACATTGTTGTTTTTCATTTATATATATTGAGTAATTTTTTTATTTTATTTTGTCTAACCAATGATTATGGTCCATTTTTTACAGCAAGATGCACAACCATCTAAACAAAAGGGGAAATCTTCCATTAAAACGTCAACTACCTTAGATAAATCTAAGGGAAAGCAAACATTTTATATAAGTTTCTGTCTTTCACTACTGGTATGAGTTATTTTATACATTGTTCATATTAATATAAAATACTCTTGTAGTCTGGTAGAACCACAAGGTGCATGACAACAACTTTATGCCAAGATGGTAGTGGACAAACTTCTTTAACACCCAAGTCGCGAAATAAAAAGCGAAAGGCTCCTCTCGACCAGCTGGGAACACAATAACCAGTTGCAGGAAACATAAGTAAATCATCGTTATTTTGTTTTGAATGACTTCTGTTGTTTGTCTTGTGATTCACTATGATTAGTTGCTTTTGAACTTGTGTCATAATTCATTTATCTATTTGTATCTGTATCTATTTTCTATTTCGCAGGACCATCTCGCGATAGCTCGTGATCCAAAAAGTACGGTGTAAGGTATTTTGCCTACAATATTCTGGTTTTAGGATAGAAGATGGTAGTCACATTTTGAGCCTACAACATTCTGGTTTTGGAATACACCATTGTTGAATGTTATTTTGTTGTATTGAAAACCAATATGTTGGTTTTTTTTTGTTCATATATAGCTCACTCACATTTTGGTTTTTGGCTGGTATAGCGTTGATGGTGTATAGGGTGAATGGTGTATAGACTAATCATATGCTTTTATAAAGTACATTTATCCAAATCATATGCTTAAATCATCAAATTTGTCTTTTTAGTCTTATGTTTATTGTCACTGCATTATTTATTAAGCCAAATTAAATTAGGCATAAACAACAAATATTGGTTATTACTTCCAAGCATAATGTTAAATTACATAAAAAACAGCCAATATTTGTCAATCAACATTTGCAACTGCTAGCTGCATATGCCTCTTACCAGTACTGCCAAAAAAGAAACTTATGGTGATACATACAATACATAACATAGAGCAAAAAAATAATATCTTATACATTGACTTCCTTGATAACTTTAATTTTTTGCTTCATGGTCAACATTTTCTTCCTTAATGCTACTTCTCCTTCAACACCACAAATTGATCTACCTCCTTCAACCTCAATGTCAATAGCACTACTGCCACCATTATGGTTACCATCAAATGCAACCAAATCCATAGCATTCTTTCTAAGTGCTAAATTATCCTTCAAAAGATTTCTTTCACTGTCACGCAATTGACGCAATAACTCAATCGCACTGTCACACATTTGCCCATTGTATTGAAGAAATCACAACCACCATCCTACAAACAAATCCCAATTCAACCAAATTGAAATAATCCAAAATGAAAACAAAACAAATATTGATATTTATGAAATCATCAAAATTGAGCTCAACCTCAATTTGCAAATAAAAATTCTTCACTTACCCGAAAATTTTAACAACCATAAAATCTCCTTCCCGAATTTAAATTGCTCCATGAAGTGTCTCTTGGAGCTAACTTATTGCAGTGACATTTTATTGCTGGTCCATCGTAGGCGTACTCCTTCTACGATGAAATAACAACAATTGCATATGATGATTTTTTTCTTCGAACCATGCGTTACCCAACCTCTAGGCTGACTGTTCAAACTATGATAATCCATGGTTTCAGACGACAAGGAAGAAAAATAAAAATTTTCGGAAAGATTAAGGATTTCACGATTTGGTTCTAAGGGATTTCATGATTTCGTTCCTAAAAGATTTAGGGATTCAACGATTTGATTCGTAAAAGTTTTAAGGATTTCAAATTTAGAGATTTGAAGATTGTTAGGGATTCAATGAAGATTTCAGAGGTTAGGGATTTGGGGAATTTCACGATTTGGGGATTTTAGAAATTGGGAAAATAGTTTCAAATTTGAGAGTTTGGGGATTTAAGGTTTTTTTTTGTTTTATGATTATTAAATTTGTTTAAATTTTTTGTCATGTCAGCTTATTTATTTTAATGTTAGACACGTCATCAGTCAACTGAAACACCACATAGACCTATTTTTTTGACTGGCTGTTGACTAATGGTTAGTTGATAGTTACTGTTTCAACTGGGTTGATATCTGAAAAGTCCGTTATGTGAAGGGCCGATTTGAAAAAAAAAGGTTAGGGGCATATATTCAAAAGCCCCCAAAGGTTGAGACTTTTTTTGCATTCAATTGAGCACTTGAACTTTCAAAATGCACAAGAAAGGACTTCAAACTTCTTCAAAAAAAGCAATTAAGCCCTTGCCTTTTTTTGTCACTCAATTGGGTACTTGAACTTTTAAAATACATCGAAAAGTCCTTTAAATTTTTTCAAAAAAGCAATTAAGCCCTACTCTTATTAAAAATTAGGAAAAAGTAAAAAAAATAGAAAAATTATTAAATTAGAATAAAATATAAAAAATTTAAAATTTATTAAAAATAGAATTTTTTTATAAAAATTGCAATTTTTTTAATAAAAATCATAAAAAATTAACGACCCTTAGTTTTTTCAGTTAAAGTCAATTTTTTCAATCAAAGTCATCACATGTCCAACACAACGTAACATGTGGTGCAAAATGGTAAAAAAATAAAAATCAATAAAAAATATAGAAAAATAATAAAATACTTTTTTTGGTATGATAATTTTTAGAAATTTTTTTACGAAATTTATATTTCTTTACATTTTGTATAATTTTATTACGACTTTATAAAATTTTATAATTCTATATATTTTATACATTTTACTATTTTTATAAAATTTTATAATTTTTTTATATTTTTACAATTTTTATATATATTTTTTAATTTTTAATATTTGAATTTTTATTAAAATTTAATAATATTTATAGCTTTTATTGATTTTAATTTTTTATGATTTTCTTTTCTAATTTTAATAAAAGAAGGGGCTTAATTTTTTTTTAAAAGTTTGAGGGTTTTTTTAATGCATTTTGAAAGTTTAAGTACTCAATTAAGTGTAAAAAGAAAGTAGGTGCATAGTTATTATTTTTCAAAAGGTTTGAGAACCTTTTTGATATATTTTAAAAGTTTAACTACCTAAATAAGTACAAAAAGAAACAGAAATTTAATTATTTTTTTTTGAAAAAGTTTGAGGATGTTTTATCCATAATTAAACATTTGTAATGTAAATTTGAATGGGCTTAATCGATCCAGTTTGAACGGCTCGCTCGGGTAACCGGCCCATGTATGTACACAAAGCCGAATAAAAAAAGAGTTTAGAAGTACAAAAATCCTTTACTTCTCCTCTCGGCATCGGGAGTCAAATTCCATTTTTCTAAACAAAGAAACAGGAAGGAAAACAAAAATGTCTAATTCGCACATCGATACAATACCTCTTCATTCCTCGTACCAATCCGGCATCGACGAGATCGAGAATCTAATCACCGCCAGTATCCAAACCGGCCCAACCACTGTCCTCCCGGCCCGCCCACCAAGTCCACCTCGGGCCTTCATTCCTGTCTCCTCTTCCCCCTTCATCTAATCTAACATCCCTCCTCCGCCTCCGCTCTCGTCCAATCAGATGCCGCGGCCTGTCCCGGCTGCTCCTTCCTCCTCCACCCTTCGGTAACTCTAGCAGCATCGTAGCGACCGGATTCGGTCCCCCGTCAAACACCCTAACGGAGCCCGTTTTGGACACGGTAAAAAGAGATCTGTCGAGGATTGTAAGTAAATTGAAGTTGGTGGTGTTCCCGAATCCGTTCAGAGAAGATCCAGGTTAGGCCTTGAGAGATTGGGATCTGTGAGGGCCTTTCTTTTTCATTGTTTTCTTGGGTCTCACGCTCTCCTGGTCCGCCTCCGCTAAGAAGGTTTGTTTTCGCACTGGATTTCCATTTTCTCTTTTTACATTTTCTTATTTTTGTGTGTTTGATGAATTGATTTGATACGCATATATTTTATTTCTTATGAAATTTTGATTGTTAGCTGTTAAAATCTGATAAGGTTGTTGTCGATCCTTGGCTTAAATGAACTGAAATTTGGGGTTGTTAGAATAATAATTCTTCCTAAAAGGCAACACTGAATTCTAAAATAATTGTTCTACGGGAAAGTAATATTTGCGTCGATATTAAAGATTTCTAATTATTTCAAAATGTCATTTTATTTTTCATCAAAATTCTCTTTTTGCTTTTTGCTCTTGGAAGCAAAAACTAATTGGTTCAAGTAACAAACTTCACAACACCATTAATTCTGTCTAAGTTAAAATGTGCCATGCATTGCTGATTTGAATTGTAAATATTAAGGTTCACTACTATAATTGCCCGTTATATGTGGTAATTAGATAGTCTTGTTTTTTTAAAAGAAAGCCTGTTGCATAGATCGGCATTGTAGTTTTTGGTTCTGGTGCTAATAAAATTTATCCCTTTGGTGGATGGGTTGAAGCATCTGTTTACTGATGGATGATTTGGATTTATGTGTTTGTTTTCATTTGTAGCACTTAAGTAACACATTGTTATACGTGTAAAAATTAGATAAGGAAGGATTCTTCTTTAAGTAAATAAGTCCTGTCTGTACCTTTTTTAATTTTCAGATTTATTCACATAGATGTTTCCTTTTCATTTTTGTCTCCATCGTTTGATAGTTCAAACACAGCACAATGGCACAATATGGTCTCTGTAGCTGACTACACATCATGAGAGAAAGGCTTAGTTTGTAATTTGTAATTTCTGATGTATTTTATAGTTTTGCTGGGGTTCTCATTGTGTAAGTGCAAAACATCTTGTGACACCTGTCAATGAGCTGCTTTTTGAAGATTATCTGTTGACAACCCTGGCCATGAACTCAAGTTGCAATTTATTGAGATTTGGATGTATAATCTATGGATCATGTACTCACCAGTCATGACTTATAGTTAGATAATTAGGTTTCTTTGTCCTTTGGAGTTTAGACTTTTGGAAGGTTTTAATCATAAATGAAATTCTCATTCATTTTGTCACCTTTTTAACTTGCTCACCTTTCAGCAGCCTAACCATACGTTGCTTGAGTATTTGATCTCTCATCCATTTAGAGATGGAGATGATCCAACCACATTCACTGGTAAATCTTGAGGTCAATCTAGGACAGATTGGAGATAGCCTAAGTTGCTGGGTTGCCTATCTGCATGAAATTCCTTCAAGACCTTTTGATGCATGATGGTGCTGCTTTGCATCTTGAAGAGGTATCAGCTCACTGTATTTTGTGATTACTTTTTGATCTTGCTTCTCCTTGTGTCATAAATGTAATTTCTCTTCCTGCAATCTTGCTTCATTTTTGTACTTTTCTTTTATCTGACAGACTTTCTTGCAAATTATATATGTTCGCCATAGTTTCACTGTAGAAGAGGCATCTCTTGCTTTTGTATCTAGACTTTTCGTCCATTCTTTATTTCCTGATATATATAAGTGTGTGTGTGTATCTCCTATTTTCTGTTTAGAATAATGATATCAAGGTTTTTTATTGAGTTATTACTAAATTTCTCCTCTTAAATGTTCCAGTCTGAGGTATTTGCTATTGCATTTGCACTGCTCGCAGCTGGTGCAGTAATCTTGACATTGAATGTACTACTATTGGTAATTGCCTCTCTTCTTTACAGAGTAAAATGTTGACTGTGGGCAAGATTTTGAAATCTAGTTAAATGTTATATCTGGTCTGGGAATTCCCTTTTTACGAATAATAGTTAGATACCTTTTTAAAAAAAAAGAAAATTAGTATAAAAAGCTTTGCATAGGTAGTTGGGTATGCCTTCTGCTGAGGACTTTTCCTTTACATTGTTTCAGGGTGGGCATATCATTTTTTTAAAGAGTCTGAGTCTTCTAGGTTAAGGTTTGTTCCCTCTGGATGTAGGAGCCTAATCTGTATGATGGAGAACAATGTCATACTCAAAATGATTGTGGTCTGTGTAACATTGGCTTGGAGTTCATGGGCTGCCTATCCTTTCATGAGTTCAGCTGTCAACTTGAGTAGGAAAGCACTTGCACTCTACCCTGTTTTTCTTATGTACGTGTTTGTTGGTTTTCTTATCATTGCCGTTGATTGAAGTTTCTTCCCTTCAGGTGTTTCAAAAGAGTTACAAAACCTTACATAGGAATGTCTAGTTACTGTATTTTTTTGACCTGACACGATTTTATTGAACACCATTCGGGGAATATGATATAATAGCTGCATCAGATCCTTTGTGTTCTACTACTGTCTCCTTTACTTTTGGTAGGGATGATTTATGGGCCGAAGCTTTAACAGGGTGTATTAGGGATTGAGCTTTATTTCTTTCTCATCTCTTTCAAGTTTTAGTTGGGGAAGAGGATTTCAACCCTTTTCTTCTCTTCTATTTTATGTACTAAATTGTTTACAAATAAAAATTCTAATCCATCGGCTTTCATCCTAGAACTTAATTTCTATTGAAATAGGAAAACAATTCATCATCATGGTCTTAGGAAGGTATTTTCTCTTGGTTAGTTAGCAGATGTTAATTTAATTATTTCTTTTTTCCTTTGATTATTAAAGAAAAGAATGCACCAACCATTAGGATATTTTGATTCTTTTAAGGTATTTCTCTTGGCTTTGAAGGTTATTTTTGTTCTATCTGAATTGGGAAAAATGTAGAGTAGAAATGGGAAAGGGAAAAGGGAAGGAAACAATCAAAGTTGAAAGGAAACACAAACTGATTTAAAATTAAATTGATATAATTGTAAAGTAGTTCGAGAGACCAATCCATTTGGAAATTTTTATTAATCAAGAAGACTCCCGAGTTTTGATAAGATTTGAAAATGTCAAAATTTTAAAGTAAGGGCTCGAAATGTCAAAATTTTAATCTCCCCAAATTAGAGAGAAAGCTAGTGAAAGGAAAGTGACTAGATTTTTAAGATATACAATATCTTTTTTACACCATATTTAGATTAAAAGTAGTGTAGGAAAGGAAAAGAAGTTAAAATAGTGGAAAGTTAAAGAAAGTAAATGATTATATTTATCTTGTTTGGATAATTAAAATTAACGAAAGGAAGTAAAGTAATTTTAACAAATTTTTTTAATAATAATGGAAAGAAAATAATTAATTATAATGAATTTTTACAATTATAACATTTTTATATACTATTTATAAAAGAAATAGCGGAGAAGAAGACATTCATCTTAAAATTTTGTTTTATTTTCCTTTCTCTAACTTTTTCCCCAATTTTAGGTAAATAAAAACTTTAACTTTTAAGAGAAAGTAAGAGATACTCAATTCCATTACTTAGCTTAAATTATTAAGTTTATCCAAACAAAGAAAATGATGAACCTTTTTATTACTTCTTTTTCCCTCCCAACCTCTAATCGAGACATAGGTTTACTGTCTTTACCTTTTTTTATATAATTATATTATAAAAAATTATAATGGTAAAAATTAATATAATTAGTTATTTTCCTTTATTAATTTTAACAAACCAAACTAAATAACATATAATCGTTTCTTTTATTTTTCTTTATAATTATTAATCTAAACATAGGGAAGTTCTAAGATATAATGTCCCAGCCGACCATGACCCCTTTTAAGTCGGAAAGCTCCCCTGGCCTACAAAGAAAAAACATAGATCATAACCAATCATCTTGGGTTCATAGTGAATTGGTAAACACATTTTTCCAAGAAAGATAATATAGTGCAGGCCAAATTTGACAATATGCAAGCAATTAGAGAAAAGATGGTTTCTGTATTGGAGTATGCTCAAAAACCAATCATGAGATAATTGTAATCACATGCTTGTTCACCTAGTTTATTAATAAAATACATTGTCGTTTTTATTTTAGTTTCTATTTTTGTATATTGAATAATCTATTTAATAATAAAGTCCTAAGGTTAATATGATTATTCTTAAATGTCCTTAGTCAAGTATTATTATGGGTTTGGACAATAATAATGCATTGAGATTGATATGTAGCTGATTGAAGATAAAGTAGCCATTGCCAAATTTAATGTATGAGTACATGTTAGAGAACGACGTATTGGACTAGCCCATCATGGGAATGTTTTTTAGATTATTACGTAATAGTCACAACATTTTTCATAGTTATAATTATATGTATGATCCTTATACTCTAGATCATCATTATTCCAACATCGTAAATTGTATGCTTTGACACAGTCAAACGTCTTCCATAAAAGATTGTACTATAAAGTTAATAGATTTAGGAACTTAAGTTGAAAACGTGGATATTAATTGTTGGGAAAATATCATGTTTAACTTATTTTTCTTGGATTCACTCTAAAATAGTAGAGAGTTGGTTTTAAACTCTGCATGTGAGAATTTATTCACACATGAGGCTTTGAATAAAACTCCATAGATATCTCAGTTTTCTTTAATCTTGAATTTCACAAAGTTTTAGTTGTCTAAGGGGAATTTCGAAAAACCAAAAACCTCTTTAGGTGTTGGGTTTTTGATTTCAATCGTTGATCACTCGGGTGGATTACGTAGAGATTGGACTTTTTTATTGCGGTTGTGGTTTGTGAAACAACTTATAGTGTAGAATCAAAGTTGTTCTACACATCCTTTGTGAAGGCATAATTGATTTGCCACAAGATATGATGTTATTTGTATTCTTTTTATTATTATTATATAATTTTAGTTTGTTTAATAGCAAAATTAAGTTAATTTAGTAATAATTTATGTTTTTACAGTTTAAGTAGTTAATTTATGACTTTTAGTAGTTTTTAATAATACTTGATATTGAAAGAAGGTTATTTGATTATGTAGGATGAATCAAGAGCTAAAAATGCAACAACTGGAGGAAACTGTTGTCGATGTCACAACATAAAAAATACATCAAGAATAAAATTTGGAATGAAATTGGTACGAATGTCGCACATTGGGCTATGAAAGTTGTGACACTGAAGATAGAAACGAGGAAATGTCATAAACAAATTCCACGTCACGACGAGAAACTACCCAATGTCGCAACGTGGCAACAATTTCTTATGCGTTTCAGTTATGATTTCATTGTTGACTTAGTATCTTTTTTCCAACTTAAAATCCTAGTTGTTATATGGGTTTTTTTTTCAGACTTAGCCATTATTTAGTTTTCAGTTTTTCATTAGATTAGATTTTTATTATGTTTTATTAATTGGAATCTCTCGATTTTGAAGTTTAGACGCTTTGAGCGGAGAATGTTTCGAACATGTACTTTAATCTCGATTTATCAATGAGTAATCTCTCCTTTATTCTCCTTATTTATATATCTTTCGTTTACTGATTAATTGAATGTTTATATAAATAGGAGAATAAAACTTGTGTTTCCATAAATATCTTGCATGATTGATCTGGTTAACTAATTATTTAAATGAGTGCTTATTCATATGAATTTGGGTATGTATTTGAGTTAGCTAAAGTTCTCAATATACTAGGATTGATGACCCTTAGTAGAATAATTAGACAGAGAGACCGAAAGGGTATTCTATTGTGTAAGCCTTTAGTAAACTTATGCTGAGCGATGAGTTCAAAAGGGTATCCATATGCCTAGAGGAGACCAAACGAGTATCTTAGGTAGTAACTTTTAGCGAGGATGAGACCGAGAAAGTGTTCTTAGTTAAGAGTGGGAAACAACTCAATTAAAGTAAATATTGGCTTAATTGATAATTAGTAATTCAACCAACTTTAGGCTAAGTAACTTATATAGTTTAAACAAGAAATAGGAAGTGCCAATAGTTTTATCCTTAGATTTAGTTTGAATTTAATTAATTTTATTGCAATCTTAATCTTGAATTTGCACTACTAACTTGTGACTTGACTAGATTAGTTTATTTTTTTTGAGATTAATTAATTTAATAATAATTTTCACTAACTTTATTTTTTTTGAGATTAATTAATTTAATAATAATTTTCACTAACTTAGCGATCCCTTGGTACGATTCTTGGAATACTTTTGGTATTTTGTTATACAATCTATGTTACAATTTGACATATTTGCTTGCAGGCACCACACATATTTCTACATTTAATTGCATATTTCTAAGCCTTGGTGCACCCATGCTAGGGCGTGGCCAAGTTGTTGGCGCCGTTGTCGGAGATTCAGATGGTGTAAAATTGTTATTAAATTGATTGTTTGGTAAAATAATACTACTTGAAAGACAAACGAGCTAAATAGTGCTTTGACTTTTTTATATAATTATTTTTATTTCTCGTTTTTATTATTTTGTTTATCTACCTTGTTGATAATTTAGCTTAACTATAGATAAGGATGCATGCAGGTGGTATTATAATCAACAATCAAGCAAAAAAAGATTGAGTTGGTAGAATGGAGCCTCGATGAACTAATAAAGTTATGATGGAGAATATGGTAGGCACGAATGTTCATATGAACCTCCTTATGATTTGTATGAGTATGTAACTGGGAAAGAGAGCTATAACCGAGCATGATACAACTATCCAACTTATGATACACATTTTGGATTTGGTGCTGTAAGTGTATTATATTATTTTTGTTTGTATATTTGTAATTTTTTCGAATAGATTGATTAATTAAAATTATCCATGAATTACATTATTACTTTTGTATAATGTCCTCATGTGATTTTTGCATGTAAAGCAAAATAGAAGCAAATATAAGCTCATTAGTTGTCTAATTTTAGACTAATACTAAATTATATTATGTAGTCGGATCGTAATACAGAAAGATATTTTATATTAGTAGATAAACTTAAACATGTCATTAGTTTAATTAGAAATGAGCAAACCGATTGAAAGACTAATATGTCGTCTATCAAGTCTAATTGTAGAGATGTTTTGTCTTAGGCATCGAAGTAGATGACTCACAGAGGATAGATATATAGATGTGACTGACTGGACTAACAGTGCATCGGACTGAACTTAAGTAGAATAGATCTTGAATCCGTTTATGGATTTATTCACTTGTGACATTTATAATGTGACATACCTTAATCTTGAGTGAATGATGAATTATGTATGCATGACTCGTATATTTTGATTTAAGTAAAGTATGAGTTCGAATAGATAAGGAACTGAAAGCTATTACGTTGGGTATGCAAAAAATTTTGTAGTATGTAGTATCATTCAAAATAGTGGATTTCATAGCCCAAGACATGGGTAAATGGTATCCTTTAATTGTCATTACATGATAGATGAAAAGTAAATGTGATCGACGATCATTTGTTTTTGTGACGAATAACTTAATTATTATATGATATTAGTTGACTTTTCATGAAGGAAGATGTAATGGTTACCATAAGGTAAAATAGGATCATATTGGGGGAATAAATTTATTCCAACAAGATTAAGGGTATCATATAAGGGTAACACAATTATGACAAGGTCATTAGATGAGCATTGATTGAGTAGCTTTCATAATGGTATGCCATTTGGGAGAATTTAGTCACGATACTATAGTAAAATGACTTTATGAATTAACGAGTTTATAATTAATAGGTGAAAGGCTAAAACTTCATTATAAATTTGAGTCCTGATCACATAGGCCAATTTGTCTCTCCGCTAGCTTGTTGAAACAAAAAATGAATTGTATGTTGAATCAAATAAACAAAAATGGATAAAAATGATAAAGTTAGAGAAATTGGTAACATTTGGAAATGAATGTGGTTTCCTTACTAAGTATAGAAATGACTTGAGAATTAATTTATGGTTTTTTGAATTATTAATTAATCAATTAATTGAAGTTTGAAAATGAAATTAAATTAATTGATTATTGTGAATCCGTTGGATGTAGAAAAATTAAATATATTTTCTAATAAATTCTTTTACGATAAAGTTACTATGATTTCAAAGGAATTATAACTGGGTTTAGAAAATTATTTAATTAAGAAATTAATTAATTAAAATTAATTTAATAAATAATGTCTATTTTTAGAAATAATAATTCTACCGGTTTTTATTAGAGAGAGAAGTTTTGTTTTCCCATTGAAATTAAAGAAAATATTTTTGATTCTGTATTTATTTGAATTTTTTTGAGTCCACACTCAAAACTATTCTTGGTATGAGAATAACGGAGAAGGGCATTTGGTTGAAAGCCGGGAACGACAATTATTTGCCTCACTCAAAACACAAGTATATTTCAAAACAAGTTTATTGCTATAAATATCACAAACTAACTCGATTTTTAAAATTTTATTTTTTTGCTATGCTAGAACATCATTTTCGAACTAAAATTTTTCTAACAATTGGTATCAGAGCCAGTTGTGCTATGTTTATAATATAAAATGATATCAAAATTTTTCTCTTTCATGTGTGATTAATTTTGATAAGATGTGACATTCTTATAATTATCAGCAAGTTTGGAGATATGTATGTTATTATTTTATTATTATATATGATAAACTAATTTTGCCAAAGTTATGATTCTTAGAAAATTGAATATAATTATTACTAATTTTTGGGTATGTAAAATTAGATCGTGAACTATTATCTCCACGTAGAATTTATTTTATTATTTTTAAAATAAATTATTTTTCGGTGAAACCCAAAGAACTGAGATGCATTTAGGTTACAACACCCATTACCTAACCCGATCACTAAGTCCTGATACCAGTTGCCTCCAAATAATTTGAGTTACTTAATTAAAAATCTAGCTTAGTTTATTCACAACTTTAAGTAGACTATGATTAATTCGAATTTACCAATTAAATATGATGTCTTTGATTTACAACAAATTTCAAAATAGAACTACAATTAAACTTTATACCAGTTCTACTATTCTTACATTCAATTCTTCTTAGCAAGCATGAACAATTAATTGCATTAACTTGAAGCTTAAGACTTCATTATAGGCACACATAAGCAATTCCCCTGAGGCATAGCCTTTAAGGGTGCCCTCTATATACATACATAGCTATTGTGTTCCACCTAGCTCTCAACGAGGTTTGGCTTGGTCCTTGTTAATATCCCTATCTTTAGTGAACCTACATGTAAGAAGAAAAGAAAACATTATATGTTCGGGAGAACTTAGTGAGAACCTCTTATAAATTCTTAAGAAAACATGAGACGTTCAACTTAGGATTTAACTCCTTAGTAATCGTATTCAGTATTTCTGGTAGGCGAATTTGAGGACTGCGGAGGTGATTTATACATCTGTGGTCTTCCTTAGAGTTCAAGGTCCTCACTGCACTGAAGTATTAGGGCTTACTAGCAATGCTGAGACCCATGCTTTGTCAAAGGTCCCCGAAGAAAGCTTCTTAACATATGCAATTCCTACGTTGGGAGCTCAACGAAATCTATGCCATTCTTCTTGGCTAGGTCTAACCTCTACTCTCCACTATTCTTTGGCGGTCTATGTTGGCCTTTCGACCATAGGCATAGACTTCCTCTCAAAAAGACATGGTTTGGCCTATTAAACCCTTCGACAGCCCCTTTTCCATCATCTTGATATATGTAGCATTTGCGTAGTAGTGCATACTTTATCATGCTTGTTTACCTTGTATAGGATTCGTAGCTTCCCTAGCAGACTATTTTCTCTCTTCTACAACCTTTTCCCTATTTACTAATTCCTCAAGCCCACTCACCAGCACTCATATTTTCCTTTCTGCGGAATTCGACAATTATCATCCTAGCGTTCCATTTTTCCCTGTTGGTTCGTCATGATTCCATAGTCGAGCTTTGGTCTTAACTATATTCCTCATATTTTATGACTTGGAGGACTTCATTGGTTGCCATAGCCTAACCATGGTCTTGTACCTCGTGGTCCCTGTGTTTACTGTCCTGATGGACTATCTCGTGTTTATTATCTTGACGGGCTATTCCATGTTTATTGTCCCGACGAACTAACTATGATGCCATAACGTCTTCTAGCTATTGTCTTATAGCTATTGTCTTACACCATATAACCTCATGTTTACCATTCTAGTGGACCAACAAAGAATGCCATAACATCTTTCAACTATGGTCTTAATCCTATTTACCGTGCTGGCGTACTTTTATATGATGCCATTATGTGTTTTGACTATAGTCTTATTCACTTTTATCAATGCCATAACATCTTTCAGCTATGGTCTTACTTATTTTAGGTGCATAGCCTCCGATTGGTCCCATTGCATGGCCATGATTATTCTTATTTACTTTTCCAGTTTCATTCCACCTATTCCTCCATTCATTGTCATAACCTTGACACTCGAACACCATAGTGTCCCCTTCGCAAGGCCCAAAGCTTTGCTATCATGGTTCGATCACAACAATATTGTATGGCAGTATCTAACAGATCACCCCATTTTCCCATTCCTAACTTCACCTAACCCCTTGGTAGTTTCCCTTCCATATCATGCATACAATAATCATGCATACCATACAAAACATTATTATGCAATGCATTCTGCTAGATAACAATTCAATAATCATCTATTATTACAATCAACAACTAGCATGACAATATCACACAACACTTAGCAATCAGGAGGCAAAGTGTAGGTACTTACTTTGTTTTCTTATCCTTGACAGCTTAGCTAGTCCAAACCCTAGAGCCTTCTTCGTCCTAGTAGCTAAGCATGACAACTAGGTTTTGGTTAAACCAATGATGGTAAACTCTTTGTAACCCAGAAACTTAAATTATAAAGAAGCTTTGAAGGTCTTATTCTACTTCTTTCTTTAGTACCTAAACATAAAGGGAGATAAGGAGACTTACTAGTTCCTTCATTTTCTATTACCCACCTTAAACTCTCACCTCTACTGCTACATGTAGAGCTTCCTTCATCTGCATCCCTTTTTTTCTTCAAAATGACTAAAGAAGATGACACCATGGAGAGGAGAAGACTTATTTACAGAATTGAGAGAATTTTGTCTCTACTCACACCTATATATTCTCTTTGGGCACGGTCTTCATCGACCATTTCCACTACCCATTCTTAATCATTTTCCACTTTGGAACCAGCTGGTTCCAATCTAATTGAATTCGGGTCGAGATCCAACTATTCAAAATTCAACCTCTTAAATTCTCAGATTTCCCAATGGAGTTAAATAATTTACTACTCCTTTTAGTTTAATCCTAGCTTTTCCCAATTCTAAGTCGATTAGGTTAACCTAGTGTTACACAGGTTGATCGAGACGATGCAAACCTAACCTACCCAAACTGATTGTAGACCAATGGTGATTTGACAATAGAGTGTGTCGGTGGTTCAGCAGTGATGATCAACGGTAAGGGTCGATGACGGAGGCCGATGATGAGGGCTTGATGGTGGACAATTACTTTTCGACAGTTGCTGATGGTAGCCAATGGCAGCTCGATAGTGACTACATGAAAATGGTGACAAAAAAATGACGATGACAGAGACGTGAATTGATACCATAGCGAAAGTCCGTGGTGGCAAAATATAAGACCCAAAGTATGCTTTTGGGTGAATTTTGTAATGTTATTAATTTTCTAGGATGGAATCATGAAAATTTTGGTTGGTCAGGTTCCTTTAAATTTTATGCTTTTATATGAGATAACATTATGATATTTATTTGACTGGGAATGAATGTTCATGCATAAGTATGTTAAGCATGCCATATAGTTTAGGAAAATGATGCGACATGTACTTGTCATGCGTTTATTAATTATTCATGATTGAAACCGAACATTAAAAAACTCTACATGTTTTTAAAAGATTGAGTGGGAGAAGGTCCCTGAACAAGACCTACAACCTCCATCGGTGATCTCTTGTGAAGGCATGAAATGGGCCTGCCCTGAGGTAGACGTTGTCATGTTAATTTCATTGAGAAGATTTTCTAAAAGAAAGAAGAATTATCTTATAATCGTATGATAGCTGGCCGACCATGTTGTAGGTATTATCATGCGATATAATAAGAAAATTTTCCTTTAAAAATGACAACTAGTCACTTGGTGAGATTTTCCCAAGATGACTCATTTATGATACATGATATGATAGGTGTTGAGTTGATTGTTATAAACTCAAGATCATTCTAGTTAAGTAACTTCCTACGAATCTCTACTTAATTTAGAATGATATCCAAACTTTAAATGATTATAAGAATGTGTGAATACCTAAGGAATTAGGTTCATGTATAATTGGATGAAAATCCATATTCTTAGTAGCTGATTGAGATTGCCCCATGGTCACTCAATTCAATAGGTGTAGGAATTATCGTTACAATGACTTAAAAATGTTTTCAAGGATTAATGTAAGACTCATGCATCATCTTAATGCATACCGTTTGTTGCAAAATGTTTTCAAAATATTGCATAATACAAAGATATTAATGAATGAATATTTTATTTTCAGTTTGAAAATGACACCTACTCTCTTATTAAATATACTCATTGAGAAAAAAACTGAACATAAATAATTATAAAAAATGGAAAAGGAACCTCATGATTGTTTTGAGCTATGAGAAACTAAAAATAGTCTTTAATAATAAATGCCCTTCAGCGACAAAGCTAAGGTTAGAAAACACTGAGAGGAGTTTGATGAGATAGTTCATTGATATAAGCTGACAAAAGTGACCAACACCCTTTATAAGGAACTAGACAAACTAGACAAACTAGAGGTCATATTTGATAACCAAAGTAATTTTAGACAAACTAGAGGTCATACTTGATGGCCTAGCTACCTTGGTTCAAAAATCAGCTATAAAAAGTTTGATAAATGCCCAACAAAAACTCGACACTTTGGTGAAAGACTATATGATCACTCTTATGGCATCTTTATTTTAGGAAGACTATTTTAAAATACATTTTCTATGTGCCAAGTTTCAAAACAAACTTAATTTCTATGGCATCTTTATTTGATGACAACTTGACTGTGACTTTTAATAATAGTATTGCATTATTTAGAAATCGTAAACTTCCCTGTAATGGATGGATGATAAATAATATCTATTTTATCAATCAAAATATGTACACACTACTTGAAACTAAAATTTTGAATAAAAGACTCAAAACTTCTCACTTTAATGAGTCGTACCTTTAGCATTTGAGACTTGGTCATATTAACCAAGAAAGAATCACAAGACTTGTGAAAGATGACACTTTAAGTTCATTGAAAGAATTTAATCTTTCATAATGTGAATCTTGCATGAAAGGCAAGATCAATAAGCAGTCTTTTAATGTAAAAGGAACAAGGGCCATGAAGCCTTTAGAACTTGTGCATACTAACGTATGTGGCCCCATGAACATCAATGTAAGAGGTGGTTACGAGTATTATGTAACCTTTATTGATTATTATTCTAGATATGAGTATGTGTACCTAATACACTACAAAAGTGAAACCTCTAAATAAATTCAAAGAGTTTTAAGCGAAATTGGAGGAATAACTGGGTTTACCTGTAAAGACACTTCGATCTGATCGAGGTGGAGAATATTTTTGAGACGAGTTCTTAGGGTATCACATAGATAATGGGATTCTATCCCAATTAATTGTGTTGGGCACTCCACAAAAAAATGAAGTGGCAGAGAAAAGAAATCAAACTTTGTTAGACATGGTTCATTCGATGTTAAGTTATTCTGTGGCACCCCAAACTCGTATCCGTTATCGAAATAGGGTTTCAGAGTATCACTGAAACTTTCAGAATATTTTACAAATAATTTATCTAAATTACTATTCATTAATCGAGATCATTCAAAACGTCCTTTAATTGGACTCTCGAGGCTCAATGTAAGCACTAGAATCAAGTTGGGACTTAATCGAGAACTTTAAGAATTTTTCGCGACATTTCAAAAATTTTCCAAGGTACATGGCTCACACGCCCGTGTGGTCCAAGGGACACGCCCCTGTGACCCTAGGAAACGCCTGTGCTACAGGCTGTGTTTGAACCCGTATAACTTTTTGATTTATACATACGGCCATGCCACACGCCCGTGTACTAGGCCGTGTGGTTAATTAATTCAATTCAAAATTAGGTGCAAGTTTCACACGGCTAAGAGACACGTCCGTGTTCTAGGCCGTGTAGCACATACGGCTGAGACGCACGCCCATGTCTCTGCCGGTGTGCTCAATTTTGAGCATTTTGTTTCTTAAAATTAAGGTGTAGGGGACACACGACCTAACAACACACCCATGTACTCGGCCGTGTGTCACACACGGTCTAGAAACCCAAAATAAAGACATTTCTAGCTTCATTTCTAACCCAAAATCACACCAAAGGCTTGCACTTAAACTCACATCCAAATACTAACCATTTCAAGCATTTAAATTAAGCAAACTCCATCATTCAACAAGGTATATCATCACATGCATATATGTTTATAAACTTACCTTGGTTTAACTTAGGCATTAACATCATTTGATCACATATACTTAACATAACACATGTGTATATATATCATAATATCCTACTTAATCATACCAAAATAAACCATTACTAGCCATTCCAATGGCTAGGTTACAAGACATCATTTTCGAGACACTATTGTTCAAATTGTCCTATACATGCCATTATACCAAAATGATTCTACTATAAATACCCAAAATAGCTAGTAGATAGTGTGACGATGCTCCAATGATCTCCAACCTTTGCGAGCTTTCGAGCACTATAAAACAGGGGAAAATAAAATGGAGTAAGCATTACATGCTTAGTAAGTTCGTATAATGGAAACTAAACTTACCAATCCCGTTTATTAAATCTAAGCATACAATATCATGTTTTCCATCCATTTGACATAATTGCCTAAACACATGCATTCAATCAAACATGTTAGTCACAAAGTATTCATATCAATCAAGTAAACATAGATGAGCTCTTCATACTATTTTCCTTCAAGTCATCATTTATTTCATTTCATTCCATAATTCTCTTATCATGTCAAGAAGTTTTGTGTCTGTTGAATTATTGAAATTCTGATAGATACTCAAGTGCTACACTCGAGGTGTACGATTCAATAACCCATTAATTCTTTTTCAAGAGTACCCATTAGGGCACTTAATTGAGGAACACACTCTCGAGTCACATATCATATAACAAGATTACCAGTCCAGGCTAAATCCTTTACATAACGTACGCTCGAAAGAGTTCAATTAGGATTACCAGTCCAGGCTAAATCTTAACTGTAACATATACTTGAGAGGTATTATATCAAGATTACCCATCCAGGCTAAATCCTTTCTATAATAAGGCCAATAGGATTACTCGTTCGAGCTAAATCCTGTCAGCAACAAATGCAGGACCTTATTCATTTTGGAAAAGCATATATGTTCATTGGAATTCAATATTCAAACAAGACTTAACCCTTTTTTTACCATTTCAAGAATGTATTTAATTTTTTCATTATAGCAATCAAATAATTCACATCAATATAAGTCACATTTCATACAAACACCACATTCAATTAAACATATTCACATGCTCGATTAAGTTACACGAACTTACCTCGACACTTGTTCGTGTAAGTAATCTACTAATCCGAAACCTTTTCTTTTCCTCGATCTAACCTCAAATGTAAGTTGTACGGATCTATATAAATAGCTTTAATCATAAAATTCTCATATTTCATACTCATTTGGACTCAATTTACGTCGTAGGAAAAATTACTATTTTGCCCCTATCTTTTCCATAAATTCTAATGTCGTCCCTAAGCTCGAAAAATGAAACTTGTGCAATTTACTCCCTATTCCAAGCCTAACCAAAATCCCATCACAAAATTTACAGCACATGTATTCATAAAAATTCAGAATTGTTCATCAAATTTCACAATTTTACATTTTAGTCCCTAAATCATGTTTTCATCAAAAATCACTTTGTAAAAGTTGTTTATCTATCAACAACCTTTCATTTTCTACCATAAATTTATAATTTTCAGCATATTTGTCCATGACCCAAATTTCATACCTTGATAATTTTTCAAATTAATCCCCCAATTACATAGATTAAGCTATCTCGGTTTGAAAAGTATCAAAATTACTAAAAACGGGACAA
This sequence comes from Gossypium hirsutum, assembly GCF_007990345.1. Classification (NCBI taxonomy): domain Eukaryota; kingdom Viridiplantae; phylum Streptophyta; class Magnoliopsida; order Malvales; family Malvaceae; genus Gossypium; species Gossypium hirsutum. The sequence goes on from NC_053425.1 coordinate 23,944,958, forward strand.
GGAAACTTACCCAATATTTCTCTCCTAGGGTTTCCATGTATTTTAGGTTGAAGAAGATGAGAAAATAAGATGATATTTTCTTTTCATCTTTTAATTAATTAAATATTTTTCAAATTCCAATTTAATCCTTGCCCTTTTTCTAAATTTCCATAGATGAGTCACCAAAAATCTACATAATTTTCTTTAATGGTCTAATTATCATATAAGGACCTCTAGTTTTGAATTCCATAGCTATTATAGCTATTTAATCCTTATAACTACTAGAATTCAACTTTCGCATTTTATGCGATTTAGTCCTTCTCGTAATTAAAAACTTAATCGAGAAAATTTTCGTATCAAAATTTTCACATGTCATGTCTATCATAATACAGACCATATAATAAAATAAAAATAAACTTTATTTTTGGATCGAATTTGTGGTCCTAAAATCACTGTTATGATTTCACTAAAAAATAGATTGTTACATATTCAAAGCTGCCAATCTCAATCTCCTTTTAGGGATATGCATTACAAATGACTTTTTTTTATTCTAAATGATATACCAAAAAAGACGACATCTAATACTCCATACGAATTGTGGCATGACAAGAAGCCATATCTAAATCATTTAAGGATTTGGGGATGCCTAGTCCATGTATTGTATAAACATGTAAGGAAGCTGGCTTCACAGACAGAATTGTGCATGTTTGTGGGATGTCTAAGAGGAACAAAGGATTGTCTATTTTATAACCCGAAAGAGTGAATACTGATAGTGTCAACTCATGCTACTTTCCTTGAGGAAGTTACATGATTGACTTCAAACCTTGAAGTAAAGAAGTACTCAAGGAACTTGCGAGAAATACATGAAACCCTATAGAAACTGTTCCAAAACCAATTCCTAATAGTAGACCTACAAACGGTGAACAAATAGAGTGCTTTGTCGCATTTGGAGGGTGATGACTTCACATATGATGAAGTAATATAGAGTGCTAATTCTAAGCTATAAGAAATAACTATGAAAGCTGAGATGTATTCTACCTATTCCAACTCAGTGTGGGAACTTGTAGACTTAACAGAAGGGATAAAACCCATAGGGTGTTCGTGGATCTATAAGAAGAAAAGAAAACTTACATGGCCAGAGTTGTAGCAAAAGGTTATACTAAAAAAAATGGTACAATTATGAAGAAACCTTTTCTCCAATTCCCATGCTTAAGTCAATATGTATATTGTTGTCCATTACAAAATTTATCAATTAAGAGATTTGGAAAATGGATGTCAAGGCAATGTTCTTGAACAACTAACTTGAAAGGAGCATCTATATGATGAAACCCGTCGAATATATAGCTAAAGGAAATGAACATAAAGATTTCAAAATGCTTAAATCCATATATTGACTTAAGCAAGCATCCCGTTCATGGAATCAAAGATTTAATCAAGTGATTAAAACTTTGGATTTGAGAAAAATGTAGAAGAATGTTGTGTTTATAAACGTATTGGGGATGGAAAGATAATCTTTCTCAGTCTATATGTCAATGACATTCTACTCATTAAGAATGATATAGGGACATTGTCATCGATTAAATTGTAGTTAACTTAACAATCTAAAATGGATGACTTGGGATAACATTATCACAAGCTTCATATATAGACAAAATATTGGGACATTTTGCAATAATTGATTCAAATAATGATACTGAACCTTCTGTATCTGGTTTTTATCTTTATTTGGATAATTGTCCTGAGATAGTAGAAGAAAAAGAAAACATGAGAAATGTTCCTTATGCTTCTGTAGTAGAAAGTCTCATGCATGCTATGTTTTGCACATGTCCTGATATCTATTTCGCAGTGAGGTTGGTGAGTCAATATTAGGCAAATCCAAGGCTAATACACTGAAAAATAGTTAAGCATATACTCAAGTATTTATGGAGAATGAGAGAGTATATGCTTATATATTTCGAAGGAGATCTTACTCCTATCGGATTTATTGATTCCAAATTCCAAACGTGTCGTGATTTGAGGAAATCAACATGAGGGTGTGTTTTGTCCAAGATGACGAATGCATAGTGCGAATAAGTGTCAAGCAGGGTTACATTGCTAACTTGACCATGAAGAGCCGAATATGAGGTATGGAAAAAGCTATGGCACTATAGCAATGTGAATATAGATAAACCCCAAAGAAACCACATGCATAAAAACACATTGATAGTAAGTATCATAAGGGAGGCAATGGCAAACGAAATCGTGGATGAAGTCAAAAGTCGCATCAGAGGACAACATTGCAGATCCGTGTACCAAAACTCTACTAGTTAGGGGATTTGAGAAACACTTGAAGAATATGAGAATGCAAAATATGACTCATCTACTTCATGAGGGCAAGTGAGACTGTTGGATTTGGTGCCCTAAGTGTATTATATTCGTTTGTACACTCGTAATTTTTTCAAACAAATTGGTTAATAAAATTATTAATGAATTACATTAATACCCTTTGTATTTTGTTCTCATGTGGTTTTTTCATGTAAAGAAAATATAAAAATAATAAAAATTTAATGAAATAACATGAATCGATGAACATGCAAATAGTTTCCGGTGGAAGTTTCTTCCTACCTAGCATTCAAATGAAATCCCTACAAAAAAATTCCTACAACTACTCCTTTTATCTGGTAAACTTAAAGAAGGATTTAAGAATTTTCTAGCAAACAACTTAAGGAAAGAAGCTTTTATAAGCTTGATAGACAACTCTTTCGTTAGCAATGAAGAACACCTCTGATTTTTCTTCAATGATAACAGAGGCTAGCATAGAAGATGAAATGGAGATCTTCCGTCCACTACCAAATTGTCCTATTTATAGCTATCTCCAACTCAAATTCCACTCAGGCTTAAACTCTAATCAGTAATCATGCTCACATGCTTCTACTAATTAATCACATCCTACAAGGCTTCATGAGTGTCCTGTTTATTGACAAATTACCTCCATTAGGATGCTAATGACTTAAACGTGTCCCATTAACCACTACACTCTCAACTATGGATACATATAACACGGTGGTAGAATTATTTGAGGGAGATTCCACCAAATAAGATTCTCCCCAAGCAAGAAACTTGCCAATCCGCGAAACGAGATTCTGCAATCTCGGCAGAGTTTAGCAAAATACTTTGCCAAGAAGCTTGCCAACGGTAACTTGTCTAAGTCTCGTGACTCAAGCGGTCTAGCCAGCACAATCACTTTAAACAATACCAGCTCGCCAAATGAGGGTGTGACATAATCAGAAATGAATTGCATGTAGAATCAATGAATTTAAATCAATGAAAACGATGAAGAGAAATATATCGCATGTATCACTATCTATAATGAATGCATTTTATCGCTATGTACAAAAATGACTTGAGAATTAATTTAAGGTTCTTTGAATTATTATTTAATTAATTATAATTAAATAATTGAAGTTCAAAGACGAAATTAAATGAATTATTCATTTTGAATTTGTTGAATAAGAAAATTAAACATATTTCATCATATATCCTATTACGGTAAAGTTGCTATGACTTTAACGAAATTAAAATTAGATTATGAAAATTATTTAATTGAGAAATTAATTTAGTAAATTTAATTTATTAAATTAATTGATTAAATAATATTTATTTTGGGTAATATAAAATAAATATCAGGTTGAATTAAAGTATAAATAGTTGGATTAAAAGTTTAGGAAGCACATATAATTGGACCAAATACTTCAAAAGCCTAATATGGTCTTGAGTATGACAAGTGGTGGCAAACCCTAGTATAATTAAGGGTGTGTCGTTGTCCCTCTCTACTCTAATTAGTGTAGGATTATATTTTGTATTAAGCTAATATTATTTATTGAGGACTAAAAATCTTGTATTTTTCTCCACAAATAGAAGGCACCGGTTGAGCTATTAACACATCTTTCTTTCATCTTTATTTTGCTAGAAAATAGTGGTAATTTATTTACAAAGAATAAATTCTATTTTCTTGGAATTATGAATAGTTGTTGGCTTATAGGGAGAACTTACTTTCCTATTAAAGTAAATAAATAGTTTTATTTTGTGATTGGTTTGTGTTGCTCGAGCTCACACTTGACGCAATTTGTGGTTCGGGGATAGCAACAAAGGTTATTTGGTTGAAAGCCAAGAGTAACTTTAATCCACCTCACACGAAGCATAGGTAAAATTTTGGTTTAGGTTTATTGCTATAAAAAACATAATGGCTTAGTTTGAGAAAAATTTAAACTTTCGTTGTAACTAAATAATTTTTTACTTAATTAGATTTTTCCAACAATAACTCTTAAGGAAATACATCAAAATGTTCTTTCACGGTTTGTATACTCACCATAATTTGAATTTTAACAACAGACATACCATTAGAGAGATAATTTGATCTCTCAACGACCAAAACTTCTCTACCATTAGAAATTTGGAAAGTAATCCTCTTCATATGAAAATCAATTACCGTTTGATGATACATTAACCAATCCATAACCAAAATCAAGTTGAACTCACGGAATGACATTCCATAAGACCAGCTAAAAATTGAAGTACTTAAACTATAGATAGGCACCACTTATACACTTTGTTAACCACTACACTATGATGTAACAGATTAGAGACCAAAACCTCACAGTTTATTTGCTTGATCGATATACCCTTCACTTACCAAACTACTATATAAGTATGAATGGGTAGAACTAGGGTTCACCAGTGCATGTTCGAGAATAGTGAAAAATGTAAAGGTAATGTTCAAAAAATTAGTTATGAAAACTAGTGAATTCAATTTTTTTTGTAAAATCAAACCTTTGTTGCGTTCTCTATGACAATAACTTTTATCAAATTTAATATCTATGTTTTGGTCTAGTAGGATTGTCGATTTTTTAGTTTTCTACCAAACGATATTCTTTGCTATTCTCATACCCTCATTTGCTAAAAGAGTGAATTCTTAATCATAAACCAATCATAGTATGAAAAGTTTAATTTTTTGGTGGGAAAAATTAATTCTCTCCATAATATAAAAAATTGAAAAACTCATGTGCTCACAAAATTTTTCGTAACAAATAAATTTGTCTAAATTTTAATGAAGTAACTACATACCTATGAGTTCTATTTTTTGGATTCACATATTTCTTTTATAAAAAAATAATACCGTTACTTGAATACGAAGAGAGAAAAATATAATATATTAATAGAAAACTTAGAGTCCTACTAGGACTTATATATGGTGGGCAACATAAAAGTTTAATTTTTTGGTGGGGGAGTTTTATTCCCTCCGTAATATCAAAAATCGAAAAGCTCATGTGCTCACAAAATTTATAATTTACTTTTAACTCATAAATTTCTTTAAATTTTGATAGAGTTACCACATATCTATGAGTTCTGTTTTTTGGCTTCACATGATTCTTTTATATAAACAAAAATACAAAAGTTCTGCTTGAAGAGGAAGAGAAAAAAGAATATAATATATTAATAGAAAAAATTAGAGTCGTACTAGGACTTACAAGTGGTGGGTAACATACCTACACTAAGAATACCTAGTGTACCATTGACTTCTTATTAGATGGTATTATTGGGAATTTTCTTGTATTAGGGACAATCATAATTAATTTTCTCTTCTTTTTCTTCTATTTTTGCGTTGTTTGAATGGACTCTTTTATCTACCACTAATTCAAAATCTTGACAACTTATTTCCATTAAGATTCATTCGAGAACATGTTCTTCTATCAACATCAAATCCTTCCGAACTCTAAATCAATTGGATATTTGTTTATTTCTTCTTGTGCTTCATCTTTTAATTTTTTTTCTTATTGCCAATTACTTTTAATTTCACTTAGTTTTTTCTGTAACACCCTACTAGTTTTTTCTGTAACACCCTACACCCATCCCGATTGCTGGATCTAGGTATGGATCATCACAATTTAAAACAAATTGGACCGATGAACTAATTAAAAATTCTAACACCTGACGGGGTACTCTATAAACTGTGGCATTAACCCAAAATATCAATCGACATATAAGTTTTAAAAGCGCACTTTATGCGGTAATACAGAATGTAACACCCCGAACCCGAGACCGACACCGGAGTCGAACACGAGGTGTTAACAGACTTTAAACCCCTTATAAAAAAATTTCCCAGACACTGCCAATCTGTATACTAGTCGCTTTAAAAATCATATCTTGAGTTTCACAACTCGAAAATCAGTTTCGTGATTTTTCTCTGAAACTAGACTCATATGCCCATCTACATATTTTTTTCTAGAATTTTTGGTCGGGCCAATTAGTACAGTTTATTAGTCAAAGTCTCCCATGTTACAGGGATCGACTACACTGACCTTTTCGCATTACAACCTGGATATCTCCCTGCACAGAGCTTCAATACTGATGCCGCTTGTTTCTATAGAAACTAGACTCAGAGAGGAATCTATAAATATATGGTATGACTCCTAATTATCTCTGGTTAATTTATAATGAATTTCCAAAGTCGGAACAGGGAATCCAGAAACCGTTCTGGCCCTGTCTCACGAGAACCTGAATATCTCTTAACATACTGTCCGTATGATTATTTCGTTACTTTCCTATGAAAGTAGATTCATCAAGGTTTGTTTACATAATTTATTCACTATTTAATTCCATTCCTACTATTTTTAGTGATTTTCCAAATCTACATCACTGCTGCTGTCAGCATCTGCCTTTAAGGTAGACTTTACCTATTTCATGGTTTCCATGATTCAACTAGCCCTTTTTGCATAAATAGCACAATTTATGAAAGTGATTAACCATCCCCGTGGCCAATCCTTGTCAAGCATATCCACACCAAATGATTATAACATTATACTCAAACACATATAAGCCATTTTCGCATGGCTATCCAAAATTTATACAAGTCCAAAGGGTCCACGACCCACAACAAACGGGTAGTCCTATACATGCCATTTCGAAGTTCGACCAAAATTGTACCAAAAGGGGGCTTTGATAGTGTGGGCGACTTTGACCTCAAGATCCCGAGTCCGATAGCTGGAGAACCAAATCTATAAAACAGAGGAGCAATGAAACGGAGTAAGCAATTTATGCTTAGTAAGTTTTGAGCAAGGAATTCCAGCACAACAAAAGTATAGCATTCATATAGCTAAACGGATAATTTCATATGCACAAATTTACGATATCGTACTTGCTTCACATTATCAACCCTTATGTACATACGCAAAAGATCAACTCAGCCAAAGGCCGGTAGCTCGTTTATCAACTTGAGCGAATACTTATTTGTAAGGGCTCAACTAAATTCAAGCACATACGAAACATACCTCAATGTTGGGATGTTTCGAGAGTATTAACTGGAATTTTACAGCAAGTTCATTCATTCCCAAATCACGTACCTTCGGAATTTAACCGGATATAGCTCCTCGTTCAAATGCCTTCGGGACATAGCCCGGTTATAGTAATTCGCACAAATGCCTTCGGGACTTAACCCAGATTTAGTAACTCGCACAAATGCCTTCGGGCTTAGCCCGGAATTAGTATCTCGCACAAATGCCTTCGGGCTTAGCCCGGAATTAGTATCTCGCACAAATGCCTTCGGATCTTAGTCCGGATATTGTCACTTAGCACAAGCCTTCGGGACTTAGCCCGGACATCATTCAAATAACCATGCACATTTAACAATAAATCATGGCCCATTCGTATTTCATTTTCGTTAACAAAACTCAAACACAAGACATTTATCATTCTTGCAAATTCGGCTCAATAGCCACACAAAGAGCATGATTTTAATTTGCTTAAAACATGATCTAATCACATCATAATTTAAGCTCTTTTACTCAAGAACTTACCTCGGGTGTTGTCGAACGATTCCGATAGCTATTCGACCACTTTTTCCTTCCCTTTATCGGATTTAGTTCCCCTTTGCTCTTGAGCTTAATTAAACAAATAAATTGATTTAATCATTTGAGCATCGAAAAGAGGAACACAAGGCACTTAGCCCATATTTATACATTAGACATTAAAGTCACATATGTACGGAATCATGAATCAAACTCAACATTTTAGCTAATTTTTCCCCCTTGGCCGAATATGCATGTCTATTTTGGGGCCGATTTCAACACTTAATACATTCTACAAGTATGGTCACTTGTATTGACTAAACACCCTTTTGTTTCAAGTTCAAAACTTGGCTAATACACACATATACACACTAGTAAAGCATCCTCTCCCTTTCCATCAATTTAACACATGCATTGCTCATTAACATGCAAAAGTTATATTCGGCCTTAGCACACAACTTGCTAGCCGATTCTTCTCCATTTAGCAACCAATGCACATATGTGCTCACTCAAAAATGCTAAAAAGGAGGTTCAAGAATCATCAAGCCACCATCACATGCATCATTAACAAGCTTCATATTTAGCATGCAATGGCATTAACACAAACTCCACCTAGGCCGAATCTTAACTCATCCTCATGCCTCATCACCACAACATCAAACATCAACCAAGAATGATGCATCCATGGCCGAGTGTCATTTCCATCACATAGCAAGATTTAGACCATGGGCTAGGTAGAACTCAAGCTAACAACTAAAACATGCATGCATCTCATGGAACATCATCAAACATACCTTAGCCTAGCTACATGCATGGCCGAACCTCTTCAACCTTTCTTCTTCCTTCCTCCTTAAAATTTTTGGCCAAGGATGAACCAAAGGATGAGCATTTTTTTTTCTTTGTTTTTTTCTTTCTAGTTTCGGCTAAATGAAGATGAGAAAGGATGAACAAAAATTTTCTCCTTTCTTTTCTTTAGCTCACGGCAATGGGGGGGGGAACAACTACACACATTTTTTTTTGTATTCATCATACTCATTTTCATTATTTTATGCCCATGCCCCTTATTTTATTTTTTTCCTACATACCTCACTAGGCCAACATGTTCCCAACATGTTTCCACCCATAGCATGGCCAACCACTAGCTCAAATTTTGGGTAATTTGACATGCAAACCCATCATTTTCACAACATGCATTAATAGACCATTTTAAATTAGCCTATCATATTTTCACCATGTCTCATATCAATCCCTATTTAATAATTTCTCATGCAATTGGCAAAATTGGAGAATGAAACTTCTACATACTCATGTACACACATAATAAGCATAGAATATGGAAATCAATTATTTTTATGACTCGGTTTTGTGGTCCCGAAACCACTTCCCGACTAGGGTCAATTTTGGGCTGTCACACAGAATGTACGAATAAACAATGTCTAATGAAACATTAGGCGGAAGCCCTTTAATCCTTGATGTATAAATAGAACATAAATTATACAAACTCTCATTTAGAAGTTCAAAATTCATGTTGGTTGGCTGTCACCATTTAAAATAGTTTAGTGAAGTGCCCCATTAATACGACTCAAAGGAACCCAAAAGTATAAGATAAATTGTTCAGGTACAAGTCTTAAATTTAAAAACTAGCAGAATCTAACATTTATCCTATCCCTCACAAATACATGTTACGAGTGTAATTACGAAATGGCTCACAAAGGAGGTTGCAGTTCTGGCTGAATCCCTGCAAAATATAATCTTCCAACCTAACACTTGAAAGTAAGAAAAAGAAACTAAGTACGTTCATAAGAACTTGGTGAGTTTTGCAGAAGTACAACCGTGCGCCAGAGTTTGACCAACACTACATAACCAAGACTTAGATCATTTAAAAGACACACCACTGTAGGGAGATACAATTTCCTTTTTCGATGTATCTGCTGGCAGATACCATCCGTAAGTGGATACAGTGCATTAGCGAATATCTTTCACTACCATATACCAATATTTGGCGGGCACATGCCATGATGACGGTATTAGTATGCTACTATTTTAAACTAACTTTTATAACCATTTCACATACTTTTTACACTTCATGAAAATGTCCACACATCATTTAAAAACATTTATGCACCTTTATATTAATACATCCCCTTCCTTGTGCTAGCTTCTGATCTTTGCTTCAAAGAGCCAATACTCAATTTCAATCATGCCACTCCGTAAAGCTAGTGCACCAGTTATACCAATTGAACCTCCAAAAATCCTCCTTGTTAATTCGAACACTTACGTGTTCCCTTGAAAGTCCATGTGTTCACCACTCACGGTTTGCATCAATGTGCCATACCGAAGGCGAAATATATAGTAACTGTTCTCCTTTATTCTTTTCACCATCATACATATCAACATTCTCATACCTCTTTACTTCATTTTCTAATATAGAGATTATGCACCAAGGAAGGAGTATTCATATTGATGCACGTGAAGGACTCAAATCTATGATTTGTTGACATTACTAGTACATGCATCATTTCACTTTCACATTTCTTTGACAAACACACCAAAACCAAAGGTTAAGACCTTCATGCATAAATTAGAACAACTCATCTGAGTAAATAGTAGGTCAATTTAAACATGTTAATACAATTAATAGACACAGAGTACGAAGGAACTCACCAAAAATATTCACATAAGGTTTTATTATAACAACCCATTTTCAGTGAAATCAGAATAGTAGTTTTGGGACCACAAATCTGAGTTAGAAAGAAAATTTATTTTAAAATTATTGCATGGTCTGCATCATTGTAGGAAAGACATATGAAAATTTTGAAAAGAAAATTTTACCGATTTCATGTTTAATTATAGAAAGGACCAAATTGCATAAAATGCAAAAGTTGAGTTCTAGTATCCATAAGTATCTAATAGCTATGGAATTCAAAACTTGAGGTCCTTGTATGGTAATTAGTCCATTAAATGGAGTTAGTAGATATTTATGATGAATCATCCATGGAAAATTAGAAAAAGAAAAGGACTAAATTGGAATTTGGAATAAATAAAGATGATAATAGCCTAAGATCATCTTATTTAATCATCTTCCCCAAATTTTCTATGGAAACCCTAGGAAAGAGAAAGAAAATCAAGCAAGCTTAATTAGGTAAGTAATCATGTCCCGTTTTTAGTAATTTTTATATTTTTGAGATCGGAATAACCTAATCAATTTATTTTGGGGATCAATTTAAAGAGTTATTAAAGTATTGAAATTTTTCCATGGATGAATATTTGAAAATTTGAAATTTATGGTAGAAAGTGAAAGGTTGTTGATAGATAAACAACTTTTGTAAAGTGAATTTTCATGAAATTGTGATTTAGGGACTAAATTGTAAAGAGGTAAAATTCATGGAAGATTTCTGATTTTTATGAAATATATGTGCTGTAACTGTTATATGTAAAAATTGATTAGGCTTGGAATAAGGATTAAATTGCATGAATTTTATTTTCCGAGTTTAGGGACGAAATCCTCATTTATAAGAAGTATAGGGGCAAAATGGTAATTTTACCTAGTATATGAATTGAATTAAATTGAATATGAAATGGATTAAATTAACGTTAAATTTATTTTTATAGATCCGAATAACTCAAATACGAAGTTAGATCAAGGAAAATAAAAAATGTCAGATTAGTAGATTTCTGTATACGAACAAGTGACGAGGTAAGTGACCCTGCATGTGTTGCGAGCTACCGCGGGTCTTTGTGAGCGTCTTGTTATATGATCGGTTGTGATCCTGTATATATTTCGGACACAAGCATATCTCTTTATGAGAATTCTGATATAGGCTCTTTATGAGCTTCCTGACATGGCTCGCTTGGACATCCTGTTATATGGCTATCCGGAGCTTCCTGATAATAGCTCTTCGGAGTTACCTGTTAAGCTCAATGAGCTTCTTGTTCTAAACTCTTATGAGTTTCCTAATTTAGCCCAAATAAGCTTCTTGTTACATGGCTCACATGAACCCTGTTATATGGCTCGAAAGAGTGCTTCCTGATTATGTGCCCTAATCGGGTACCCCTGAATATGAGTAGACGGTTTATAGTTTTGTACACTTTGAGTGTACTATGTATGTATCCATCGATATTTCAAATAAATTCAATGGGAATAGTTTTGACATGGTTGAATTCAACTTAAGATGATTGATTATAGAAATGCATATGTTATATGGAAATATGATATGAAAAGCACATGTTTATGAAAGTTATTACATGATGAGCTCATCTTTGATTTTTGATGTTTACATGATTTACATGAATAAGAAGTTTCTTGAGATAATATGTGTTTAGAAAATTGGCCATAATGATTTGGATGCATGTTTGTATACTTATTTTGAATGTACATGATTGGTAAGTTAAATTCTTGTTATACGAATTTACTAAGCATTTGAAATGCTTACTCGGTTTTCTTTTCTTTGTTTTATAGTGCTCGAAAGCTCGTAAAGGTTGGAATCAGTCGGGGCATCATCACACTATCCTTCATCAGGTTTTGGTATAAATAGCAAATTTATTTTGGTATAATGGCATGTAAATGGTTGTTTGTAATCTAGTCATTGGAATGGCTAGTAATGGTATATTTAGTGAATATATACTTGAGGTTATAATATGGTTAATATATGTGTGCTTGGTATGGTTAGATTGAATTATGGTAAACATATATGTCTTTCAAAAGGTAAGTTTGAATACATATGATGATATATCAATTATAATGTTAATGTTGGCTTGGTTTTAACATCTTGAATTGGTTGGTATATGTATGCAAGTACTAATGTAGGTGCAAGGCAAAACTTGAGTGAGAAATAAGACCTCGAAATGGCTTTATTTTTTCCACACTGGTAGGTACGCGAGCGTGTTGTTTGTCCATGTGTCCCCTACATATTAAAAATTGAGAAACAAAATGTTCAGAATTGGTCACACGGGCAGAGACAACGAGTGTGTGTCTTAGCCGTGTGAAATACACGGCCCAACACACGGGCGTGTGTCTTGGCCATGTGAATCCTGCACCTATTTTGGAAAATTAAATTGTCCACAAGGTCTAGCACACGGGTGTGTGGATGGTCGTGTGACCCAAGTCAGTAGCTACCCTAATTTGAACACGGGCTGGGACACTACTGTATGACTCACATCGAATGTTGAAATGACTTAAGACACGGATATGTCATCTGGCCGTGTGAGTCAATGGCCTGACCACATGGGCTTGTGTCTCCTGCACATAAGAAATATTTTGAAATTTCACGAAAAATTCTCTGAGTTCCCGATTTAGTCCCGACTTGTTTCTAATGTTCAAATAGGACCTCAAGGGCCCATTTAAGGGACAATAAGATTGAATTATGATTTGTTTCGGATATGAATGGTAAAAGACATGAATTAATTTTATTTATTCTGTAAACTCTGGTAATGCTCTGTAACCTTGTTCTGACAATGGATATGGGTTAGGGGTGTTATATTTATTGGTATCAGAGCTATGGTCTAGTCGATTCTTAGACTAATGTAGTACGTACGAGTTTAGCCACACATGTCATATAATTTATGATAGTGTGGTATCTACTGACTATTTTATATGTGTTTCTTCATATAGTAATGTTGTCCAACCGAACTAGAGCTGAATCGAGGAAGCTGAAAGTAATGCTCCAGCTTCAATTAAAAGAGCTACATCTGGTAGTAGTAGAAGGCCTATATCTGAGGGATGAAGTGAGGAGGCAAAATAAACATTCTTTCAAATGATGAATGAGTGGTTCACTGAATATTTAAGAACAAATTCCGCTGTACAACAACCTCCCCCTCCTGCTCTTCAATTGGATCTAGAGATGCCACAGGGTGCCGAACCTGTTAGAATTGGTAAGCCTCGGGTTGATAAAATTCGAAAATATGGTGTAACACCCCTAACCCACATCCGTCGTCGGAATAGGGTTACGGGGTATTACCGATGAAAATATAACTCAGATCAAATTCCATTATTAGTTATCTAATAAAAATTGGTAAAAACAAAATTAATCATACTTCAATTCAATATTACAAATGATTCCAAAATTTTATATGCAATAATGCCAACAAGAACATATGAACATTAGACGTTAAACTTCTAATCAAGTATATATTTCGATTCATCAACTTACGAAAAATGTATATCTTAACTTATATGACTTTTGAACAATGCTAATGTAAAATATTATATATCCATGCAAATGTTATGCACATACCTTATGCAACCAAATATACGTAATTTCGTTTCATATAATAAAATATTGCATATTAGTATTTGTTCGCCAATTTACAATATTTATAATTCACGAGTATATATATATTTATAAAACCTCTAGCTCAACAATTAATCTACTCAAGTAAATCAACCGAAATGTTAAAATAATGTACCCTTAAAGACTTATACAAAATCTTATTCACCTTTCCTCTATTCGGTTAACACAATTTACCTTTACAACCTTGGGTTTAGATTAAACACAATGTACATATATATATAGCATCCACAAAGCTAACTAGGCTACACACTTTTCATCTCAAAATATAATCATCTTTTATCTTTACCGAATTACAAATTTAAGACCATAATACATATATATATTTCCTAGGATCACATACATGCATATTTCAAAATCACATTATACTAGAATATTAATAAGGACAAGTGCTAAACCACAAGTCAAGTCAATTTATTATGTGCTTATATAGCTATATAAACATATACAGTTGGTCATAACCATCTCATTTATACCTACTCCAAACATGAATCTTACATACAAAGTAATAACATATCAAAGCATATTTATCTCATATTCAAATGACTATTTGATCTTTAATGTTAAACTACATAATTATACCTTATTAAAGCACACAACAGAATGATCATATACTTTAACTTAACAGGAATCATATTCAAAACCTTTGAATATATCTAGGTATATATGTTACGATTAATATGTTCATACCACATCCAAGTCATTAATCAACTTTAATACACAACCAAGCACATATCACAAATAATATTCATTTATAGCATAAAATACTTTAGCTAAAAGAAACTCAAATCATAAGCAAGCATAATCAATTCCAAGCAAGATAGTTAAGCCATTTTTGCATGGCTAATATATACATTCATTTCCAAGATAACTAACCCCAAAACCAGCCTATACATGCCATAATTTAAGTTTAGCTTAAAGGTACCAAAATAGTAGATCGTGTGATGAGCTTGGCTGACAGTCCCCGATCTTGTAGCTTGACTTCAAAATCTATAAAACAAAGTAACATAATACATAGAGTAAGCTACCACAGCTTAGTAAGTCATAAGCAAATAAACAACTCAACATCACAATTGACTCATATTAACTCAACAGCTACCACGGGGTTTTCGGACGTAATATCTCGGTCGAATCGTATTCGTAAACATAATTCCTAACCATTTTCACATTCAGCTATTATTTATACAAACTCATAAAATTCAAATCAGCATTATACATTCTCATATATGTAAAATTTACGACATTTATTTGCTTATAAACTTACCTCGGACGTTGTAAAACTGGACTGGGCTGCTAGTCGACAACTTTCGTTTTTCCCCGGTCCAAATTCGATTTCTTTGGTTCTTGACTAAACATATTCAAATTAAGCTCATTCAAACATATTTTCATTCAATTTAGTCCAAAAACACATAAATGGCCAAATTACCATTTTACCCCTGACATTTACAATTTTTACAATTTAGTTCATATTGCAACAAAACACAAAATACACAAATTTCAAAGCACTCATATTAGGCTGAATGGTACCCATACTTATACAAGCCCATATATTTTATTAATTTCACATTTTAGTCCCTCAACTTTTTATTTTTGCAATTTAGTCCTAATTACTCAAAATCATCAAAAACTCCAATACAAAACATGTTAATCTAAAACATATGTTTCATTTTTCATTATCAAACAACAAAAATCACAAACTATCAACAATGGCACAATTGAAAATATTCATCAAAATAAAAAATTAAAGCTTGGGTTTTGTAGTCCTCGAAGCAACAATCTCTAAAACGTAAAAATTATCAAAAACCAACTAAGAACAAACCTTGAATCAAGATGAGAAAGATGGCCGATCCTAGCTCTTGTTCTTTCTTTTTCTTTTTGTTTATAATCGGTCCAAGAACAAAGAAAAATAATATGATTATAACTTATTTTTTTATGATATATTAACATATATATTAACTTATTACTATTTTACTTAACTACCCTTAATAAAATAATAATATTATATAACATATGTCCATTACCGTCCAACATCATGTTAATGGAATAATTTCACCATAAAGACTCCAAATTAGAAAACCAATAGTAATTCGGCCTTTATACAAGTTACCACTTAATTTTTATTTTAAAGTCCTTTTATTTAATCGGACATCTAAACGATAAAATTAAATCTTGAAAATTTCACAGATATAAATTCACACAAAATAAACATAGAAAATAACTTTTAAATAATTCTGACTCGGATTCGTGGTCACGAAACCACCGTTTCGAGTAAGGTCTAAATCGGGCTGTTACATATGGGGTAGAAGAATTTAGGGCTACTGCCGATGATGATTCGAAAAGGACTAAATTTTGGCTAGAAAATACCATCAGGGTTTTGGATGAATTGTCTTGTACACTTGTAGAATGTCTAAAATGTGTTGTATCTTTGCTAAAAGACTTAGCCTACTAGTGGTGGAATACCATAATTTCTGTTATACCGAGGGAAAATGTTACATGAGTATTTATTTAGACAGAATTCAAAAAGAAGTACATTAGTCAGAGATTCCTTGATCAGAAAAAGAAGGAATTTTTAGAATTTAAACAGGGGAATATGACAATATCCGAGTATGAACGAGAACTTGTTAGATTAAGTAAATATGCCAGAAAATGTATCCCGACTGAAGTGCTATGTGTAAACGGTTTAAAGAGGGATTAAATGAAGACATCAAGTTGTTAGTTGGGATTCTGGAATTAAAAGAATTTGTTGTACTGGCCAACTGAGCATATAAAGCTAAAGAATTAGATAAAGAAAAGAGGTAGGTAGAGATGGAAGCCTGAACTTCGAGTAAAAGATTTATGAGGAAATCACAAACTTCGGCTTCAAAGAAATAAAATAAATATTATGATCGTTCTGTCTCATCTGTTGAGTATTCTTGAAAAGATTAAGGCTCTCAACGTTCTAATCTGAGATCTCTGTCTCCATCAATAGCAAGTGCTAGAAGTGTTGGTAGTTACAAACCTAGATTTAAACATTGTAATAAATTTCATTTTGGGGAGTGCCGTATGAGAAGCGGAGCCTACTTTAGATGTAGTTCTCTAAAACACTATCTTAAAGATTGTCCAGAAAGGTTTGAAAAAGATACTGTTCAGACTTCAAAACTAAAAACCCCAGATCGAGAGGTAGACCACCCGTCATCCTAGCAATGTCAGTAATAGTTGAGGTGCTACAAAAGATTCAATTGCTAAATCTGAAGCATGAGCACCAGCAAGAACATATGCTATAAGTGTATGTGAGGATGCTTCTGCACTTGATGTTATTACTGGTACATTTTCTCTTCTTGATACTGATATTATTGCTTTAATTGATCTTGGTTAAACATATTCATACAATGCACAAATTTAGTGTCTGTTAAAAATTTACCTATTAAGTCCATTGAATTCGTGGTTAAAGTTTCAAATCCCTTAGGCCAGTATGTGATGGTGGATAAAGTTTGTAAAAATTATCCGTTAATGGTACGGGGCTATTGTTTTTTGGCTGATTTAATGTTGTTGCCATTTGATGAATGTGATGTAATTCTGGGTATGGACTAGTTAACTCAGCATGATGCATGGGTATATTGTAAACAGAAGTATATTGTGTTAAAATGTCAGAATGGTGAATTACTTCGTATTGAATCTGATAAACTGGACGGGTTGTCCAATGTAATCTCAGCTATATCAACACAAAAATATATTAGAAAAGGATATGATGCTTATCTTGCATATGTGTTGGACACTAAAGTATCTAAATTGAAGATTAAGTCTATGCCGGTTGTTTGTGTATTTCCTAATGTGTTTCCAGAAGAATTACCTGGTTTACCACCTGTTAGAGAGGTAGAATTTTTTATAGATCTTGTTTTAAGGAAAACATTGATATCCATAGCACCTTACAGAATGGATCCTACTGAATTAAAGGAGTTGAAAACGCAGTTGCAAGCACTAACAGGCAGAGGTTTTGCTCGACCCAGTTCATCACCTTGGGGTGCACTAGTTTTATTTGTTAAAAAGAAAGATGGATTGTTGAGGTTATGTATTGATTACAGACAACTCAACGAAGTTACAAGAAAGAAAAAGTATCCATTGCCTCGTATTGATGATTTGTTTGACCAATATAAAGGTGCCAATGTATTTTTGGAGATTGATCTTCGTTTCAGTTGCTATCAGCTACGGGTAAAAGACTGAGATGTACTGAAGACAACCTTCAGAACCAGGTATGGGCACTATGAGTTTCTTGTGATGCCATTCGGTTTGAAAAATGCACCTGTAATATTTATGGATCTGATGAATAGAATTGTTAGACCGTATTTAGACAGATTTGTGGTGGTATTTATTGATGATATCCTGTATATTCTCGAGATGAAAAAGAGCATGCTGATCATTTGTGTAACACCCCAAACCCGACCTGGACGTTATGGCTGAATCTGGCAATGTCACATGAGAGTGTTTTTGAAAAACGCATTGACCTTAGAACCGTTCCAATTATTATCTTTTACTTAACTCGAAAAACATAGACTAATTGATTTGCATTAAAACATTTCTTTTACATGGAAGCTTTTGATAAAGTCTACCGTTCGTATTTAAGACTACCGTCATTTGGATTAAAATCGGATTTAGACTAAAATCCCAGGAACAGTTTAAAAATCCACATAAAGTCTAACAGTCCATAAAGTCCTCATAGTACATCAAAACAACCCAGAAAATGATTAAGAAATAAATACCAAAACTGAGTTTAAAACAATCTAAATATGTGTGGCCACCACTGCACCGATTCGTCAAGCCTGGGGATTACTTGTACAGATTAAATAGAAAGGGTGAGTCTTTGTATTTCAGTGTGTAATCCCCACAGAAATCATTCATGCAGGCATATAACAGAATACAATCATATACAGTGCGGGTCTGAGCCCATTACAGAATCAACTTAGGCCTTAGCCCATTCAGATACAGTCTCAATATTATATTAGGGCCTTGGCCCATATCAGATACAGTATGCAGATAAATCAATCAGAAACCTACCGATTAGCCTCTGCACACCATCTCCGTCTAGCCCTACACACCATGTGAGGATAAAATCGACCCACCCATCCCTACACAACATGCTGTACCAAGATGCGTCACATAATTCGATAATTACAGCTGAGCTGCCAGATATTAGGCGTAAGAGCCTTTCAGAATAAACCCAACCTCGATGTAATGCAACATACAATACATGACATGCAAATATGCAATTAAGAGATCATACATACAATTCAGTATACATGCTAAAAGTAACATGTGAAAGTCCATATATCACATAGCAAATCACGAAATTAGGGGTCAAGTAACTCTTACCGACCTTACAGTAGGCCCTAGTTGACTTGGGCGAACCGAGCAACCTTGTAGAGTATTTCAGACAATTGGGCTAACACACCCATATAGCCTGCCCGTGTGGGTCCACATGCCTGTGTGGCCCACATGGCCTAAATTGGCCTTGGCTGTGTGGATCACACGGCCTGGCCCAGAATCCCACACGCTCGTGTGGTTCACCCGTGTGGGCTCACACGCTCGTATGGCCTACATGGCCTAATTGGTAGAGCCCGTGTCTCGCACACGACCTCGCCAGTCCTCACACAGCCGTGTCATACGTCCGTGTCACGCGCGCACGGCCTGGTTCGTCATTCACATGGACGTGTACTGCACGCGACCTGCCACAAGGGCGACCACACGACCATGTGGCGTCGACAGTTTCAATAGGATCCATTCTATGTTTTTGGGTACACACCTGGTTTGATTTCATAGTGGAAGTAGTCCCGAGCACTCCAGAATCTATAATTTCCACGCCAAAATTAAGAATTGATTTAATCACAACTGAGTTTGCAATAATGAAACCAATGACAACGCTTATTCAAACGCTTGACTTACCCTCAACAAATTAATGATTCGGATAAAAATCTGCACGGTAATAGACCCGTTCCACCAAATTCCTTGCTAACAAAACAAAAAATAAAACCTCCGTTCAGTAACTTAGTACTAAAACAACACTACTCCTAAATCACTTACCAACTATCAATAGAGCGAAGTGCAGACTTTATCAAAGCAAGAACAAGCGAATCGAGAAGGAGAAATCAACAATTGAAACGAGGCAAAAACAAAACAGGGGAAAAAAAAGAAAAATGGTGTCAGCAAATTTAGGGAGAAAGAAAAAGGAGCCGGAATTGAGAAGAAAGAAAAGAAAATTCAAGCTGATCTACCCCCAACAGATGGCATAACCCTTATTTTACTCCCCCACTAACCTACACAATCACAATTACCTAAGAGTTTGTTTAACACCCCTTACCCGTACCTGAGATCGGGACAAGGTACGAGGCATTCCTGTACATAAACAGGGCATTTTCAAAACACATGGGTCATCAAACTCTAAAACAAAATCATATTATCCTTATTATGGACCTACGAGGTCCAAAACATACATTAAAAATAATCTGGGACTAATCCGAGAACTTAAGAGAATTCTAAGAAAATTTCTAGGGTTGAGCCTCACATGCCCGTGTGGAGGCAATGCACACGCCCGTGGGCTTTTGGACACGCCCATGTCCTTTACTCATGTGGGATTTCTAAAAATTACTTTTCATTTCGAACCTACAAGGGTTTTCACATGGCCGAGCACATGCTTGAGTCCTTGGCCATGTACCTCACGCGGCCTAGACATGCCTGTGTCCAAAAGCCTAGACATTCTGTTTATGACGTTGTCACTCATTTAGGGGCACACGGCCATGGAACACGCCCGTGTTCTAGGCCGTGTCTTTTACACGGTTGAGACACACGGCCGTGTCTCTACCTGTTTGTTTGCTACCATGCAAACTGACTTAAAAATTTTAGATGCAGGGGACACACGGCTGAGCAACACGCCCAAGGGGCTAACCGTGTGTCAAACATGGCCTAGACACATGCCTGTGTGTCTACCCGTGTGGACCTTTTGAAGGCTATTTTCCAAGCCATTGGTCACCTTCAATCACTCATACATTCAAACACACTTTACAACATGCAACATGACATATTTATACACTCAAACACTACATACCATGGCACTCTCACATCTTTATAATGTCATCTTATTGCATTTGTTACACCATTTAGAGACATTCCATTCCCATTTCATGCATTATTAAACTTGTTACCATAATCTCAAATTATGTACTCATGCATATAGTCATTTTAAGTCATTAGATCATCCTTTAACCTTTAGTACTTAATCAATGCTTTACCATACATTCATCAAGCAATAACATATCCTACCATCAAGAAACTAACACACGCATGCCTGGGTAATTAGATTACATCCCAAATGACCAAACATGAGCCATATCACATGGCAATTACAAAAGAATCATCATCATAGGCCCTCACAAATTGGCCAAATAACATGACACATATCACAAAATGACCAAGTTCATATACGTGGCATACTCAAATAATAATTCCACTATACCCAATAGTCTTTTGATTGTGTGATCGAGTACTCCGACAGCTTTCGATCCCCGATCTAGCTTGGCGAAACTACAAAGAATGGAAAATAGAGGGGAGTAAGCATTAAAGCTTAGTAAGTCTATATGCAAATAATATGCGATAGTGGTAAACAATTAACATGCATAAACATGATATCATATATATAAAGATCATTCTTCATTCAAACCTCTTTACTCACTCATCATATGTATATACACTCTCGGTCATCTTAAATCGATTTTTGTCAAAGCATTACTCATAGGTTTAGCATATATACCCGTACTCGTCGTAGAGTATCAATAACCATGCCTCTTTCATATGCCCTCCTCGGGACCTTCATTACATTCGTTATATTACCCGTTGAACACTTGGAATACTATTGGATACGCGAAATCCTTGCACATAAGTGCCACATATATAAACGTAGTCGAAGCTACCACATAACATGTATACATCCATAATGAACTTGGACCTCTCAACGAGCTCGGATGTTACATGAATCGCATCCATCATGAACTTAGACCACTCAACGAGCTCGGATGCTCGCATCCATAATAAACTCGGACCTCTCAACGAGCTCAGATGCTACATACCTCATGAACCCAGACCACTCAACGAGTTTGGACTTCTTAGTTCCTAGTGACATGTCACTTGTATCCTAAACTATTTCTAAGGTTTAAACGGGATTTTCCTCACATGCATATAGTATCTCCATTGTACTTGCTCGTAACGTCGTGGTTAACGACCATGATAACATTAATGCTTTCATAACAATCAATAGGCATATAACTCATAATTACAATAAGACATTTATCACATCATATTAAAGCATTAAAACATACTACAGTACCACATTATTTGCATATGTACTTACCTCGGTACAAAATGATGACAATCGAGCCTAGTCGTCCTATACTTTATTCTTTCCTGGATCAAGTCCCGATTCACATTTTTCTTGATCAATAATGCCAAATTTAACTTATTTATTATTCACATTATTCAAACGGTTCCATAAATCATACTCTTGCAAATTTACATTTTGACCCCTAAACTTTTATATATTTATGATTTAGCCCCTAGGCTCGTAAAATGAAATGCATGCATTTTCTTGATTACCCAAGCTTGGCCGAACCTCTTCTATGCTCATATCAGCCCATATTTGCTTTTATTTCACATTATTACTACTCAATTTTACATTTTTACAAACAAGTCCCTTGTTTAGGTGTTTTCACTAAAAATCACTTAATAAAAGGTGTTCACCATGCATCAAACATTTATCTTCCTCCATAAATCATCAAAATACAAGCATGCCATGCGTGGGTCAATTTTCATACATGAACCCTAGCTCAAAATATAGCTAGAAATGGGTAGATCATGTTACCGGGACTTCAAAAATACATAGAACATTAACAATGGGGCTAGAGAACACTTACTATTAATCTTAGAAATGTTGAACAAAACCCAGGCTATGGTTCTTTGTGATTTTCACTAGCCACGGAGGAAGATGGACACATTTTTGGTTTGATTTTCCCTTTTTATTCTTTTAATTACCTAATGACCAAAATGCCCTTAAGGTTTCTCTTTCAAATTTTTTTTCTATGCATGTCCATTTTTGTCCAAAATTTTAGAAATTGGTCAAATTGCTAATTAAGACCTTCTAATTCATAATCTAATACAATTTCATGCTTAAAGCTTCTAGAATGCAAGTTTTGTGTTTTATTCAATTTGGTCCCTAAAATGCAATTAGACATTTTATGTATAGAATTTCTTCATGAAACTTTCACACAAGGACGCATTCATAACATAAACCTTATAATAATCATAAAATAATTATTTCTATCTTGGATTTGTGGTCTCAAAACCACTGTTCTGATTAGGCCCTAATTTGGAATGTTACAACTCTCCCCCCTTTAGGGATTTTCGTCCCCGAAAATCTTACCAATAAAAAAGTTTGGGTATTGTTTCCTCATATCCTCCTCGGGCTCCCATGTAGCCTCTTCAACCCCATGTCTTTGCCACAAAACTTTCACAAAAGCAACACTTTTGTTTCCCAATTGTTTGACTTCCCGATCCAAGATTTTAACAGGTTCCTCACCGTAAGTCATGTCCGGTCTAATTTCAACTTCAGTCAGTACAATCACATGCGAAGGGTCGAATCTATATCGGCATAACATAGACATATGAAACACATCGTGAATCTTTTTTAATTCAGCCGGTAAAGCCAATCGATAAGCAACAAGCCTTATCCTTTCGGTAATCTCAAACCGTCATATAAAACGAGGACTCAACTTGCCTTTTCTACTGAATCTCATAATCTTCTTCCATGGTGATACTTTCAAGAACACTTTGTCACCAACTTGTTACTCAATTTCCTTTCTTTTCAAATCTGCAAACGACTTTTTTCTATCTGATGCCGTTTTCAAACAATCACGAATTACTTTAACTTTTTCCTTGGTTTCCTTAATCAAATCTATCCCATGAATCTCATTCTCTTTAAGTTCAGTCCAATACAATGGTGAACGGCATTTACGTCCATTCAATGCTTCATAAGATGGCATCTTCAAACTCGTCTGATAGCTATTGTTATAGGCAAATTCAACCAAAGGTAGGTACTTTTCCCATCTACTTTGAAATTCAAGAACACATCATCTAAGAATATCTTCAAGTGTCTGAATTACTCTTTCAGATTGTCCATCAGTCTGTGGATGAAAAGCGGTACTAAAACTTAGCTTTGTAGCCAAAGATTCTTGTAACTTCTTCCAAAATCGCATAGTAAACATTGGATCCTTATCCGAAATAAGCGATAAAGGTACTCCATGGAGTCTTACAATCTCGAAAATATATTGTTCAGCTAACTTATCAAGTGAATAATCAGCGTGTACCGGTATAAAATGAGCCGACTTAGTCAGTTTGTCAACCACTAACCATACGGCATCATTCTTTCTCGGTGTTAATGACAAGCCTGTCACAAAGTCCATAGTAATTCTGTCACATTTCCACTTAGGAACTAAGATAGGCTGAAGTAAACCTGAAGGTACCTGGTGTTTAGCCTTTACTTGTTGGCAAATCAAGCATCTCGACACAAATTCAGATATATCTCTTTTCATGCCATTCCACCAATACATTTTCTTTAAATTATTATACATTTTTGTACTACCTAGGTGAACCGACATACCTCCATTATGAGCCTCATGCAAAATATCCCGAATCAACTCAGCATTATTCGGGACACAAATTCTTCCATGGAACCTCAGACAACCATCAGGATCTCTCTGGAAATTTGATTCACAACTCGACTCACACTGAGCTTTCTTAGCTTGCAACTCTTTATCGGCTTCCTGAGCGTTACAAATCTATTCAAGAACAGTCAGTCTAGCTTTTAACTCTGCTAGAATAGCACCATCATGAGATAGGGCTAGCCGTGTGTTCATAGCTCTCAAAGCACATAAAGAATTTCTGCTTGAGGCATCGACAACTACATTTTCCTTACCAAGGTGATAATCTATCACAAGTTCATAATCTTTTAACAATTCAAGCCATCTTCATTGCCTCAAGTTCAAGTCCTTTTGAGTCATCAGATATTTAAGACTTTTATGGTCGAAATAGATATGGCATCTCTCCCTGAATAGGTAATGTCTCCAAATCTTTAAAGCAAATACAATAGCGGCTAACTCTAAATCTTGCGTAGGATAGTTCTGCTCATGGGGCTTCAGTTGCCTCGAAGCATAAGCTACCACCTTTCCTTCTTGCATAAGTACACAACCTAGTCCATTCAAGGATGCATCATTGTAAATCACAAATTCTTTCCCTGATTTCGATTGTACTAACACTGGTGCCTCGGTTAACAACGCTTTCAATCTTTCAAAACTCTGCTGGCATTTCTCTGTCCATTCAAACTTAACGTCCTTTCGTAGCAATCTCATCATTGGGGTGGATATCATTGAAAATGAATTTACAAACTGTCTATAATAACCAACTAGATCCAAAATGCTCCTAACTTCAGTTACGTTCCTCGGTGGCTTTCATTCGGCAATAGCAGAAATCTTATTGGGATCAACTCGTATACCATCCCCAAAAACAATGTGGCCTAAAAACCCAACCTCTCGAAGCTAAAACTCACTTTTGCTAAACTTGGCATATAACTGTTTATCCCTCAAAGTCTATAAAACAGTTCTTAAGTGCTCGACATGCTCTGCCTCTTCTCTAGAATAAACCAGAATATCATCGATAAACACCACAACAAATTTATCTAAATATGGTCGAAAATTCTGTTCATTAAACCCATAAACACGGCATGAGCATCCGTTAACCCAAATGGCATAACAAGAAACTCATAGTGGCCATACCTCGTTTTAAAGGCAATCTTAGGCACATCAGACCTTTTCACTCGTAACTAGTAGTATTCGGACCTCAAGTCTATCTTAGAGAACCATGTCGCTCTCTTCAGTTGATCAAACAAGTCATCAATCCTCGAAAGAGGATACTTATTTTTAATTGTCACCTTATTGAGTTGCAGGTAGTCAATGCATAATCTCATAGAGCCATCTTTCATTTTCGCGAACAGTATAGGAGCACGCTACAGTGAAAAGATTGGTCTCACAAAACCTTTGTCAATCAGCTCTTGCAACTATGACTTCAATTCTTTTAGTTCAGTTGGGGCCATCCTATATGGAGCAATAGAGATGGGTTCCGTTCCTGGCATTAACTCAATACCGAATTCCACTTCTCTAACTAGAGGCAAACCCGATAATTCCTCCGAAAATACATCCGCAAACTCGCACACAACTGGCACTGATTCGATTTTTGATTCGGATTCTTTTGTATTCAATATATATGCCAAATAAGCTTCATACCTCTTTCTCAAGTATCTCTGAGCAATCATTGAAGAAATCATCATTGATGACTTATCTACATCATCTGATTCAACCCGAAGAAATTCATCGTTTGCAGATTTCAATTCCATAACTTTCTGTCTACAATTCACTATAGCCTCATGTAGTGTCAACCAATCCATACCCAGTATGACATTAAATTCATCAAACGACAACAACATCAAGTCGGCCAGAAAACAATGATCTTTAACCATGAAAGGACATTTCTTACATACTTTATCAACTATCACATGCTTTCCTAACGGGTTAGACACCTTAATTACAAATTTTGTAGACTCAATAGGTATGTTCATACTAGATGCCAATTTCATACACACATACGAATGAGTGGAGCCAGGGTCTATCAGAGCAATAACATTAGAATCATAGGGAGAAAATTTACCAGTGATCACATTAGGAGAAGTTGCATCTTCGTATGTACATATGGCATAGACTCTAGTCGGAGCCCTAGCTTTAGACCTCACTGCTGTATCTCGCATCACATTCTTACTACCAAACTCATTCCCAGTATTTCTTGAGGGTCTTCCCCTAGAAGCTGCATCACTCGGTCTTGGACTCTGAATTCTTTCTTTCTCTATCCTCTCAGGACAATCCTTAACGAAGTGATTTACAGAACCACATTTAAAACAAGATCCTTCACTCACTCTACAGTTGCCAGAATGACGCCTGCCACACTGCGAACATTCAGCCTTGGAAGGTTTAGCATTACCCACGCTTGCCACAGACGTAGCCTAAGATCTGAAACTCGAATTCTGCTTCTTACGATTCTCGTATAAATGTCCAACTGACACATGCGAACGAGAATACTTCTCTCTAGATTTCTTAGTCTGGAAAGGTAATGACTTACTCATGTATCTCTTCCTTGTATCTCTAGCATTAGACTCAGCCTTCTTCCTCTCTTTAACCAAATCTTCGGCTTTACAAGCTCGTTCAACAAGTACCACAAATTCTTTCAACTTAAGAATACCTACTAATTTTTTAATATCCTCATTGAGCCCATCTTCAAATCTTCTACACATCTTAGCTTCGGTGGGCACACACTCTCGAGCATATTTACTATGCCTAATAAATTCTCTCTCATAT
Source organism: Gossypium hirsutum (assembly GCF_007990345.1). NCBI lineage: Eukaryota > Viridiplantae > Streptophyta > Magnoliopsida > Malvales > Malvaceae > Gossypium > Gossypium hirsutum. The sequence goes on from NC_053425.1 coordinate 23,972,522, forward strand.
TCGCTAACTATCATATGACCCTGTTTCAATTCCAGGAATTCCTTGTGCTGCTGTTCGATGAACCGTTCGCTAATATATTTCTTTCAAAATTCCTCTTGAAAGAATTCCCAAGTAAACTTCTCTGGTGGTACTACAGATATCAGCGTCCTCCACCAGTGATACGCCGCATCTCTCAACAGGGATATGGCACATTTCAAGCACTCCTTGGGTGTACATGAGAATTCTTCAAATACCCGCATTGAGTTCTCTAACTAGAACTCCGCTCTTTCAGGGTTATCATTGGCATTTTCCCTAAATTCCTCAGCACCTTGTTTCTGAATTCTATCAACAAGTGTTCTACCAAATCTCATGAAATCCATATGTTGAGGCATCGCAGGTGCGGGTTGAGGATTGTGGGGGAGGTGGGAGAGGTTGAGCATTTGGGTTTGTTCGAACGAACTCCGTGTACCATGCGCTCAACATGTGGAGAAAGGCCTATCTGCCTCCTTCTCCTCTATTGACAGTTTTGCGCCTACTTTCAGATGGCACCGCTTCTTCCGCTGGAGCAAGTGTGTTACTTTCTATGTCATCCGCCACTGTTCTGTCGGGATCCATTTACTCTATGAAAACACATTTTAATATTGTCAGGAGTCGACACACTATCATTACTTATATATATAGTATGGCATGTATAGCTAGACTCAAATACGCTAGGTTAGTCCGAGAATTGACTAAACCATAGCTCTGATACCATTAAATGTAACACCCCTTACCCGTACCCGAGATCAAGACAAGGTATGAGGCATTACTGTACATAAACAGGGCATTTTCAAAACACATGGGTCATCAAATTTCATTCCAAATTAAGACCAATCAAACAATATCATGTTATCCTTATTATAGACCTACGAGGTCCAAAACATACATTAAAAACAATCTGAGACTAATCCGAGAACTTAAGAGAATTCTAAGAAAGGGTTAAGCCTCACACCCCCGTGTGGAGGCAATGCACATGCCTGTGTGCTTTAGAACACGCCCTGTCCCTTACTCATGTGGGACTTCTAAAAATTATTTTTCATGTCGAACCTACAGGGGTTTTCACATGGCCGAGCACACACCCATGCCCCTCACACGGCCTAGACACATCCATGTCCTCACCCATGTCCAAAAACCTGGACATTCTGTTTATGATGTCATCACTCATTTAGGGGGACACGGCCATGGCACACGCCCGTGTTCTAGGCCGTGTCCTTTACACGGTTGAGACACATGGCCGAGTCTCTACCCGTGTGTTTATTACCATTCAAACTGACTTAAAAATTTTAGAAGCATGGGACACACGGCTGAGCAACACACCCAAGGGGCTGACCGTGTGTCACACACGGCCTAGACACATGCCCGTGTGTCTACCCGTGTGGGCCTCTTTGGAGGTTATTTTCCAGTCCATTGGTCACCCTCAATCACTCATACATTCAAACACACTTTACAACATGCAACATGACATACTTATACACTTAAACACTGCATACCATGGCACTCTTATATCTTTATAATGTCATCTTATTCCACCCTCATTTGTTACACCATTTAGGGACATTCCATTCCCATTTCATGCATTATTAAACTTGTTACCATAAAATCAAATTGTGTACTCATGCACATAGTCATTTTAAGTCATTAGGTCATCCTTTAACTTTTGGTACTTAATCCACGCTTTATCATACATTCATCAAGCAATAACATATCCTACCATCAAGATACTAACACATGCATGCCTGGGTAATTAGATTACATCCCAAATGACCAAACATGAGCTATATCACATGGCAATTACAAAAGAATCATCATCATTATAGGCCTTCACAAATTGGCCAAATAACATGACACATATCACAAAATGACCAAGTTCCTATACGTGCCATACTCAAATAATAATTCCACTATACCCAATAGTCTTTTGATAGTGTGATCGAGTACTCCGACAGCTTCTGATCCTCGAGCTAGCTTGGAAGAACTACAAAGAATGGAAAGGAGAGGGGAGTAAGCATCAAAGCTTAGTAAGTCCACATGCAAATAATATGCGATAGTGGTAAACAATTAACATGCATAAACATGATATCATATATATAAAGATCATTCTTCATTCAAACCTCTTTACTCACTCATCATATGTATATACATACTCGATCATCTTAAATCGATTTTTGTCAAAGCATTACTCATAGGTTTAATGTACATACCTGTACTCGTCATAGAGTATCAATAACCATACCTCTTTCATATGCCCTCCTCGGGACTTTCATTACATTCGTTACATTACCCGTTGAACACTCGAAATACTATTGGATACGCGGAAACCTTGCACATAAGTGCCACATATATAAACATAGCCGAAGCTACCACATAACATGTATACATCCATAATGAAATTGGACCTCTCAACGAGCTCGGATGTTACATGAATTGCATTCATCATGAACTCGAACCACTCAACGAGCTCGGATGCTCGCATCCATAATGAACTCGGACCTCTCAACGAGCTCGGATGCTACATACCTCACAAACCTGGACCACTCAACGAGTTCAGACTTCTTAGTTCCTAGTGACATGTCACTCGTATCCTAAACTATTACTAAGGTTCAAACGGGATTTTCCTGACATGCATATAGTATCTCCATCGTACTTGCTCGTAACGTCGTGGTTAACGACCATGATAACATTAATGCTTTCATAACAATCAATAGGCATATAACTCATAATTACAATAAGACATTTATCACATCATATTAAAGCATTAAAACATACTACAGTACCACATTATTTGCATATGTACTTACCTCAGTACAAAACGATGATAATCGAGCCTAGTCATCGTATACTTTATTCTTTCCTCGATCAAGTCTCGATTCATGTTTTTCTTGATCTATAATGCCAAATTTAACTTATTTATTATTCACATTATTCAAACGGGTCCATAAATCATACTCTTACAAATTTACATTTTGACCCCTAAACTTTTATATATTTATGATTTAGCCCCTAGGCTCGTAAAATGAAATGCATGCATTTTCTTGATTACCCAAGCTTGGCCGAACCTCTTCTATGCTCATATCAGCCCATATTTGCTTTTATTTCACATTATTACTACTCAATTTTACATTTTTACAAACAAGTCCCTTGTTTAGGTGTTTTCACTAAAAATCACTTAATAAAAGGCGTTCACCATGCATCAAACATTTATCTTCCTCCATAAATCATCAAAATACAAGCATGTCATGCGTGGGTCAATTTTCATACATGAACCCTAGCTCAAAATATAGCTAGAAATGGGTAGATCATGTTACCGGGACTTCAAAAATACATAGAACATTAACAATGGGGCTAGAGAACACTTACTATTAATCTTAGAAATGTTGAACAAAACCCAGGCTATGGTTCTTTGTGATTTTCACTAGCCACGGAGGAAGATGGACACATTTTTGGTTTGATTTTCCCTTTTTATTCTTTTAATTACCTAATGACCAAAATGCCCTTAAGGTTTCTCTTTCAAATTTTTTTCTATGCATGTCCATTTTTGTCCAAAATTTTAGAAATTGGTCAAATTGCTAATTAAGACCTTCTAATTCATAATCTAATACAATTTCATGCTTAAAGCTTCTAGAATGCAAGTTTTGCGCTTTATTCAATTTGGTCCCTAAAATGCAATTAGACATTTTATGCATAGAATTTCTTCATGAAACTTTCACACAAGCACGCATTCATAACATAAACCTCATAATAATCATGAAATAATTATTTCTATCTCAAATTTGTGGTCTCAAAACCACTGTTTTGACTATGTCCTAATTCAGGATGTTACAATTTGGCTCCACCGAAACTCTAACACAGCATCGAGAAAAAATATATCATTTTTGCTCGTGCTGGCATTCAAACACAAGACCACCAGCTTACCAACACATCACTTAACCACCAGACCAGTAGGCCCATTCTAATATGAAATTACAAATAACTTAATATAAGCCCGTTTTACTAGTAGTTAAGGCTTAATTCAGGAAAAAAAGCCAAAATTTTCCAAAGACATGGCTCAAACTTGGGACGTCTCACACACACTCGGAACATTTAACCACTGAAGCAGATGTATAGTTGTGTGTCAATTAGTCGCAAAAGTAGAAACATTAAGATTTGGGGCGTTACAACTCTACCCCCTAAAAGAAAATTTCGGCCTCGAAATTTTACCTAATCAGAACAGATGAGGATACTGTTGTCGCATCGTATCCTCCGGCTCCCATTAGTCTCCTCGGTGCTATGGTTACACCATAAAACCTTAACCAGTGGGATAAACTTCCTCCTTAGAACCTTTACATCGCGATCCAAAATCTGCACCGGCTCCTCCTTGAACTTAGATCTGGCCTAACCTCGATCTCCTCAACAGAAACAAGATGCATGGGATCAGAGCGATAGTGTCTTAACATGGAATACATCATGTATGCGATCTAACTCTAGAGGTAGCTCTAATTGATATGCAACTGGCCCCACTCGTTTCAGAATTTGGTACGGCCTAATAAACAGAGGGCTCAACTTCAGAATCCGGTACAGCCTAATAACCGAGGGCTCAACTTGCCCTTGCGCTCGAACCTCAGAATCTTTTTTCATGGTGAGACCTTAAGGAAAACTAAGTCTCCCACAGAATACTTTATCTCTCGATGCTTCAGATCTTCATAGGTCTTCTGCCTATCAGAACTCACTTTCAGCTAATCTCAAATCAAATGGACCTTGTCCTCAGTCTCAAAACCAACTTCAAACCTAGAATATGTCACTTACCCAACTCAGTCCAGCATAAGGGAGTGCGACACTTACGACCATACAGTGCCTCGTAAGGTGCCATCTGTATACTAGACTGGTAGCTGTTATTGTTAGCGAACTCTGCTAATGGCAAGTACTCCTCTCAACTGCCTCGAAAATCAATAATACAACCCCTCAACATGTCCTCCAGTATCTGAATCACCCTCTCTGACTGACCATCTGTCTGAGGATGAAAAGCAGTACTGAAGTCTAATATTGAACCCAGAGTCTCGTGAAGTTTCTTCCAAAACTGAGATGTGAAATGAGGATCCCTATTAGAGATGATCGACACAGGTAACCCATGTAACTGTACTATTTTAGAAATATAAAGCTTAGCCAATTTTTGCAGAGAAAAGTCTATCCTGATCAAGATGAAATGTGTGGACTTGGTCAATTGTTCCACGATGACCCAGATAGAATCCTTCTTAGTGGGTGTTAGAGGCAACCCACTAATGAAGTTCATCGTTACTCACTCCCATTTCCACATCGGTATCCTAACCAGCTGCAGCAAACCCAAAGGTAACTGATGCTCAGCCTTAACCTGCTGACAAGTCAAACAGTGGGCAATGAAGTCAGTAACTACACGCTTCAACCCTGGCCACCTGTATACATCTCGTAGATCTCGGTACATTTTATTTCTATCGGGATGCTTAATATAAGGGCTACTATGCGCCTCCCTCAGAATCGATTATCTCAAGTCCTCATCATTCGATACACAAATCTGACCACAGAAACATAATACCCCATCCTTATTAATCCCAAATTTTGTAGCAGTACCACTCTCAACCTGACAGAAATGCAACTTAAGAGACTTATACCCTATCTGTTTATCTCTGACCTGATCAATCCATGTCAGTCTAACCTGAATTTTTTCCAACAAACTCCCATCATTGAAGAGACTAAGTCGAGCGAACATCGTTCTCAGATCAGTCATAGCCTTATGGCTTAACGCATCAGCCACCACATTGGCCTTACCAGGATTGTACTCGATAGTGTAGTCGTAATCCTTAAGCAGTTCAACTCATCTATCCTGCCTAAGGTTCAACTGCTTCTAAGTGAGGAGATATTTGAGGCTTTTGTGATCAGTGTAGATAGTACAGTTCTCATGTACAGGTAATGCCTCTAGATTTTCAAAGCGAAGACAACTGCTGCCAACTCCAAATCATGCGACGGATAGTTAGCCTCATGAGTCTTGAGCTGTCAAGACACATAAGCAACTACCTTTTCGTCTTGCATCAAAACACAACCAAGACCCACATGCGATGCATCACTGTATAGCATAAAGTCTTTTTCGGGCTCAGGCTACATCAAAACATGAGCCTGAGTTAAGACAGTCTTGAGCTTATCAAAGCTCTTATGCTGAATATCAGTCCAAACGCCTTACGCAAAAGCTTAGTCAATGGAGCTGCGATCAAGGAAAACCCTTCTCCAAAACGTCGATAATATCCTACAAGCCCCAGAAAGCTACGGATTTCAGACACATTCTTCGACTGTTTCCAATCCAAAACAAATCCCCTCAGCCGGAACCACATATCCCATGAAGGTTACTTCTCGAAGCCAGAATTCACACTTACTAAACTTTGTAAATATATTATCTATTCTTGGAAGTGGGTACTGATTCTTGATCGTTAGCTTGTTCAGCTGTCGATAATTGATGCATATCATTATCGTCTCATCTTATTCTTTACAAATAGAACAGGTGCTCTCCATGAAGATACACTGGTTCGAATGAACCCACGGTCTAACAGCTTTTGAATCTGAGCCTTAAGTGTCGTCAGCTCTTTCGGTGCCATTCTGTAAGGGGCGATAGACATCAGAGCTGTGCCAGGAATAAACTCAATCCCAAACTCTACCTCACAGATTGAAGGTAACCCCGGTATCTCCTCAGGAAACACATCTAGAAAATCCCTCACTGTTCTGATGTCTTTAATAGAAGAGTCCCCAGTATCAGAAATACTGACGTAGGCCAAGAATGCCTCACACCCTTTCGAACCAACTTTTCCGCTAAAAGTAGAGATTACACTAGTTAGGTAGTCTCGTCGTTCCCTAATCACCACTACCTCACTTCCTCCACGGTCCTCAAGGTAACCCTTTTCATCGTACAATCTAGACTCACTCGGTGTTTAACCAGCCAGCCTATTCCTAAAATCAGATTGAACTCCCCAAACAGAAGCTCTATTAAATCAGCCAGAAATACTGTCCCTTGAACCTCTTGTAGAATGTCTCTAAATAGTTTACTTACTCGAATAGACTGTCCCAGCGGACTCACAATAATTACCTCGCTAGAAGTACTCTCAACCGGAATACCCAAGGTTTCAGACACGGTACTAGCTACATATGAGTGCGTAGAGCCTATGTCTATCAATGCCAAATAAGGTACATTAGATATTAAAAATGTACCCGTAATGACGTTCAGAGCATCTCGGTCCTCACGGCAATAAGTCGCATCAACCAAAGAAGGCTGCCTCACCTCAGTCGATCCAACACCTCTGCCCGGTGCTCTTTGTCCTCGGCCCATGCTGTTACCACCCCTGGCTTGACCTCGGCCCCTAGATGGCTGCTGAACTACTCTCGGCAGCTATACAGTACCAGAACCTGAGCTTGCACCTAATCAATTCTCAACAGACAATCCCGAACACGATGCTCAGTAGAGCCACATCTTAAACAGCCCCAATAGTCCTCCAACATTCACCCAGATGGCGTCTACCATAGTGCCCACAAAGCGCCACACTAGTAGATATAGTAGGAGGCCTAACTCTCATTAGCCTATCAGATCTGGCATTTTTCTTAGGCCTCATCCCAGAATTTGAGGGCTCCAAATCCCTCTTACTCTTCCCTCTATCTTGGTTTTGGCGCTTAGTGTGCTTTACCCTCTTCGATGATCTTTGTCTTCTCAACCAGAGTAGAAAAGTCACGCTCCCTCTGCGGAGCTATCAAGACACAAACTATTCCTGAGACCATCCTCAAATCAAATACAACGCTCAAACTAGGTTGTTACCATGCCTCGCCCATAGCGACTCAACCTCAGGAACTCGGCCTCATACTCGGCCACTGAACGATCTCCCTGTGTGAGATTAAGAAACTCACGCCTCCTGGCATCAATGTAGCTAGCCCCCGCATATTTACCCTGGAGCGAAGTCTTAAAATAATCCTAGGTCAATCGGTCAGACTGAGTGAACTTCTTAACCGTGAGCCATTATTGGTATTCCTCGTCACGAAGCAGAGAAATAGCCCCCTTAAGCTTTTGCTCAAAAGTAAAGTCCAAGTCATCCATAATTCTTTCTGTGGCCTCCATCTAATACTTGGCCACGTCAGGGGCGACTCCAGCGATACCCCTAAATAAGTCAGCTCCATTGGACCAAAGTCATTCTGTAATTGACCCACGACCCCCCAAATCCAGGGTTGGGCCCGATGACCCTCTCTAAAATCCGTAGCATGTCTTGGGATAGTGCATCATCCCCAGCTGTACGATCATGAGACCCAGATCTAGTCTCTATAATTGGTGACACCTGCGTCTCGTTAGTGTCCAAATTAGAGAGATTCCCAGATGATGAGGACCCCGCTTGAGCCCCTCTACGGCCTCTGCCACGACCTCTAGTACCTGTCCACAAGTACCATGTACGCTCATCGTAAATTTCAGAATTTATCTGTATTAACGGTTTTATGCATTAGTTACAGTTCCAATATTTATTAACAGATATTTTATGCAGTACAGTATTAGAATTTCAGAGTCGGATATCGCGAGTAGTAGTCTCACTACAGTTTTCAGTTTACACTATCTAGAGTGTTTTTAGTACGGTATACTACCTAAATAGTTTCAGTATATTCTAATCATATTTTCAGATAATTGTAAATAGAGTTTCAAAGAACTTACAGGATCGGTACCGGAGACTCGGTATACCACATACTTATTACAAAAGTATTTCAAATTATTTACAAATCGTTTCTTTAAAACCAATCTCTAAATCCCAAATCCATAGTTGAGTTTTGCAACCTAGCTCTGATACCACTAAATGTAACACCCCAAACTCGGCCTGAACGTTATGGCCGAATCTGGTGATATCACATGAGAGTGTTTTTGAAAAATGCATTGACCTTAAAACCGTTCCAATTATTATCTTTTACTTAACTCGGAAAACGTAGACTAATTGATTTGCTTTAAAACATTTCTTTTACGCGAAAGCTTTTGATAAAGTTTGTTTTGAAAAATCGTTCGTATTTAAGACTACCGTCATTTGGATTAAAATCAAATTTAGACTAAAATCAAATAAATAGTTTAAAAATCCACATAAAGTCTAATAGTCCATAAAGTCCCTATAGTACATCAAAACAACCCAAAAAATAATTAGGAAATAAATACCAAAACTGAGTTTGAAACAGTCTAAATATGTGTGGCCACTGTCGAGTCCTCTGCCGCACCGATCTGCCAAGCCTGGGGATTACCTGTATAGATTAAACAGAAAGAGTGAGTCTTCCTAACTCAATGTGTAATCCCTACAAAAATCATTCATGCAAGTATATAACAGAATACAATCATATACAGTGTGGGTCTAAGCCCATTACAAAATCAACTTAGGCCTTAGCCCATTCAGATACAGTCTCAGTATTATATTAGGGCCTTGGTCCATGTCAGATAAGTATGCAGATACAATCAATTAGAAACTACCCACCAGCCTCTACACACCATCTTCGTCCAGCCCTACACATCATGTACAGATAAAATTAACCCACCCATCCCTACACACCAGGCTGTACCGAGATGTGACAGATAATTAGATAATTGTAGCTGAGCTACCAGATATCAGGTGTAAGAACCTTTAAGAATACTTCCTCCAAAACATCAGCCCAACCCTGATGCAATGCAACATACAATATATGACATGAAAATATGCAATTAATAGATCATACATACAATTCGGTATACATGCTAAGAGTAACATGCTAAAGTCGATATATCACATAGCTAGATTATGAAATCAAGGGTCAAGTAACTCTTACCGACCCTACAGTAGGTCCCAGTCGACTTGGGTGACTCGAGCAACCTTTCAGAGTATTTCAGAGTCCTACACACCCTGGCCCAGAATCCTACACGCCCGTATGGTTCACCCGTGTGGGCCCACACGCCCGTGTGGCCCACAAGGACTAATTGGTTGAGCCTGTATCTCACAAATGGCTGCACCAGTCCTCACATGGTCGTGTCATGCGTTCGTGTCACGTGGACACGGCCTAGTTCATCATTCACATGGTTGTGTACTGCCACACGGCTTGCCACACGGGCGACCACACGCCCGTGTGGCATCGGTAGTTTCACTTTTCAACTTTCACTGATTCTTGTTTTTTGTGTTTTCGGGTACACACCTAGTTCTATTTCATAGTGGAAGTAGTCCCGAGCACTCTAGAATCTATAATTGCCATACCAAAATTAAGAATCAAACTTGATCACAACTGAGTTTGCAATAATGAAACCAATGATAATGCTTATTTAAATGCTTGACTTACCCTCAACACCTTAATGATTCGGCTACGAATCAGCACGATAATAGCGCCGTTCCACCAAATTCCTTACTGACAAAATAGAAAATAAAACCTCTGTTCAGTAACTTAAAACCGAAATAACGCTACTCCTAAATCACTTACCAACTGTCAACAAAGCAAAAATGAGCAAATCGAGAAGGAGAAATCAAGAATTGAAACGAGGAAAAAATAAAAGAGGGGAAAAAAAGAAAAACGGCATCAGAAAATTTAAAGAGAAAGAGGAGGGAGCCAAAATTGAGAAGAAAGAAAATAAAATTAAAACTGATCCACCCCCAACAGATGGCATAACCCTTATTTTTCTCTCCCACTAACCCACACAATCATAATTACCTAAGAGTTTGGCTCCACCGAAACTTTAACACAGTACCGAGCAAAATATATATCATTTTTTCTCGTGCTGGCATTCGAACACAAGATCACCAGCTTACCAACACATCACTTAACCACCAGACCAGTAGGCCCATTCTGATATGAAATTACAAATAACTTAATATAGGCCTGTTGTACTAGTAGTTAAGGCTTAATTCAAGAAAAAGCCAAAATTTTCCAAAGACATGGCTCGAACTTGGGACGTCTCACACATACCTAGAACACTTAACCACTGAAGCAGATACATAGTTGTGTGTCAATTAGTCGCAAAAGCAAAAACATTAGGATTTGGGGCGTTACAATTTGAGAATTGTGTTACAAACTCTGCGTGAAAAACAATTGTATGCCAAATTCAGTAAATGTGAATTTTGGCTTCGGAAAGTTGGTTTTCTTGGACATATAGTTCTGCTGAAGGCATCAGAGTTGACCTGAAAACAATATCAGCAATTGTTAATTGAGAGCCACCGAAAAATGTGTTTGAAGTCATAAGTTTTCTGGGATTAGTAGGTTATTATCGGATATTGTACAAGGTTTCTCAATGATAGCCTCTTCGATGACCCCTTTGTTATAGAAGGATGTGAAATTTGAATGGACTGATAAATGCCAGTAGAGTTTTGACAGGTTGAAAGTCTTGTTGACTGAAGCACCCGTTCTAGTTTAGCCTGTATCAGGTAAGGAATTTGTAATTTACAGTGATGCATCATTGAATGGTTTAGGCTGTGTCTCGAACCAAGAAGGTAAAGTAATAACCTATGCTTATAGACAGCTCAAACCACATGAAAAGAATTACTCGATACATGATTTAGAGTTGGCAGCTATAGTGTTTGCATTGGAAATTTGGTGACATTACTTGTTTGGTGAAAAATGCCATATATTTACTGATCATAAAAGTTTTAAGTATTTGATGTCGCAAAAGGATTTGAATCTGAGACAACACAGGTGGCTTGGACTGTTGAAAGATTATGATTTGGTTTTTGATTATCATCCGGGAAAAGCTAATATGGTTGCAGATGCTCTGAGCAGAAAATCCCTGTTTGTCTTGTAAGTAATGAACACCTAATTTTTGTTATCTAATGATGGTCCAATCATAGCTAAGTTAAAAGCTAGACTGACATTTCTGTAGTAGATTTTTGAAGCTTAGAAAAATGATGATGAATTACGAGCTAAATGGGTACAGTGTGAGTTGAATTCTGATTCAAAATTTTAGATTGGATTCGATGGTTGTCTATTATTCAGAGGCAAAATATGTGTACTGAGAATTCAGAACTTGTACAGAAGATTTTGAACGAAGCTTATTATGGTACTATGTTAGTTCATCTGGGAAGTAACAAAATGTACAATGATTTGAAAAAGATGTACTAGTGGCCGGGAATGAAACGTGATATTTCTAACTTGGTCTAAGTATTTAATATGTCAGCAAGTTAAAGCTAAACATCAGGTGCCTTCGGGATTATTACAGCCAATTACGATATCAGAATGGAAATGGAAAAGAGTTACTATAGATTTTGTATCAGGGTTACCCACATCTATAAAAAAGAAAGATGCCATTTTGGTAATCGTCGATCGGTTAACAAAGTCTGTACACTTTATTCTGATACGTATAGATTTCACTCTGGACAGGTTAGCAGAATTATATGCTGTTTAGATTGTTAGATTACATGGGGTACCGATTTCTATTATTTTTGATAGATATTCTCGGTTCACATCCCGATTCTAGAATAAATTACAAAAAGCTTTAGGTACACAGTTACATTTTAGCATTGCTTTCCATCTTAGATTGATGGACAATCCGAACGTGTGATACAAATTTTAGAAGATATGCTTCGGTGTTCTGTTTTGGAATTCGAAGGTAATTGGGAAAAATATTTTCCTTTAGTTGAATTTGCATACAATAATAACTATCAGTCAATTATTAAAATGGCATCGTATGAGGCTTTGTATGGTCGTAAATGTAGAACTCCATTGTACTGGACAGAGCTCAGTGAGAAAAAGATATACGGAGTTGATTTGATCTGTGAAACTAAAGAAAAGGTAAAAGTGATTTGGGATAGTTTGAAAGTGGCCTCTGATCATCAAAAGTTTTAAGCTAATCTTATATGAAAGGAGATAGAATTTCAGGTCGGAGACAAGGTATAGAATTTCAAGTCAGACACAAGGTATTTTTGAAAGTATCACCTTAGAAGAAAGTTCTCCGATTTGGCCGTAAAGGAAAACTAAGTCCATGGTTTATTGGACCATATGAGATCATAGAAAGAGTCAGACCTGTAGCATATCGATTAGGATTACCGCCAGAGCTTGAAAGAATTCATAATGTTTTTCATATATCTATGTTACGATGGTATCGGTCAGATCCTACACATGTTATCTCTTTGACAGAAGTTGAAAGTCAGCCTGACATGACTTACAGTGAAAAACTGATCAAAATTTTAGCATGTGAAACAAAAGAGTTAAGGAATAAAAAGGTAGCTCTAGTGAAAGTTATTTGGTAATGACATGGGATTGAAGAAGCTACCTGGGAACTGGAGGATACCATGAGAAAGCAATATCTGAACCTCTTTACTAGTAAGATTTTCAAGGACAAAAATTCTTTAAGGGGGAGAGTTGTAACAACCCGTTTTTAACGAAATCAGAATAGTGGTTTTGGGACAACAAATATGAGTTAGAAAGAAAATTTATTTTAAAATTATTGCATGGTTTGCATCGATAGGAAAGACGTATGAAAATTTTGATAAAAAAATTTTACCGATTTCAAGTTTAATTATAGAAAGGATCAAATTGCACCAAATGCAAAAGTTGATTTCTAGTAGCTATAAGTATCAAATAGCTATGTAATTCAAAACTTGAGGTCCTTATATGGTAATTAGACCATTAAATGGAGTTAGTAGATATTTATGATGAATCATCCATGGAAAATTAGAAAAACAAGGACTAAATTGGAATTTGGAATAAATAAAGATGATAATAGCCTAATATCATCTTATTTAATCATCTTCCCCAAATTTTCTATGGAAGCCCTAGGAAAGAGAAATAAAATCAAGCAACCTTAATTAGGTAAGTAATCATGTCCCGTTTTTAGTAATTTTTATATTTTTGAGATCCGAATAACCTAATCTATCTATTTTGGGGATCAATTTGAAAATATATTAAAGTATTAAAATTTTTCCATGGATGAATATGCTAAAAATTTGAAATTTATTGTAGAAAATGAAAGGTTGTGGATAGATAAACAACTTTTGTAAAGTGAATTTTCATGAAATTGCGACTTAAGGACTAAATTGTAAATATGTAAAATTCATGGAAAATTTCTGATTTTTATGAAATTTATGTGCTGTAAATGTTATATGTAAAAATCAATTAGGCTTTGAATAAGGATTAAATTGCATGAATTTCATTTTCCGAGCCTAGGGATGAAATCGTCATTGATGAAAAGTATAGGGGCAAAATGATAATTTTTCCTAGGATGTGAATTGAATTAAATTGAATATGAAATGGATTAAATTGAAGTTAAATGCATTTATAGAGTTCTAAATAACTCAAATACGAAGTTAGATCGAAGAAAAGAAAAAGTGTCAGATTATTAGATTTTCGTATACGAACAAGTGATGAGGTAAGTTCCTGTAACTAAATTGTGTATTTATATATTTTAAATTGAATAATATGTATGTGAATTATATCTTTTTCATGAATATGTATGTGAATTATATCTTTTTCATGAATATGTAATAAATCTTATATCTGAAAAATCTTGATACATGATAAATCTCGTTTGAATAATGAAATTCGATGGATATATGATTTCTCGATTGGTTGTGGTCTTGCATATGTTGCGGACACACCATAGCTCTTATAAACATCCTATTATAAGCCCTCTCAAGCTTCTTGATACATGGTTCCTACGAGCATCCTGATCCGTAGTGATCCTGTATGTGTTGCAGACTACCGTGGCTCTTTGTAAGCATCCTGTTATATGATCGATTATGATCATGCATATATTGCAGACACAAACGCAGCTCCTTATGAGCGTCCTGATATTGACTCTTGGTGAGCTTCCTGACATGGCTCGCTTGAACATCCTGTTATATGGCTATCCAGAGCTCCTTGATAATAGCTCTTCGGAGTTACCTGTTAAGCTCAATGAGCTTCTTGTTCTAAACTCTTATGAGTTTCCTGATTTAGCTCGGATAAGCTTCTTGTTACATGGCTCACATGAGCATCCTATTATATGGCTCGAGAGAGTGCTTCCTAATTATGTGCCCTAATCGGGTACCCCTAAATATGAGTAGACAGTTTACAGTTTTGTACACTTTGAGTGTACTACATATGTATCCATCGATATTTCAAATAAATTCAACGGGAATAGTTTTGACATGGTTGAATTGAACTCAAGATGATTGATTATAGAAATATACATGTTATGTGAAAATATGATATGAAAAGCACATGTTTATGAAAGTTATTACATGATGAGCTCATCTTTGATTTTTGATGTTTACATGATATACATAACTAACAAGTTTCTTGATATCATATGTGTTTAGGAAAATTGCCATAATGATTTGGACACATGTTTGTATACTTATTTTGAATGTACATGATTGGTAAGTTAAATTCTTGTTATAAGAACTTACAAAGCATTTGAAATGCTTACTTGGTTTTCTTTTCTCTTTTTTATAATGCTCGAAAGATCGTAAAGGTTGGAATCGGTCGGAGCATCATCACACTATCCTTTAGCATGTTTTGGTATAAAGAACAAACTTATTTTGGTATAATGGCATGTATAGGCTAAATTGGCCAATGTTGGCATGTAAATGGTTGTTTGTAATCTAGTCATTAGAATGGATAGTAATGGTATATTTAGTGAATATATACTTGAGGTTATAATATGGTTAATATATGTGTGCTTGGTATGGTTAGATTGAATTATGGTAAGCATATATGTCTTTCAAAAGGTAAGTTTGAATACATGTGATGACATATAAATTATAATGTTAATGTTGGCTTGGTTTTAACATCTTGAATTAGTTGGTATATGTATGCAAGTATTAATGTAGGTACAAGGCAAAATTTGGGTGAGAAATAAGGCTTTAAAATGGTCTTATTTTGTCCACACGGATAGGTACACGGGCATGTGTCTCAACCGTGTGTGGCACACGACTATATGCACGGCGTGTGGTTTGGCCGTGTGTCCCCTGCATCTTAAAAATTGAGAAAAGAATTGCTTAGAATTGGTTATATGAGCAGAGACACGGCGTGTGTCTTGGCCTTGTGAATCTTGCACCTATTTTTGAAAATTAAATTGTCCACATAGTCTAACAGACGAGTGTGTGGCCAGCCGTGTGACCTAAGTCAGTAGCTACCCTAATTTGAACACGGGCTAGGACACGGCTGTGTGACTTACATCAAATGTTCACACTGCCTAAGATACGGGCGTGTCACCTGGTCGTTTGAGTCACATGGCCTGACCACACGAGCGTGTGTCCCTTCCACCTAAGAAAAAATTTGAAATTTCACGAAAAATTCTTTGAGTCCCCAATTTAGTCCCGACTTGTTTCTAATGTAAAAAGAGGACCTTAAGGGTGCATTTAAAGGACAACATGATTGAATTATGATTTGTTTTGGATATGAATAGTAAAAGACATGAATTAATTGTATTTGTTCTGTAAACTTTGATAATGCTCTGTAACCCTATTTCGACGACAGATATGGGTTAGGGGTGTTACATTTATCTACTCTATAGGTTTTTTTCCCTTTCCACTAGGACATTCTCTCATTTCTTTGGCTAAAAACAATCAAATAACTCTTTTAAATACAAAAATCCCCCCGAAATTTAGCATAATAGTAAGAATCAGTAAACATGCAAGTAGTTTTCAAAAGAAGTCCTCTTCTTGTTCGGTATTTCGAATGAAAGCCCTAATGAAAAAGTCTTAACTACCTCTTTCTATTTGGTAAAACTTAAATAAATATTTAAGAGTTTACCAGGAGACAGCTTAAAGAAGGTAGCTTCTTGGAACGCAATTTCTGCAAGTGTACATATTCGTTTAAGTAATAAGTAAAACGAGTTATCGTCTTCACAGGGAGTATATAAGCTTAACCAAATATTTGTAAAATTATAACTTCACAATTTGATGCAAAAAATTCAATAAATTGGATGGTGATGATTAAACTAAGTAAAATTAACTAGATGCAAAGATTGATCCTTACGCAATTCTAATCTAAATGCAATTTACCTAAATGTATGAATGAATGGCTTTAGCAACAAAAACAATCAACATTAAATGGGCTAGGATAATTATATTAATCAATTCAATTTACTTTATCATGCTTAACAATGTTCGAAAATACTTCCACAAAAACTCGATCTTTCATGAGTTTGGACCAAATTAAGTCTTTTCGGAGTCTTTTACTTAGTTAAATATGCATTTTACTAATTATATTAACTAAGGGATTCTTAGAATTTATGTAAGGTCACAAGGACTTTTAAATTTACAGTAGTTTAATTATATAAACCTAAAAACTATGCAAGATAATAGAGCTAGCTAAAGATATTACAAACTTCAACTTAGTCGGGTTTAAGGAACTAAATTGAGAATTGCTCTTTTCAATTATGTGTTTACTAGTTGTCGTTTGGCTAGGACCGCTTAGCTAATCTATGTGCACCCAATCATGCATGAATGAATTGCATCATGATATTAATTGAAAACATGAATGACTGAAGCCTAAACATGTTAAATATGAATAAAATAAATCTTATTGAATCAACATATTCATCCTAGCAAATGGGATTTAAAATATCATGGTTGATGTCAAAAATAGTAAACTTAAAGCAAGCATAATTAAAATAAATAACAAGAGGAAAAAGTAAACTCTATTCAGTTAAACAAACTTTCAGATCTATTCTGACTGATGTGCTCCTCCATTCTGCTTGATGCTTTTTTTGCTAAGTAGTTCCTAAGGTGGCTGACCAAAGAATGCTTTTGACAAAGCTTTTATGGCTAAAGGATGGAAAGGAGATGGGCGGCTATGCAAGGGAAGGAAAAGGGAAATGGAATGTAGAGAAAATCTAATGAGAGAAGAGAAATGTGAGGGATGAGGGATGATTTAAGAAGTGATAGGTACATGGTATTTATAGGTGAAGGTAAGGGGTAGATTTTGCTAAAAATAGATTCAAAATTTCTTCTTTTTCTACCACATATGGCCAACCATATTTCAAGAAGAAATGGATGACTTAGTTTCCTCAATTTGAATTCAAACCAAGGCTATTAATAGCCATAGGGTGGACGGTTTCAATAGCAAGTTGTTGGGCTGATTTCTGATTATTTTCCAACTATAAGGACCTTCAATTAAATACCCCAAAGCTTGGTTTTCGAAAGCCATCTACTTGTGTTGAAACTGGGCTTTAGATCCCCCTTCTTGGATGGTGTCTCAGTCCAATAATTTAGCAGACATGTCCATCTTTTAACACATCTTTTACTGGGTCATATTATCAACCTCATGACCCAATTTGCATGGTCTTAACATCCATATGAATTACGTTGTGCATGTCCATGTTTCATTCACATTAATCATATCTTCAATGCTCCCCCTACATAGTGAAAAATTACATATTAATAATTTAACATGAAATATTATAAAATATGTACAAATATCATGTAATTAAGCATAATTTCACATATTTATAAATTTTCCCAAGATTACTAATTAAGTAAAGTTCACTTATTTTAATAACAATTACTCAAGATAACTATATTTATTAAGTAAAAAGGCGGTAAAAATATATAGAAAAACCCTATATAATTTTGAGTTTACACTTCTACAAGCTTAACGATTAGTTGCTTTGTTAACAATGAAGAGAACTTTTGAGTTTTCTTCGATGATAATGAAGGCGAGTAGAGATGATGTAAGTAAAAGTCTTATCTCCATTACCGGGTTGTCCTATTTATAGTAAAACTCTAACCCAAATCCCAATCTAGGTAAGTGCTCTAATTAGTATGCACGCACACTTGTTCCACTAATCAATCACATAGTATGAGGTTCTCCAGGTGACCTAGTTATTGACACGTTACCTCCACTAGGATGCCATGTGGCTTATACATGCCCCACTCACCAGAATTTCAAACACAACTAATACGTTACAATAACACAAAACATGGGTGGTAGAGTTATTAGCGACAGAATCTGCCAACAATGATGTCGCCAAACAAAGAATGCACTAACTGTGGATCGAGAGTCCATAAGCTTGGCGAAGCTCAACGAAATACTTCGCTAGGGAATTCGCCAATGCCAACTAGTTTAAATCTCGTGACTTAGGCGGTTTTGCCAGTACAACTTTTCAAAAATACCGGTTTGCCAAGTGAGTGTGTGACAACTCTCCCACCCTTAAAGAAAATTTCATCCCTAAAATATCTTACCTAAGAAGAGGTTAGGGTACTGCTCTTTCATAGTGCTTTCTCTCTCCCAGTAGGCTCTTCATGTAACACCCCTAACCCATATCCTTCGCTGGGCTAGGGTTAAAGGCATTACCAGAAAAATTGGAACATTTAACTTTCACTTCATAATCATCAAAGCATCAGAGATCATTATCAATATAGAGTCCCTTATATAGGTCATCAAGACCTTAAACATGCTTTAGAAAGGGGTCGGGACTAAACCAAACAAGTATAGAAATTTTCCAAAACTTAACCATTTTTCAAAGAAGTACAGGTCACACGCCCGTGTGAACAGGCCGTGTGGCTTACACGGCATTAGACGCACTCGTGTGTCTAGGTTGTGTCAAAACAGGGAATACATACTGACTTACTCACACGACCACAAGACACGCCCGTGTGACTTGGCCGTGGTCAAAACTGACTTGGGCCACACGGCTAGCCACACGCCCGTGTGCCTTGGCCATGCTCGAGCTTGACTTACGAATTGTAGGGTACCCCAGGGGACACACGGCCGTGCAACATAGCCATGTGTCGCACACGCCCGTGTCTCTACCCGTGTGGACAAAAATAGGCCATTTGAATAGCCAAATTTCCACCTCAATTTGGATCAACCTACAAACACCAAACCAAGCATATTTACACAATACTTTCAGCCAATTTCTAAACCAAACCATACAACTTTCATGCCATAACATTGTCAACCATTTACATGCTTATAAACTCAACTCAATTGTGCCAAAATATAAGAATAAATCTCATACCAAAACTTGCAAAACTTACCATTTCTCATAGCCATTCATGAACACATCAAATAGATCATTTTGCATCACATTTCATATACCAAAATCAAAACATAAACACAACCATATCAAGCCATATCACATATCTAAATATAAACATTACAAATTTTATCCAAAGCACTTCTAGCCTATGCATGCCATACTTTACTATATACATTTTCAAAAGGTACCAAAAGGAGATTCGATAGTATGGTGACGATCCTCGATGATCCTCAAGCTCACGTTAGCTTCGATATCTATAAAACAATACAAACGCACACAAAGTAAGCTTTCAAAAGCTTATCATTTAAAGCATATAAACATCATCGAATTACTTATACCTTAGAGCCAAATGCCAACACAAACTTCGTATTCATATGCTTGGATCATAGATCATCATTTGCACATATACTTACCTTTCATTTTCAAATATAGTACACAATTCGAATGTACCTGAATCGGATATATATCCACTTATACATTCATTTTCTCAGAATGCCCGTTGAACCATTCGTAAATGTAAGGATACGCAGATAGCTCAGAGAACATATACAATGCCAACGTCCCAGACGTGGTCTTACATGTAATCAAACATTGATGTCGACGTCCCAAACATGGTGTTACACGTAAAACAGAATTCGATGCCAACGTCCCAGACGTGGTCTTACACGAAATCACATATCAGATCCTATGTCATGACATATGTATCTTAACTATTCCGAGGGTTCATACGGGGCTTTTTGAAAATCGAAACTTTGTCGATACTTTCTCGGATTGCATATATTTATCTCGGACATTCATTCATCACAATTCAATATCATATGAATAATAAGAATTCAATTCAAACACGTTTATTGTATATTGACTTACCTCGTAGGGATTCAGATAGATGGAATCGGTCACTCGACGACATTCAACTTTCCCTGATCTAATTCCGTATTCTTTAATTCACAATCTAATCAATTCAAATTTAACTTATTCAATCACACATTCATTCAAAACAATCCATATACACAAAATTAGGGCATTGTGAAAACTAGCCCTCACATATTTACATTTTGACACTTTAGTCCCTAATTCACAAAATCAAAAAATACACATAACTTGCTTGTACACAAGCTTAGCCAAATTTTCATAGCTCTTATACAAGTCCATACATTTCATTTATTTAACATTTTAGTCCCTCAAAATAACATTTTCACAATTTAGCCAAAATTGCTCAAATTCATCAAAAATCCAAAGACAAAACATGTAAATCCAACATCAAGCTTTCATATTTTAACATAAAACATCACAAAGCTCATGAATTTATCCATGGCATATTTCAAAATCATTAAAAAAATTAGAAATTAAGGCATGATTTTGATAATATATGAAGCAATGATTACAAAAACGTAGAAATTATCAAAAACGAATCAAGAACGAACCTTGAATTAAGCTTGGACATTGGTCGAATGTTCAAAGCTTTTAAAACCCTTGTTTCTTTCTTACAATCGGTTAGAAAAGATGAACAATGGCCATCTTTTGTTTTATTTTAATTAATTATAACATATTAACCAATTTTCAATTTTGCCATTAACAAATAACCTTTTAAAACTTATCATGGATGTCCAAAATTGTCTACTCATACTTCCAATGGTCAAATTGCATCATAAGTTCTTTTAATAAGGTAAATCAAATAGGCACTTTTAGCATATAATAGAAAACTTTTACATTTTACGCGATTAGGTCCTTTCATCAAACTGAGCACACAAATGATTAAATTTTCATACGAAACTTTCACATATGCTAATTCACACATCATAATAACGAAAAATAATATTTAACTATTTTTTTAACTCAGATATGTGGTCTCGAAACCATTATTCCGACTAGGGTAAAAACTAAACTGTTACAATTCTCCCCTTTAAAGGATTTTTGTCCTTGAAAATCTTACCGTTAAACAGATTCAGATATTGTCATCTTATAGCAACTTCAGGCTCCCACATGGCCTCTTCAATACCATATCGATGCCACATCACTTTTACTAATGAAATTTTCTTATTTCGAGTTCTTTAACCTCGCAAGCTAAGATGCAGATCGACTTTTCTTCAAAGTCATATCAGACTTAATTTTAATCTCAGACGGGGAAATCACATGCGACGGATCAGATCTGTATCGTCGAAGCATCGGTATGTGAAACACATCATGAATCTTTTCTAACTTTGGTGGCAACACCAATCTATATGCTACTGGCCCAATACGCTCGGTAATCTCATACGATCCAATGAACCTCGGACTCAATTTGCCTTTTCTATCGAACTGTAGTAATTTCTTCCACGGAGACACCTTCAAAAACACTCTGTCACCGATCTCAAATTCAATATCTTTTCTTTTTAGATCCGCATAAGATTTCTGACGATCAGAAGCTGCTTTCAAGCTATCTTGGATCACTTTTACTTTCTGTTTGGTTTCTTTTATCAAATCAATTCCGTGAATCTTATTTTCGCTGAGCTTAGTCCAATACAAAAGTGTACGACATTTACGACCATATAAAGCTTCGTATGGTTCCATTTTGATACTCAATTGAAAATTGTTATTATAAGCAAATTTAATCAAAGGAAAATACTGTTCCCATGTACCTTCAAACTTAAGAATGCAACATCTCAACATATCCTCAAGTATTTGAATGATTCGCTCAGATTGACCATCTGTTTGTGGATGGAAAGCAGTGCTAAAATGTAATTTAGTACCTAGTGCAGTTTCTTCTAAAACCGTGATGTAAACCTCAGATCTCTATCCGAAACAATAGAAATAGGTACACCACGTAATTTCACAATCTAAGAAACATATAACTCAACAATCTTATCAAACGAATAATCTATATGAATCGAAACAAACTGAGCCGATTTAGTCAATCTATCCACAATAACCCAGATTGCATATTTCTTGCTCGGTGTCAACGGTAGACCAGATATAAAATCCATTGTGACTCTGTCCCACTTCCACTCAGGTATCATGTCGGTTGAAGCAACTCAGAAGGCACCTGATGTTCAACTTTTATTTGCTAACAGACTAAACATTTCGAAACAAAATTAGAAATGTCTCATTTCATACCTTGCCACCAATAAAGCTGTTTCAGACCATTATACATTTTCGTACTTTCCAGATGAACAGATAACCAACTGCTATGAGCTTCATTCAAAATCATCTGAATTAACTCTGGATTTCTCAGGACACAAATTTTATCTCAGAATCTCAGACAATCATCTTTATCAACTCTAAATTCTGAATCAAACTCTACATCACACCGAGCTCGTTTAGCTAAAACCTTATTATCAATCTTCTGAGCGATGATAATTTTCTGTAAGAATAAAGTTCTTGCTTTCAATTCAACTAAAACTGAACCATCTTCAGATAGAACCAAATGAGCATTCATTGCACGCAAAGCAAATGATGATTTTCAGCTCAAAGCATTAGTAACAATATTTGCTTTACCTGGATGATAATCAATCACAAGGTCATAGTCTTTTAGCAATTCTAACCATCTTCTTTGTTGCAGATTCAGATCTTTCTGAGCCATTAGATATTTCAAACTCTTATGATCAGAATATATGTGACATATTTTACCAAACAGATAGTGGCGCCAAATCTTTAAAGCAAATACAATCGCAACTAACTTAAGGTCATGTGTTGGATAGTTATTTTCATGCAGCTTCAGTTGTCTCGAAGCATAAGTAATGACTTTACTTTCTTGCATCAAAACACATCCCAGACCGATCAACGACGCATCACTGTAGATCACAAATCCTTTACCCGATTCAGGTTGTACCAATACAGGAGCTTCAGTCAATAAAGTTTTTACCTGATCAAATACTCTGACACTTTTCAGACCATTCAAACTTCATATCTTTTTGAAGCAGCTTTGTTAACGGAGTTGCAATCATAGAAAAGCCTTTTATGAACCTTCTATTATAACCAGCAAGTCCCAGAAAACTATGGACTTCAGAGACATTCCTAGGAGGTTTTCAATCCAGAATAGTCGAAATCTTATTCGAATCAACTCGAATACCAGATGCTGATACAATATCACCCAGAAAACCAACTTTTCACAACTAGAATTCACATTTACTGAATTTCGCATATAACTATTTATCTCGCAGAATCTGAAGCACTAATTTCAGATGCTCGGAATGTTCAGATTCATCACGTGAATAAATCAATATGTCATCAATAAATACAACAACAAATTGATCTAAATACGGTCTGAAAATTCTATTCATAAAATCCATAAAGGTAGCAGGTGCGTTAGTTAATCCGAAAGGCATAACTAAGAATTCATAGTGGCCATACCTCATTCTGAAAGCAGTTTTCAGAATGTCTAAGTCTTTTACTCACAACTGATAATAGCTTGATCTCAAATCCATTTTCGAAAACACAACAGCTCCTTTCAACTGATCAAACAAATCATCAATTCGAGGCAGAGGATACTTATTCTTGATAGTCACTTTGTTCAACTGATGAAAATCTATACACATTCTCATCGTTCTGTCTTTCTTTTTCATGAATAGAACTGAAACACCCCAAGGTGAGAAACTCGGTCTAGCAAACCCTCTATCGGTTAATTCTTACAACTGAGACTTAATTCTTTTAGTTAGATTGGAGCCATTCTATACGGAGCTATCGAAATTAGAGTAGTACTAGGAACCAATTCAATGCCAAATTTAACTTCTCTAACCGGAGGTAAACCCTGAAGTCTTTAGGAAATAAATCAGGGAACTCACAGACAACAGGCATAGATTCAACTTCTTTTTTCTAACATTTTCGAATCAATTACATAAGTAAAATAGGCTTCAGAACCCTTTCTTACAATATTCAAAGCTTTCATCGAAGATATTATAGCAGGCAATCCATTCAAATCACTAGATTCAATTCTGACTATTTCATCTTTTTTGCATCTCAATTCAATAGTTTTCTGTTTGCAATTCACAATAGCATCATGCAAAGTTAACCAATCCATGCCTAGAATTATATCAAATTCATCAAAAGGTAACATCATCAGATCAGCCAGAAAACAAATGTCTCGAAACATTAACGGACAATTCTTGCAGACTTTATCAACCAAAACAGATCTGCCTAGAGGGTTCGAAACTCTAATTTCAAATTCAGTAGACTCTACAGGCAAAGTCTTACTGTTCATTAAGTTCATGCATATATACGAATGTATCGATCTAGGATATATCAAAGAAATCATAGAAGTATCATAAGGAGTAAATGTACTCGTAATCACATTTGGCGATGAAGCTTCCTCACGAGCTCGGCTAGCATAGGCTCTCGTAGGTGCATGAGCCTCGGATCTAACAACTGTATCTTTTGTTCCTCTCTAATTGCCACTTACATTTTCCATATTTTTGGGAGGCCTACCACGAGAAGCATTGCCACTCGGTCTCGAATTTTGCACACTTTCTTGCTCGATAGATTCAGGGCAATCACAGAAAAAATGGCCTAGTGATCCACATCTGAAACAAGCCGGATCATATAGTCTACAATTACTGAGATGTCTTTTACCATAATGCTTGCACTCAGGTCGATTAGATTTAGCATTTCTGACACTGGCAATGGATGTAGCTGGAGCTTTGAAGTTTTACTGTGATCTAGCACGATCTCTATTCGAGTTCCCCACATTAGCCTTTGAACGACTATTATCATCTTTGAATTCCTTTAATACAGACAGAAATGATTTGCCCGATGATCTCTTTCATACCTTTCTAGCTTCAAAATCAGCTTTTCTTTTCTCTTTCCAAAGATTTTCAGCTTTACATGCTCGTTCAACAAGTACAACAAATTCTTTAATTTCAAGAATCCTGACTAACAAACGGATATCGTCATTTAAGCCATCTTCAAATCTTTTGCACATTATTGCTTTCATAGATACATATTCTCAAGCATACTGACTCAGTCTTACAAATTCTCGCTCGTATTTTGTGATAGACATAAGGCCTTGTTTAAGCTCGAGAAACTCTTTACGCTTTTAGTTGATGAATCTTTTACTAATATATTTCTTCTAAAATTCAGCTTGGAAGAAATCCCAAGTAACCCATTCACTCGGAACCACAGATGTCAAAGTCTTCCACCAATGGTAAGCCGTATCTCTCAGAAGTGAAACGACACATTTTATACATTCTTCAGGATTCAAAGACAATTCATCAAACACTCTGATCGTGTTCTCTAACCAGAACTCTGCCTTTTCAGCATCATCATTTGTTGTAGCTCGAAATTCTTCGGCCCTATACTTTCTAATCTTATCTACCGGAGGCTTACTTAATTGAACAAGATTCACTAATGGCATAGCAGGAGTTTACGAAGAATTGACTGGGGGTGGAGGTTGTTGAATAGCCAGATTGGTTCTAATATATTGGCTAAACCAATAGTTCATCATCTGATAGAAGGCTTGTCTATCCTTACCATCATGGCTACTCGTAGCCGATCTAGAATTTGATGGCGCTGTCCCTTGCGCGAGAGTTGGCCATTACCTTCAACATCATCTGCTACGGCTCGATCAGGATCCATTTGCTATATAAAAGCACATTTCAGTGTCAAGATTCAGCACACTATTGCATTTTATAAATATGGCATGTATAGCTAGACTCACATACGCTACGTTAGTCCTAGAACTGACTAAAATGTAGCTCTGATACCAATCAAATGTAACACCCCTAACCCGTATCCGTCGCCAGATTAGGGTTAAAGGTATTACCAGACAAATCTGAACATTTAACTTTCATTTCATAATCATCAAAGCATCAGAGAACAACAACAATATAGAGTCCCTTATATAGGTCATCGAGACCTTAAACATGCTTTAGAAAGGGGCCGGGACTAAACCAAACAAGAATAGAAATTTTCAAAACTTAACCCTTTTCCAAAGAAGTACAAGTCACATGCTTATGTGAACAGGCCGTGTGTCTTACACGGCATTAGACACGCCCGTGTGTCTAGGCTGTGTCAAAACAGGGCATGCATACTTACTTACTCACACAGCCACAAGACACACCTGTGTGACTTGGCCGTGGTCGAAACTAACTTGGGCCATACGGCTAGCCACACATCTTTGTGCCTTGGCCGTGCTCGAGCCTGACTTACGAATTGTAGGGTACCCCATGGGACACACGACCGTGCAACATAGCCGTGTGTCGCACACGGCTGAGACACACGGCCGTGTTTTTGTCCGTGTGGTCAAAAATAGACCATTTGAATAGCCAACTTGCCACCCCAATTTGGGTCAACCTACAAACACCAAACCAAACATATTTGCACAATAATTTTAACCAATTTCTAAACCAAACCATACCACATTCATGCCATAACATTATCAACCATTTACATGCTTATAAACTCAAATCAATTGTGCCAAAATATAAGATCAAATCTCATACCAAAACTTGCAAAACTTACCATTTCTCATAGCCATTCATGAACACATCAAATAGATCATTTTGCATCACATTTCATATACCAAAATAAAAACATAAACACGACCATATCAAGCCATATCACATATCTAAATATAAACATTACAAATTCTATCCAAAGTACTTCTAGCTTATACAGGTCATATTTTACTATATACATTTACCGAAAGGAGATTCGATAGTGTGGTGACGATCCTCAATGATCCTCGAGCTCACGATAGCTTCGATATCTATAAAAAATACAAACGCACACAAAGTAAGTTTCAAAAGCTTAGTAAGCCAGGTTTCAAAAGCTTAGTAAGCCATAAACAAATAAACTTATCATTTAAAGCATATAAATATCATCGAATTACTTATACCTTAGAGCCAAATACCAACACAAACTTCGTATTCATATACTTGGATCATAAATCATCATTTGCACATATACTTACCTTTCATTTTCAAATATAGTACACAATTTGAATGTACCTGAATCAGATATATACTCACTTATTCATTCATTTTCTCAGAATGCCCGTTGACCCAGTCGAAAATATAAGGATACGCGGATAGCTCAGAGAACATATACAATGCCAACGTCCCAGACGTGGTCTTACATGTAATCAAACATCGATGTCACTATCCTAGATAGGGTCTTACACAAAATTTGATACGATGTCGATGTCCCAGACATGGTCTTACACGTAAAAAGAAGTTGATGCCAATGTCCCAGACGTGATCTTACACAAAATCACATACCAGATCCTATGTCGTGACATATGTATCCTAACTATTCCTAGGGTTCGTACGGGGCTTTTCGAAAATTGAAATTTTGTCGATCCTTTCTTGGATTGCATATATTTAGCTCGAACATTCATTTATCACAATTCAATATCATATGAATAATAAGAATTCAATTTAAACCCGTTTATTGTATATTGATTTACCTTGTAGGGATTTGGATAGATGGAATCGATCACTCGATGACGTTCGACTTTCCCCTATCTAATTCCTATTCTTTAATTCTCAATCTAATCAATTCAAATTTAGCTTATTCAATCACACATTCATTCAAAAAAATCCATATACACACAATTAGGGCATTTTGCAAACTAGCCCTCACATATTTACATTTTGACACTTTAGTCCCTAATTCACAAAATCACAAAATACATATAACTTGCTTGTACACAAGCTTAGCCAAATTTTCATAGCTCTCATACAAGTCTATACATTTCATTTATTTCACAATTTAGCCCAAATAGCCCAAATTCATCAAAAATCAAAAGACATGTAAACCCAACATCAAGCTTTCATATTTCAACATATAACATCACAAAGCTCATAAATTTATCCATGGAACATTTCAAAATCATTAACAAAATCAGCAATTAAGGTATGGGTTTGATAATATACGAAGCAATGATTACAAAAACGTAGAAATTATCAAAAACAGATAAAAAACAAACCTTGAAATAAGCTTGGACCTTGACCAAATGTTCAAAGCTTTTAAAACCCTAGTTTCTTTCTTATAATCAGTTAGAAAAGATGAACAATGGCCATCTTTTATTTTATTTTAATTAATAATAACATATTAACCAATTTCCAATTTTTCCATTAACAAATAACCTTTTAAAACTTATCATGGATGTCCAAAATTGTCTACTCATACTTCCAAAGGTCAAATTGCATCATAAGGACCTTTCTTTTAATAAGACAAATCAAATAGGCACTTTTAGCATATAGCAGACAACTTTTATATTTTACGCGATTAGGTCATTTCATCAAATTGAGCACACAAATGATTAAATTTTCGCACGAAACTTTCACATATGCTTATTCACACATCATAATCATGAAAAATAATATTTAATTATTTTTTGAACTCGAATATGTGGTCTCGAAACCACTATTCTGACTAGGGTAAAAACTAGACTGTTACACTTCATCCTTATTATTCCTCCACATAACTTTTACTAAGGGAATTTCCTTATTCCTTAGTTTATTTATCTATCCATCCAAAATACAAACGGGCTTTTTTTCATATGACAAGGCTCGACTCTAGTTCTAACGCCTCTATTTGCACCACATAACTTGGATCTGAATGATATCTTCTTAGCATTGACACGTGGAATACATTGTGGATCTTAGACAATTCTAGTGGGAGTGCTAAACAATATTCCACCAGTCCTATACTCTCTAACAATTCAAAAGGTCTAATGAACCTTGCGCTAAGTTTCCCTTTTAACCTAAAATGAATGATTTTCATTTAGGGTGAGACCTTGAGAAATACCTTGTTGCCAAATTCATAGGACACATATTTCCTTTTTCGATCCACATATGCTTTTTAGATATCCTATCCAATCTTCAAATGATTTTTAATGATTAACCTTTCTCTTCTGCTTTGTGAACCAATTCTAGACCAACAAGCATCTTTTCACTTAACTCTAACTAGTAGACTAGAGACCTACATTTCCTTCCATATAACACCTCGAAAAGAGACATGCCCAAATTGGTGGGGAAACTGTTGTTATAGGCGAACTCTGCCATAGGGAAATACTTCTCCTAACTCATTCTGAAGTCGATCACCCAGCTTCTAGGCATAGCCCCTAACACTTGGATTACCTTTTCAGACTTACCATCAGTTTGATGATGGAAACCAGTGTTAGACCAAAGCTTGGTTCCAAGAGACATCTGTAGCTGTTTCTAAAATCTTGATGTGAATTTGGGAACACAATCAGAAACAATTGATCAGGAAATGCCATGAAGATTTTCCAAGGAATAATTCGTACGTACCGACAAAAGTGAGATGATTTTTTTAACCTGTCAAGGATCACCCACAAAAAATTCTTCTTTTACGCACTACGAGGTAAACCCAAAACAAAATCCATGGTGATTTTATTCGACTTCCACTCGAAATAAAATGTATCAGAAGGAACTTGATGTTTTGCCTTAACTCTTTGACAAGTCAAACACTTCATCACGAATTTAGATATTATCCTTTTCATTCCTGGCCATCAAAATAAGTTTCTCAAATCTCGATACATTTTCACACTTTCTGGATAGAGTGAAAAGGGTCATTGATGAGCTTTGTAACACCCCTCACCCGTATTCAATGCTGAAATAGGGTTACGAAGCATTACCAGACTAGAAACACATATAGCAGTACTATTTTCATACATTTGATTAAATCATACAATCAACATTCAATTCCAATCAATTTATCCCTTATAATAGCCTATGAGGCCTTAAACATGCTTTAGAAGTGGTTCAGGACTAAACTGATAACATATGAAAATTTTGGAAACTTAGGAAAATTTCAAACTTATAAGGACCACACGCCATTGTAAACAGGTCGTGTGCCTCACACAGCTAGTAGACACGCTCGTGTCTTAGGCCATGTGGAAACAGGGTATACATACTGGCTTGCATCACACGACCAAAGACACGCCTGTGTGCTATGCCCTGTGAAAACTTGACTTATGTAACACGACCAAGTCACACGCTCATATGCTAGGCCGTGTGCCAATTAGGGGGTATATTGACTTGTACCGCATGGCCAGTCACATGCACGTGTGTGAGACCGTGTGGAGCATACTGACTTCATTTTAATTCAATACCAGGGGACACACGACCATGTAACATAACTGTGTGTCACACACGGCTGAGACACACACCCATGTCTCTGCCCGTGTGGACAAAAATAGGCTATTTGTAAAGCCATTTTACCACCCTATTTTTACATACATGCACAAGCATAACATTTCATCAATTTATAACTCAATAGGTAGCCTTTCTAATACATTTTATACATATGTGATACCAATTCAACATAATATTCAAATACTTAATTGACATCATGCATTTTCCAATCATATGCCAACCACATTTCAAGATATCATTTGCATAATTCCATTCCATCTGCTACTTATTAAACATACCCTAATTAAACACTTATATACAATCACAACATTATACCAAATTTAGCCAAATAACATGGCTTAGACTTATACTACAAAATGTACCAAAATTCATTATCTCAACTAACCATACTTAACAACTTTAATAATAGCCTATACATGCCATATTTACATATACACACAATCTCAAAAGTACCAATTTGCAATTGGATACTGTGATGTATAACTTTGACAAAGAAACAGAATAAGTTTTATAGCTTAATAAGCACGTATAATTTAGAATTAAACTTACCATAAATACCAAAATCAAGGTAAATAATGAAGGTGTATTCAATTCAATTACCAAATGCCTAAACACAAGCTTTCATCACAAGTTAGTAATTTAAATACATGAAATCATCCATTATCTCAATACATTGCATCATACCAAATTCAATATCATGTACAACATTGGTAACATTTCATTTCCAATCATATAAACAATAATTCATTTGAAAACTGTAACTTATCCGTATAAACATTACTTTATCCATATAAATAGAATTTATGCCCGTTGAACTTATTAGAATCTCGAGGGATACTCAGGTTGTAATATCCTAAATTAGGGCTTAATCGGAATAGTGGTTTTGTGACCACAAATCCGAGATAGAAATAATTATTTTACAATGATTTTGATGTTTATGAAATGATTGCATGATTGTGTGAAAATTTTGTGATGAAATTCTATGCCTAAAGTGCTTAAATTGAAAGTAGGGACTAAATCGAATAAGTAGCAAAACTTGCATTCTAGAAGTTTTTAGTATGAAATTGTTTTGGAATATTAATGAGGAGGTCTTAAATAGCAATTTGACCAATTTTAAGTTCACGGACAAAATTAGGACATGGAAGGAATTTTTGGAAAGTTTAGTAGTAAGGGTATTTTGGTCATTTAGTTATTAAAATGAATTAAAAACAAAATTAAAAGCCAATTTTTGTCCATCTTCTTCATTAGGCCGAAATTTCAAGGGTTATCCATAGCTAGGGTTTGTTTCAAGCTTCCAAGCTCCATAGTAAGTGATTCCAAGCCCCGTTTTTAATGTTCTTTACGTTTTTGGAATCCTGGAAGCTCGATTAAGCTTATGCTAGCAATACTTCAA
Source organism: Gossypium hirsutum (assembly GCF_007990345.1). Lineage (NCBI taxonomy): Eukaryota > Viridiplantae > Streptophyta > Magnoliopsida > Malvales > Malvaceae > Gossypium > Gossypium hirsutum. Next base: position 24,004,941 of record NC_053425.1, read on the forward strand.
CCTAGGGTTTATATTTGGAAAAATACCCATAGGTGAAATTTGTGTATTTTGATGTTTTATGATAGAATATGGGGTTTTAAATTATGTTAGACAACTTGTGCTACTCGATTTTTAGTGAAAACGAGTAAAAGGGCTTAATCGGCAAAAATACCTAATAGTCACAAGTATATGTTAGAGAGAGAATTTGATGTTGCCATAGAAGGGAAAAGTGATCAGCATGTTATAAAACATAAGAATAAGGAATAAATTTTAATTCCCGAGCCTAGGGGCAAAAGTGTAATTTTTTTAAAGTTCGTATTAAAAGCTGTTTTGATAAATGTATGTATTAAATAAGATTAATTTGGTATTATAGATCAAGAAAAACGAGATTCAAGTCGTGATCGTGTAACACCCCGAACCCGAGACCGACACCGGAGTCGAACACGAGGTGTTAACAGACTTTAAACCCCTTATAAAAAAAATTCCCAGACACTGCCAATCTGCGTACTAGTCGCTTTAAAAATCATATCTTGAGTTTCACAACTCGAAAATCAGTTTCGTGATTTTTCCCTGAAACTAGACTCATATACCCATCTACATATTTTTTTCTAGAATTTTTGGTCGGGCCAATTAGTACAGTTTATTAGTAAAAGTCTCCCATGTTACAGGGATCGACTACCCTGACCTTTGCGCATTACGACTTGGATATCTCCCTGTACAGGGCTCCAATACTGATTCCGTTTGATTCTATAAAAACTAGACTCAGAGAGGAATCTATACATATATGGTATGACTCCTAATTATCTCTGGTTAATTTATAGTGAATTTCCAAAGTCGGAACAGGGAATCCAGAAACCGTTCTGGCCCTGTCTCACGAGAACCTGAATATCACTTAACATACTGTCCGTATGATTGTTTCGTTACTTTCCTATGAAAGTAGATTCATCAAGGTTTGTTTAAATAATTTATTAACTATTTAATTCCCTTCCTACTATTTTTAGTGATTTTCCAAATCTACATCACTCTTGCTGTCAGCATCTGCCTTTAAGGTAGACTTTACCTATTTCATGGTTTCCATGATTCAACTAGCCCTTTTTGCATAAATAGCACAATTTATGATAGTGGTTAACCATTCCCATGGCTAATCCTTGTCAAGCATATCCACACCGAATGATTATAACATTATACTCAAACACATATAAGCCATTTTCGCATGGCTATCCAAAATTATACAAGTCCAAAGGGTCCACGACCCACAACAAACGGGTAGTCCTATACATGCCATTTCGAAGTTCAACAAAATTGTACCAAAAGGGGGCTTTGATAGTGTGGGCGACTTTGACCTCAAGATCCCGAGTCCGATAGCTGGAGAACCCAAATCTATAAAACAGAGGAGCAATGAAACGGAGTAAGCAATTTATGCTTAGTAAGTTTTGAGCAATGAATTCCAGCACAACAAAAGTATAGCATTCATATAGCTAAACGGATAGTTTCATATGCACAAATTTACGATATCATACTTGCTTCATATTATCAACCCTTATGTACATACACAAAAGATCAACTCAGCCAAAGGCCGGTAGCTCGTTTATCAACTGAGCGAATACTTATTTGTAAGGGCTCAACTAAATTCAAGCACATACGAAACATACCTCAATGTTGGGATGTTTCGAGAGTATTAACTGGAATTTTACAGCAAGTTCATTCATTCCCAAATCACGTACCTTCGGAATTTAACCGGATATAGCTCCTCGTTCAAATGCCTTCGGGACATAGCCCGGTTATAGTAATTCGCACAAATGCCTTCGGGACTTAACCCGGATTTAGTAACTCGCACAAATGCCTTCGGGACTTAACCCGGATTTAGTAACTCGCACAAAGGCCTTCGGGACTTAACCCGGATTTGGTATCTCGCACAAATGCCTTCGGGCTTAGCCCGGAATTAGTATCTCGCACAAATGCCTTCGGATCTTAGTCCGGATATTGTCACTTAGCACAAGCCTTCGGGACTTAGCCCGGACAGAATTCAAATAACCATGCACATTTAACAATAAATCATGGCCCATTCGTATTTCATTTTCGTTAGCAAAACTCAAACACAAGACATTTATCATTCTTGCAAATTCGGCTCAATAGCCACACAAAGAGCATGATTTTAATTTGCTCAAAACATGATCTAATCACATCATAATTTAAGCTCTTTTACTCAAGAACTTACCTCGGATGTCGTCGAACGATTCCGATGGCTATTCGACCACTTTTTCCTTCCCTTTATCGGATTTATTTCCCCTTTGCTCTTGAGCTTAATTAAACAAATAAATTGATTTAATCATTTGAGCATCGAAAAGAGGAACATAAGGCACTTAGCCCATATTTATACATTAGACTTTAAAGTCACATACATGTGAAATCATGCATCAACTCAACATATTAACCCACACTCCCCTTTAGCCGATTGTCCTTACCTAGATATAGGCATCAATATGTTTGCCTCTAACCGAATTCATGCAACGCCAATCCATCTCATGTGGCCGAATATGCATGTCTACTTTGAGGCCAAATTATATTCTTAGTACCACATATAAATGACATACATTTTACTAACTAATGCATTACATATTATAACTCAATATGTATCCATCATTTAGTCCATAACTAAACCACCACCATATATAAACATATACTTTGGGGTGATATATATATGTTTCATACCAATACATCATGTGCATATATATATATACAAGAGCCGAATCACAAGGCTAATTATAGCCATCTCATATATTTTCATCCCATACCCGAATGCACAAGTACATTATAATAGCTTCCAACTTAATTCATCATAAATTTCCCCCTTTTTTTCTTCATGGCCGAATGCTCCTTCTACTTTCACAAAGCATGAATTTCATCATCCAACTTACAAGCTTACAATCTCATGAAGTTTAACCTCATGGTGCCTATCAAACTCTCACTCATTAGCTTCTATCATAAACCTCCAACAACACCAAATAAACATATACTTTGGGGGTCTATGGTAGAACCAAGAAAGGAACTCATAGATATCAAGATGTGAGCAACTACCATTATTCATCTAAGTTTAGCATGAAACACAATCATCACCCTTATTAATCTTTTATAGCCGAAAACCATACTCACCCCCAAAATCGAAATTTCAACATGGTTTACAAAAATCACTTGATAACTCACTCAATATCAACTAAAATTTCAAAAGCTAGTACAAACTTCCTTACCTTAATAGTGACCTAAGATGACCGATTGCTTCACTCCCTTCTTCTTCCTTTCAATTCGGCCAAGAAGAACCAAAAAACACAACTTGTTTTTCTTTCTTCCTTAGAACATTCGGCCAAGGGGAAATGAAGAAAGATGGACACTTTTTTTTCTGTTTTTCCTTCTTACTTTCACGGCAATGAGGAGGGGAAGAAACAATTACACACATCCTTTCCTTTTTCCATTTCTTTATTCCCCATACTTCTTATTATATTTTATCCTACATACCTCACTAGGCCAACATGTTCCCAACATGTTTCCACCCATAGCATGGCCGGCCACTACTTATTAGGGGGGGAATTTGACATGCAAGTCCCCCCTTTTTTCCACATGCACTAATAGGTCCTTACGCATTGACCTATCACATTTTAAAATTTTCTCACATAAGTCCTATTGACTTAATTCACATGCAATCGACTAAATCGAAGCTTGAAATTTTCACACATTCATAGTTACATATTCTAGACAATAAATATCACATTCAAACATTTCGGTGACTCGGTTTAACGGTCCCGAAACCACTTCCCGACTAGGGTCAATTTTGGGCTGTCACAACTCTCCCCCACTTAAGAAATTTTCATCCCCGAAAATCTTACCGGTAAATAGGTTTGGGTATCGTTCTTTCATCGAGCTCTCGGTTTCCCAAGTAGCTTCCTCGATCCCGTGTTTGAGCCATAACACCTTCACTAACTGAACCCTTTTGTTCCGCAACTCCTTTACTTCACGAGCTAGGATACGCATCGGTTCTTCTTCATAACTCATATCGGCTTGAATTTCAACCTCTGATGGGCTAATTATGTACGATGGATCAGATCGATAGCGTCGAAGCATCAAAACATGAAAGACGTCGTGAATCTTTTCAAGCTCAGGGGGCAAAATAAATCTATATGCAACCGGACCAACTCGTTCGGAGATTTCGTACGGCCCAATGAATCTCGGGTTCAACTTGCCCTTACGGCCAAACCTGAGTACCTTTTTCCAAGGCGAAACTTTAAGGAACACTTTATCTCCCACCTGATATTCAATGTCCTTTCGTTTCAAATCCGCATACGATTTTTGACGATCTGTGGCTGCTTTCAGACTTTCACGGATTACCTTTACTTTCTGTTCGGCATCCTTAATCAAATCAACTCCGAAAATTTTACTTTCACCGAGCTCGGTCCAAAACAATGGTGTACGGCATTTACGACCGTACAAAGCCTCGTAAGGTGCCATCTTAATACTTGATTGAAAACTATTGTTGTAAGCGAATTCAATCAAAGGTAAATACCGTTCCCATGAACTACTGAACTCGAGGATGCAACATCTCAACATATCCTCAAGTATCTGAATTATCCGCTCGGATTGACCATCGATTTGGGGGTGAAAAGCAGTGCTTAAAAGCAGCTTGGTACCCAAAGCTTCTTGCAATTTCCTCCAAAATCGCGAGGTGAATCTCGGATCTCTATCCGACACGGTAGAAATAGGTACCCCGTGTAATCTCACAATCTGAGAAACATACAATTCGGCTAGTTTATCCAATGAAAAATCCGTACGCACGGGGATAAGGTGAGCCGACTTAGTCAGTCTATCAACAACAACCCAAATCGCATCCTTCTTACTTGTTGACCATGGCAGTCCGGACACAGAGTCCATTGTGACTCGATCCCATTTCCACTCGGGTATCATGATCGGCTGAAGTAATCCTGAAGGCACTTGATGTTCCGCTTTCACTTGTTGACATATTAAACATCTCGAAACAAAGTCGGAGATGTCTCGTTTCATACCATGCCACCTAAAACCAACGTTTCAAATCGTTGTACATTTTCGTACTCCCCGGGTGAATTGACATTCGGCTACAATGGGCTTCGTTCAGAATCATCGAAATGAGTTCTGAATTCCTTGGAACACACAAATGACTTCTGAACCTCAAACAATCATCATCATCAATTTGAAACTCCGATTCCTTGTTCGGAGCACACTCAGCCCGTTTTGCAACCAATTCATCATCAACTTTCTAGGCTTCACGAATTTGATGAATCAATAATGGTTTGGCTTTTAATTCAGCTATTAAGACATTGTCGGGTAGAACAGACAAGTGCACATTCATCGCTCGTAAAGCAAACAATGATTTCCGGCTTAAGGCGTCCGCAACCATATTAGCCTTTCCCGGGTGGTAATCAATGACAAGCTCGTAATCTTTCAACAACTCAAGCCAACGTCTTTGTCGCAGATTTAAGTCTCTTTGAGTCATCAAATTTTTGAGACTTTTGTGATCCGAAAATACATGGCACGTCTCACCAAATAAGTAATGTCGCCATATTTTTAAAGCAAATACGATGGCAGCTAGTTCAAGATCATGGGTCGGATAATTTTTCTCATGTGGCTTTAATTGTCTCGACGCATAGGCCACCACTCGACCTTCTTGCATCAATACGCAACCCAACCCAAGTAGGGATGCGTCACTATAAATGACAAACTCTTTGCCTGATTCGGGTTGCACTAAAATTGGAGCTTCAGTCAAATAAGTTTTTAGTTGATCAAAACTTTTCTGACATTTCTCCGTCCATTCGAACTTAACATCCTTTTGAAGTAGCTTCGTCATTGGTGTGGCTATCATCGAGAAACCTTTGACAAATCGTCGGTAATAACCGGCGAGTCCCAGGAATTTCTGAACTTTGGTAATATTTCTTGGAGGCTTCCAGTTAAGTATGGCTGAAATTTTGTTCGGGTCAACTCGAATACCCGATGCGGATACCACATGACCCAAGAAGCTAACCTCTCTTAACCAGAACTCACACTTACTGAACTTAGCATATAACTGCTTATCCCGCAAAATTTGCAACACCAGTCTCAGGTGCTCATCATGTTCGGTCTCATCTCTTGAATAGACCAAGATGTCATCAATGAACACAACTACGAACCGATCCAAATATGGTCTGAAGATCCGATTCATCAAATCCATAAATACCGCAGGGCATTAGTGAGCCCAAATGGCATCACTAAGAACTCGTAGTGACCATATCTCGTCCTGAAGGCAGTTTTGGGTATGTCCGATTCTCGAATTCGCAACTGATAATAGCCCGATCTCAAATCTATTTTTGAGAACTCTGTGGCTCCCTTCAGTTGGTCGAACAAATCATCGATGCGCGGCAACGGATATTTGTTCTTTATCGCCACTTTATTCAGTTGACGATAGTCAATGCACAACCTCATGGTTCCGTCCTTCTTTTTCACGAACAATACTGGTGCACCCCAGGGTGAGAAACTTGGTCGAGCAAAACCTCTATCCGTCAATTCTTGCAACTGAGCTTTCAACTCTTTTAACTCGGTTGGTGCCATACGATACGGAGCTATCGAAATCGGCGTAGTCCCAGGTACAAGCTCAATACCAAACTCTACCTCCCAAACAGGTGGTAAACCCGGTAATCCTTCAGGAAAAACATCCGGGTATTCACAAACCACCGGCACAGATTCGGGTTTCTTGTCTAATTCTTTGTCATCCAGTACATACGCAAGGTATGCTTCGCACCCTTTTCTTACATATTTCTGGGCGAACATTGCTGATATTACAGCTGGCATCCCCTCCAAGTCCGTAGACTCAACTCGGATTACTTCGTTATTTGCGCACCTCGAATTTCTAGGGGACATTACTTACACACTTTGTCGACAAGCACGTAACGACCCAAGGGATTTGACACCCGAATTACGAACTCAGTAGACTCAATAGGTAAAGTCTTACTGGATGCTAAGGTTTCACATATGTAAGAATGAGTAGAACCGGGGTCAATCAAAGCAATTACATTAGTATCAAAGAGAGTAAAAGTACCAGTAATAACATCAGGCGAAGAAGCAACCTCGCGGGCACGTATAGCATAAGCTCTAGCAGGCGCACGAGCCTCGGATCTGGTCGTAGCATCTCTAGATCCTCTCTGACCACCACCAGCATTGCCCGTATTTCCAGATGGTCTACCTCGAGCAGTGGTAGCACCCGGTTTCCCACTCTGATTTTCATTCTGTTCAGACAACCTCGGGCAATCTTTAATGAAGTGGTCAACTGATCCGCAGTTGTAACAGGAGCGGTCAGGGAATCTACAACTCCCCGAATGCCATTTACCGCAATATCGACATTTCGTTCTGTCTCGACGTTCATTCCCAACACTGGCGACCGAAGTGCCTCGTGTACCCACAGGGGGTCGATCACGATCTCGTCTAAAAAGGCCCGAAGTGCCTCTCGACCAGCCCACATCATCTCAAAATTTCTTCGATGCCTGTTGAAGAGACTTTCCCGAAGATCTTTTACGAAACTCTCCAGTTCCCTCATCAACTTTTTGTTTTTCTTTTCTAAGCTCTTCGGCTTTACAAGCTCGCTCGACAAGTACTACGAACTCTCGTATTTCAAGAACGCCAACGGACATTTTTATATCTTCATTCAGCCCATCCTCGAAGCGTTTACACATGATAGCCTCGGACGAAACACATTCCCGAGCGTATTTGCTAAGTCTAACAAACTTTCGCTCGTAATCAGTAACCGACATGGAACCTTGCTTAAGCTCAAGAAATTCCTTCTGGTTTTTATCAACAAATCTCTGACTGATATACTTTTTCCGAAACTCAGTTTGGAAAAACTCCCAAGTTACTTGCTCTCGGGGCACAACAGAAGTCAGAGTACTCCACCAATAGTAGGCAGAATCACGTAGCAAGGAGATAGTACACTTTAGGCATTCATCGGGTGTACAAGATAGCTCATCGAGTACCCGGATAGTGTTGTCCAACCAAAATTCAGCTTGCTCGGCATCGTCGCTATCCGTAGCCTTAATTTCAGTAGCCCCCATGTTTTCGGATTCTGTCAACTGGGGGCTTATTTGACCTTATTTGGTCAGTTACCGGAGGTATTGTAGGTGCGGGGGTGGTATTAGTCGGGAATGGAGGTTGTGGAACAGCCGTATTAGTTCGAATGTATTGGTTGAACCAATCATTCATCACGCTATAGAAAGCTTGTCTAGCTTCATCATTCGGGTTACTAGCATTAGGTTGAGAGTCCGCCAACGCTGTCCCTTGTGCGGGAGCAGGCGCCACACTCTCAAGATCATCAGCTACCTCTCGGTCGGGATCGGGATCCATTACTATAAATTAACACATTTGCAAATGTCAGAAATCACCACACTATCCAATAATCACATAAAATGGCATGTATAGCTAGACCCAACGCATTACGGTAGTCGTAGAATCGACTAAACCGTAGCTCTGATACCAATCAAATGTAACACCCCGAACCCGAGACCGACACCGGAGTCGAACACGAGGTGTTAACAGACTTTAAACCCCTTATAAAAAAAAATTCCCAGACACTGCCAATCTGCGTACTAGTCGCTTTAAAAATCATATCTTGAGTTTCACAACTCGAAAATCAGTTTCGTGATTTTTCCCTGAAACTAGACTCATATGCCCATATATATATTTTTTCTAGAATTTTTGGTCGGGCCAATTAGTACAGTTTATTAGTCAAAGTCTCCCATGTTACAGGGATCGACTACCCTGACCTTTGCGCATTACGACTTGGATATCTCCTTGTACAGGGCTCCAATACTGATGCCGTTTGTTTCTATAGAAACTAGACTCAGAGAGGAATCTATACATATATGGTATGACTCCTAATTATCTCTGGTTAATTTATAGTGAATTTCCAAAGTCGGAACAGGGAATCCAGAAACCGTTCTGGCCCTGTCTCACGAGAACCTGAATATCACTTAACGTACTGTCCGTATGATTGTTTCGTTACTTTCCTATGAAAGTAGATTCATCAAGGTTTGTTTACATAATTTATTCACTATTTAATTCCCTTCCTACTATTTTTAGTGATTTTCCAAATCTACATCACTGCTGCTGTCAGCATCTGCCTTTAAGGTAGACTTTACCTATTTCATGGTTTCCATGATTCAACTAGCCCTTTTTGCATAAATAGCACAATTTATGATAGTGGTTAACCATTCCCATGGCTAATCCTTGTCAAGCATATCCACACCGAATGATTATAACATTATACTCAAACACATATAAGCCATTTTCGCATGGCTATCCAAAATTATACAAGTCCAAAGGGTCCACGACCCACAACAAACGGGTAGTCCTATACATGCCATTTCGAAGTTCAACCAAAATTGTACCAAAAGGGGGCTTTGATAGTGTGGGCGACTTTGACCTCAAGATCCCGAGTCCGATAGCTGGAGAACCCAAATCTATAAAACAGAGGAGCAATGAAACGGAGTAAGCAATTTATGCTTAGTAAGTTTTGAGCAATGAATTCCAGCACAACAAAAGTATAGCATTCATATAGCTAAACGGATAGTTTCATATGCACAAATTTACGATATCGTACTTGCTTCATATTATCAACCCTTATGTACATACACAAAAGATCAACTCAGCCAAAGGCCGGTAGCTCGTTTATCAACTGAGCGAATACTTATTTGTAAGGGCTCAACTAAATTCAAGCACATACGAAACATACCTCAATGTTGGGATGTTTCGAGAGTATTAACTGGAATTTTACAGCAAGTTCATTCATTCCTAAATCACGTACCTTCGGAATTTAACCGGATATAGCTCCTCGTTCAAATGCCTTCGAGACATAGCCCGGTTATAGTAATTCGCACAAATGCCTTCGGGACTTAACCCGGATTTAGTAACTCGCACAAATGCCTTCGGGACTTAACCCGGATTTAGTAACTCGCACAAAGGCCTTCGGGACTTAACCCGGATTTGGTATCTCGCACAAATGCCTTCGGGCTTAGCCCGAAATTAGTATCTCGCACAAATGCCTTCGGATCTTAGTCCGGATATTGTCACTTAGCACAAGCCTTCGGGACTTAGCCCGGACAGAATTCAAATAACCATGCACATTTAACAATAAATCATGGCCCATTCATATTTCATTTTCGTTAGCAAAACTCAAACACAAGACATTTATCATTCTTGCAAATTCGGCTCAATAGCCACACAAAGAGCATGATTTTAATTTGCTCAAAACATGATCTAATCACATCATAATTTAAGCTCTTTTACTCAAGAACTTACCTCGGATGTCGTCGAACGATTCCGATGGCTATTCGACCACTTTTTCCTTCCCTTTATCGGATTTATTTCCCCTTTGCTCTTGAGCTTAATTAAACAAATAAATTGATTTAATCATTTGAGCATCGAAAAGAGGAACATAAGGCACTTAGCCCATATTTATACATTAGACTTTAAAGTCACATACATGTGAAATCATGCATCAACTCAACATATTAACCCACACTCCCCTTTAGCCGATTATCCTTACCTAGATATAGGCATCAATATGTTTGCCTCTAACCGAATTCATGCAACGCCAATCCATCTCATGTGGCCGAATATGCATGTCTACTTTGAGGCCAAATTATATTCTTAGTACCACATATAAATGACATACATTTTACTAACTAATGCATTACATATTATAACTCAATATGTATCCATCATTTAGTCCATAACTAAACCACCACCATATATAAACATATACTTTGGGGTGATATATATATGTTTCATACCAATACATCATGTGCATATATATATATACAAGAGCCGAATCACAAGGCTAATTATAGCCATCTCATATATTTTCATCCCATACCCGAATGCACAAGTACATTATAATAGCTTCCAACTTAATTCATCATAAATTTCCCCCTTTTTTTCTTCATGGCCGAATGCTCCTTCTACTTTCACAAAGCATGAATTTCATCATCCAACTTACAAGCTTACAATCTCATGAAGTTTAACCTCATGGTGCCTATCAAACTCTCACTCATTAGCTTCTATCATAAACCTCCAACAACACCAAATAAACATATACTTTGGGGGTCTATGGTAGAACCAAGAAAGGAACTCATAGATATCAAGATGTGAGCAACTGCCATTATTCATCTAAGTTTAGCATGAAACACAATCATCACCCTTATTAATCTTTTATAGCCGAAAACCATACTCACCCCCAAAATCGAAATTTCAACATGGTTTACAAAAATCACTTGATAACTCACTCAATATCAACTAAAATTTCAAAAGCTAGTACAAACTTCCTTACCTTAATAGTGACCTAAGATGACCGATTGCTTCACTCCCTTCTTCTTCCTTTCAATTCGGCCAAGAAGAACCAAAAAACACAACTTGTTTTTCTTTCTTCCTTAGAACATTCGGCCAAGGGGAAATGAAGAAAGATGGACACTTTTTTTTTTCCTTCTTACTTTCACGGCAATGGGGAGGGGAAGAAACAATTACACACATCCTTTCCTTTTTCCATTTCTTTATTCCCCATACTTCTTATTATATTTTATCCTACATACCTCACTAGGCCAACATGCTCCCAACATGTTTCCACCCATAGCATGGCCGCCACTACTTATTAGGGGGGAATTTGACATGCAAGTCCCCCTTTTTCCACATGCACTAATAGGTCCTTACGCATTGACCTATCAATTTTAAAATTTTCTCACATAAGTCCTATTGACTTAATTCACATGCAATCGACTAAATCGAAGCTTGAAATTTTCACACATTCATAGTTACATATTCTAGACAATAAATATCACATTCAAACATTTCGGTGACTCGGTTTAACGGTCCCGAAACCACTTCCGACTAGGGTC